>NW_024962262.1:94822520-94931448 GCF_019238085.1 Lagopus leucura | reverse complement strand
AAGAGAGAAAGAGAGAAAGAGAGAAAGAGAGAAAGAGAGAAAGAGAGTGTACAACTTTCCTCTTAGAAACGGCTTGAAACTCACCTATTTTACTTCATTCAGACTCTGGAGCAATGGATCGTACTTCAATAACTTCTGACAGAACCATCCTTTTCCACTTGAACACCGATTTAAAGTTAATTTAGGACTGATCATTATCAATAATCACTGTCTTCTGAAGGATATTCAGAGACCTGATTGGACTAGATGATCTCAGTGGTTTTTCAAACCTTAATGATTCTATGATTATTCAGAGAGCTGATTTTCTTATTCTGTAGAGGAGTGGGAAAGATTTGTAACTAGCAGTTATATTCAATCTCCTTCTACTCTATAAAAACACGAAGCACTCAGAAGAAAGACAGCTAATGGTAGATAAATGTCTTTGTTGCCACCATACCTTGTGTAAAGTTGTTCTTACTCATACAGTGTTATACTCTGCAGTTGCCATTGCCATCTCACATCTGATCTTTCTTCTCTCATGCAGGGATCGTCAGTGGAAATTCATTGTCTGCAGGATGACAGAGTATGACTGCCCATTCCAGAATGTTTAAAAATATTGAGTATACCCAAACTGGAAAGCTTGAGGATGGACAAGATGTGATGAGAGTCAGTGATTATGGGTGAAAGGCAATTAGGCTCACAAAAAATGTAGCACTCATCAGCTGTCTGTTGAATAATACAATTCTTCCCTCTGGAGCTAGTCAATAAATTGCCAGCCCACATGCTTGCAGCAGAAGTTTTGGAGGATTCCTGACAGTTGTATCCCCCAATTAATACTGCTTAGGACACACACATGTTAATGCTACACAAATCTATGTTAATATCCTTTTTTTTATATATATCCATATATAGCCATTCTCAACACATAAAAATTTTTTCACATAGCAACTTTATATAAATTGCTTTCCAGCAAAGTCACTCCAAATGAAGTGGAGTGAAGGATACTATAAACTTTCCAGAAAGCAGTAATCTTTCCTGCCTTCTACTTCCTCCTTGGAACCAACCCAATGATCTCTACTAGCTTCTCAGTGTTTAGTAGCTGAAAGTGTGCAGAAAGCAGTACCAGCAGATCTTTGACAAAACGCATTTGGGGTTACAGCCTCCAGCAAAACTTCAATGCTACAAATGTCTTCCTACCATGGCGAAATTCCAGGTATTTAAAATTGGAAGATGTCACTAGCTGTTTAAAATCAGTGCAGATCCATCAATAAAAACAAAAGCCTAAGCTTTACTGAGACTAATTTATATTGTCCTAAAAATTGTCAGTGACATAACTAATTGGGAGATCTTTTCTGGGTAAACCCAGGAATAGGTCAGGCCAAGCCACTCTCTCAAAAAATATGCATACTGTATTTGTCAGGAGTCTACTTTTCATATGGACTGGGTTTCCACCGTGGGGCCTGAACCACCTTTGGTAACATATTCTTGGCTTAGAATAGACAAATAAAGTTAACTATCTGGATGGCCTCAGTTCCTCTGCCTATATCGTTTCATGCAAAGAATGAGCTGACCATGTTTTCAAAGCTGCACAGCAGTTGTGTAGCGGTATTCCAACAAGAAAGACTGTTAGCTCTTCCAGGAAGATCCAAAGTAGGATTTTTGCTTTGGAACATAATTTAGGGTTCAGTTTCTTGGCTCATTAATTCAGTGACAAACTTAGCAGTTTCAGCAGCACTGGCTCAAGAGCCACGATGATGCCAGCTATCAACTTAAGATTATAAGCTTCATAAGAAACAGTGGTGTCAGTCAGTTTCCAAGCTCCGGGCACTTTTAACATATTTACTAGCATACTCTCAAATGTGAGCATTAAAACTACACTTGTCCAATAAATGAATAATAGATTTGGCATTGCTATAGCCTCGTTTTTCTTTCAATTTTACTTTTTCTACAACAACTTACTCATTTGCACACAAAGAAACTGTCATTCTCAGAGACTGTGATGGTAACTAGGGAGTTTTTATGAGAGCCAGTTTCTGAGACAAGCAAGTAACAAAATAAAAGAGAAATTGAAAGGACGAGAGAAGCTGGAGAAGATTGTTAGCTGGTAGACAGGCAAAGGAAATCATGAGATGAGCACAAGAGGAGAAGGTACTCATGCAAAGAAGCTGATGGAAAAGGACAGGCACTATGTCTAGGCACATTTGTGGGAACACCTGCCCTACGGATGGCAGTATATAGTACATCCTTCTCCTGCTACAATCTTTACTTAAGCTGCTCTCGATTCTGTGTGCACACTACGGGTTCATGGAGTCCTCTGAGGTGACAGTGTAAGATCAGCTAAGAATCACAGAATCATGGAATTGGAAGGGACCCACAAGGACCGTCGAATATAACTCCTGGTTCCACATAAGCACCTCAAATCCAAACCCAAAGTATGAGAACATTGTCCAAACGTTCCTTGTATTTTGTTTTTCTCTAGTTTCTGCTAAATATTTTGTCCAGAAAGGTAGCATGATACTGTACTGAAACAGTACTGAAAGCTCTGCTTTCAATCCAAAAAATCACACCCACTGGCATCCTTTGGTCAACTAGGTGGGTAACCTTGTCATAAAAAGAGATTAAGTTCATTAAATAGGACTTTCCCTTTGTGACCAACGTCTGCATTGTTTTTCAGCTGTTTGTCAAAAACTCCCAGTATAACCTTCCCCAGAAAATTGCCAGGTACCGAAGTGAGACTGGCAGGCCTATAGTTACCACAGTCTTTTTTCTTGCCCTTCCTAAAAACTGGAACGTTTGCCAGCTTCCAGTTGATAGGGACCTTTACAGATTCCCACAACCATTGAAAAATTATTGAGAGAGGTCTCAGAATGACATTAGCCAGCTCTTTGAGTACTTGGGATGAATCTCATTGGGCTCCATTGACTTGTATGCATCTAGCTAGAGCAGCAAATCCCGCACAAGTTTGAGGTTGGCTGGGAGTTTACTGTTACCACAGTCATGGTCCTTCAACTCAGGACACTGAGGGTCCCAGATTCATAATGCTATAGAATAAGCAGCTCTGGTCGCTTGTCCACTGAAACTGTAGTGTCATGTTGTCCCATTTGCCACCTTTCTCCCTCATCTGTCCCAGTCACTTCCTTCCACCCATGCTCTATTCCCAGCTCCACCCTAGCAGTGCATCTGTGTGGGATACATTTCACAGGACTCCTCTTCAGAAAGTTAAGTAATTCTCAGATGCAGGAATCTGTGGGTGGGAAACAAAATGTATCTCAAGTGAAGGCAGAAATGGGATGTGGACAAAAAAAAACCCAAAAAACAAAAAGCAAAAAACCACACATCATAAAACAAAAAGCAGAACAGAGACAGCGTGCCTCCTGTAAGTCCTAGGACAGCCAGTTAGCAAAAGCTAGGAAGTAGACTTAGTTATTGTCTTTCTTGTAGCATCCATCTCTAATGCTTAGGTAATCTTTGTGTGTAGGAAGGTATCACTCCAGAGCTAATAACATTCTAGCCTGAAATCTTTCGCACAAGGTAACAGGGTGCCTGCCTTGCAAAAGTTCTCAAGGTTCTGTCTGCTTTGACATTCCTAAATGGGAATTATTCCATTTCCTATTCTAGGAAAAGGAGCCTTTCAACCTCTTTAGGGCACCTTTACTGGACCGGAACCATATTCCACTCTTGCTAACACAAACCAGGTGCCACTGCCTCAGAAACATGACTACTCAGACCAAACTCATCTGGGAGCTGGTAGGTGGCACAGAAAGCCCAAAGCTCTTCCTCGGCTTGATGTGTTCTGCGGCACAGAGGCACTCTATCTCACTCCTAAAGAGTCATGCCAATCTGAGAACCTATGCAAATATTGCATTACCAAATTCCCATATAGGCCTAACACTTTCAATTAACCCTTTTTTTTTTTTTTTAATGAATAAATAATTTAATAAATAAAACATCAAAGTCTTCTATGCATTTCATATATAACAAAAGTTTGTATTTAGTTCAGACACCTAAGAGAAAAGCCCTCTTTTGTAATGGCTAAGCACTGCCCAGTCATGCTTCCAGAGTTGCAGACAGCACACCATCAGCATTGCCAGTGACTTTTTAAAACAAACTAAAGCAGGGTAATCTTTGCACTCGCAAAGCAAAATGCAGCAAACCTCAAATTCCTCAGTGTTCAGAGTACATAAGCGCTACCATTTTTTTTTCAACATTTTTCACTTTTAGTATTTTTAAGTACTTCAGAGTCTTTTCCAGCTACTTCCCAACAACACTGAGCCTAGAAATGCCTAGAAATGTGCTTTTTAAGTGATGGCTGAGATTTGTTGTTTAATCAAGTTTTGCAGGACATCAAATCCCATGATACTAATGATAAAATATACCAGACTTAGCAACACAGCACAGGTTGAAAAAAGAAACAGCAAACCTGTAACCCTATTGAAACATGGCACATTTCCTGTAAAATCAAGAGAGATCTTTCAACCTCTTCCAGTCCAGTGTTTGGGACTGTGTAATGCAAGATAAGCCTGGCATAAAGTCATGGCAGCACCAAAGCAGAGAGATGCCAACACAGCTGAAGGGAAATCAGACTGCGGAGGAAGAATACCTGGGAGAAGACCAGCTGGCACTTAGGAGAACTTGACTACACTTGGCCCTTGACACACAGCCACCAAATCATTTTTTGTTTTTAAGCTTTATTTCAAACTCATGTTTATCACATCAGCAACATGTTACTGTACTGACCTGCATCTTTAAGGCTGCTGTACTGTTTACAGGCAGAGCATAACATTACCAGTAGTGGCACTCAGTTCCAGAGTGGTTGGCGTGAGCCACAGGCCACAGGACTTCTGCTGACAACACTTTACCAATGGTAAAACACTGCTTGTGCCGTGACTTACTTTTCAAGATAGGGTAGTTTTGCAATGGACTGCTGCCTTGTTCCTCATTATTTCAGGGTACTGGTACATGTGCAGCTGATGCACTTCAGAGTAATACGGATCTGTACGCTGAGAAGTTTAGAAAAGGCACTATGGCTGCACACGTGCTTGAAGTTAAAGACAAGCACAAGTGTCTGTTGGTCAGATCCAGCAGGCTTGGCTCAGTCTTTCAAGAGCTGCATATTTGAACAGCATTGATTTCAGTCTTATGTATTGAAATCAATGGGAACGCTTGCAGATGTCAGCCAAAATCAATGGAATTCAGTCTTAAGCAAGAGGCAGACATCTAAACACTTTCCAGGATCTTAGTTTAGCTGGCGCATATCTTCAAGGAAGATTGGAAAAACTGGGTCTGAGTTAGTGAGAATCAATCAAAGAGTCTTCCAAGATATAAGAGGATGGACAAACACTGTATAACCTGCTCTTATTTTCTCAGATACAAAATTCTGACTTCATCTCAGAGAGCAGGACAGACTCTGCCTTACGTTAGCTTTAAATTATTTTAAAAGAATAAAGAAAAGCTTTGCTGCAGGAATGGATTCTAAATTTCCTACCCGTATATCAGCTTTATAATAGCCATTATTCCCCTGACTCCAAAGACAGCTGTGCCCCATTGCTCTGTTACACAGCAAATTTGCAAGCCTGAGCCTCACATAAAGGCCATGTCCATGGTAAGTCCCACTGCATTAAACAGAAAGACACAATGATATTTTTTGCGTGATGTGAACTTTACATGCAGAATCAAATTCTCCAGGCCTTGTTTGAGCCAGACAAGCCAATACACTATAGAACCCGGTCCCAAGTTGTGGAGAACAGAGAAGGCAGGCACAGAACAGGAATGGTGCTTTTTGTGAGAAAACTGAGAATGAGAAAGAAACTGTAGAGAAAGCAGTGCAAGTGAGACATGCTACCATCTGAAGAATTACGTAATTCCTTACAAGAAAAACATGCTTCAGTGTCTCAGGAGACACAATGAGTAGTATAATTTAATACTAGCAAAATTTCAGGAATTTGGAGAAAGCTCTCACAGAAACTTTGCAAAGCAAAAAGCTAGTACAGTATATTAAATACTATCCTTGAAAAGAAAAGGATTTGCCAGTTGAATCTGGTCCAACTGATAATGTTGATATAATTCTTTTAATCTGTGCTGGAAGCTCTGAACTCTTGACCAAAGGAAACAGAGAGATGAGTCCAGGAGCAATGAGTTAACAGTGAAGTATGAGCAGGAGGCGGCGAAATCACAGATGAAAAAAGAGAACAAAAGAACAGAAGCAAATAAATCCCCAACAAATTAATAAAACCCAAGCCCCAGAACTGAAGTCCTAGCTTTCTGTAGTTGTTTGAGGTTTCATAAAAGGTTTTGCTTCAACTAGAATACACATATTGTCCAAGATCCTTCCAAGTCTGAAGTTGCTTAAGACTCCAGGTTTGGCTTCAGACCAATCTTAAAAGTGAACAAGCTTTGACTCGGATATATTCATCAGCAAAATCACTGCCATAACAACAGAAGTCATCCAAAATTAAGTGCTTCCATCTTTCACTGAAAACTAACAGATGCCATGGTTAAATCCACTGATTTCTGCCCAGGCTAGCTCACAGTATTTTTCCTCCTCATTCCCTTCTTCTATTTTCATACGGAAGACAACATTGTAAAGCATCTACAGTGGCCTTTTGTGGGTCTCACCTTGCTAGCTCTTATCCAGAGTACTGTAACATGGAAGGCAAACAACCAGCATCCCCTCTGCCACTGTCGCCAAGCATCTCCTTGGCATCATGTGATTTTACTCTGCAATTGCCTGTTTGCATGCTCTCTCAAAGTCCTAGTCCAAAGCCCATTGATACTGGTGGCATCAAGATACGAGGAAAATTCCTTGCTTAGCTTGTTTATCCTAGTTTCACATAATCAGAGTGAATTTGGTACCTGTGAAAATACAAAATGGCCTTGAAGATTCCTAACTACCATAACAGACACAGCTTTTTCTGCTCTCACCTAAATGGACCTCTTTGGAGTCTAGGAGAACAGCTGAGGGCCTTTGGTTCATTCAGCAACAACTGTATGTCTGAGGCAAGCAACATAGGCTTAACAAAAGCTATTGCTATGGCTTTTCTGCTAGGAATTGACTCATGACTGTAAACTTAATTCTAGATCAGCACTCAGATAGTCATTAAATTGTAACAGGTTTGCAATTGTTACAGCTCTCAGACTGGACTGCCTCAACAAAAAGAGATTTTTCCAATGATTTTATTTGCTGAATGTAGTGCTTTGGGTTGGAAAAAGTTACCTATCTCAATTTCTTTATCTATGGTCCAGGGTGAAAGCTAGATGACACAAAATTGATGGAAACATCCTTCTTTACCACACTTACAAATGCTAAATCTGAACCTTTTTAGCAACACAATGTGCATTTTGCACTTTTGGTGGTCCAACATTATTCAATTTCCAGATGTCTCTGGCTGATGGTGGCCTTCACTGCAGGTGGGAATTACAGCACACACAGTGCTGAATCTGCACTTAAATTGCAGCACAGCAAACATTGCAGTCACAGGCACAGAAACATCAAGGCAAGCCAACAAATTGAGCTATTGTTCACTCTTATTCTCTGCATTATTTAACAGAACAGGCAAGAGAAAAAGGGCTTTGAGTAATAAAGTGCTGTAAATGTACATTTACAGTACACAGTAAACGTGTAGATCACCATGGCATTTACTTGATACAGTGACTGAAAGAGCATCAGTGTTCTGCAACCACTTCACACAGAGTACATTTGCAAGTTACAAGAAAGAAATGTACATCATGATTTTAGTCAATACTTTGTTAAACTGAATTTCTCTCTTGGTCCGTTGGCTACTACAGATAGGATGCAGTAGTGGGACTTCACCTGTTTAGTGTGAGATAAGCCTGCAGCTGCACTGCTTGTTCTGGGCCAAGGAAATGCAGAACCAATGCCTCCATGCAGTCTCTGTGCTCTGCTTGAACAACACTGCATGTCATGAGCATCTATATAGTGTACATACTTTGACCTGACCCCTGGCAAGCCTTTTGAAATGCCCAGTCCACCCTCTATCCCCTCTACCATACTAATAATTGCCATCAGTAAGCAACCAAAAAAAATTAAGGAATCACTGGCACCACAGGGTGTGAAATCTTAGAATTAAGAGTGTTTGTGTGAACAGAGTTTAAAAAAACTGAAAGTCCAACAAAAATAATCATAACTGCCTATTTCTTGAGGGACTTTCATGTTGCAAGTCCAGCACAGAAACACCTGTGTCATCTTCCAGTCTTTGCCTGGGCAAAGGCCTTTAACTGATTCATGCTAAGTTCTTCAATTGAGAGAACAAATTGATTATTCTGTTGCATACATGTCCAATCCCCCAGTTTTATGTTTTTGTTGCCCACTTTTTTATGTTTTAATAACAAATATATAAAATAGGTTTTGTTACTTAGATACATTAGCTACATTATATATTTTATATGTGGCTCAAGACAGTTCCTCTTCACACAATGCAGCCTGGTAAGCCAAAGGGTTGGACACCCATAGTTTAGAGGACCATGTTCCAACAGATTGTTCAAGTTGCAATTTGTGTCTTCAGTACTCGAGCAAGGCAAAAAGACTTCAGTCATGTAAGCCACTGTTTCACAGCAAAAAAAAAGAAAAAAGAAAGAAAAAAAGGGGAAAGGAATGGATGTAGGAAATAAATCTCCACAGTGCCAAGGAGTCCTGGAGAATAAGCATTAACACCAGTCATGAAATGTGTTTAAACTCTTGAAAAATCCTCTCATAAACCACTTTGAACAGTCCAATCGTGAACAGTCTCCATGGAAAAACTGTCCAGTGGCTGAAGTGCTACCCAGGGACCTGAGAGGATCTAGTCCAGCTCTCCTACTTACATCCACTCTCCTTGAGAGCTGAGTAAGCAGAACAAGGCTAGAGATCACACTGTTGCTTTGAGCAGGCTAGTACTGCTGAAAGACCCATCCAGAGATGCTATTTCATATTTTCAAAGGAATACTGTCATTGTGACTTGACTGCTAATTAATCAAGATACATTCTTCAGCTAATGTGGCTTGCCTGATTCCAGGACAGCATGGTTAACTTGGCCAAGACTGTGCTTTATTTAGTATGTAATTTAGATATATGAAACATGCCCTGTGTTTCTTAGCATCTTATCTGTCTGCAAATTAAGTATAGTAGTCATCAGTGACATTGTATGCAATTAAATTCAGTGAAAACACTGAGCTAAGACACTGTGATGAGAAAGGAAGATACTTCTAAATACAACAGATTAGATGAATCATAGTGTGAAACTACTAGCTCCACCTCTGGTGCTTTCTGCATGCTACAGTACTGTCAAGAGCAGTGTGTCCAGCTCTTCAGGGTTCTGATGCCCAGCAGGTCTTCCCAGAACTAGTACAGCAGCACAGCAGCTTCCCAGACAGCACAGGCATCACAATGAACAAAACAATGCTAGGTTACCCACTCGGGGGACTTCTAACCCATCAGAATCTGATAGGAATGGTGGTGTGGAACAACACATCCAGGCAGCAAAACACATCCAACCCACTTCACCCTTCACTGCTAGTCCAGTTACAGCACACAGAAGTTGTAAACTGGATTTTGCTGTCAACACTCTTTAGGGATCACTGCTAACGAGATACAGTCCACTAGTGGTCTAGGCAGGTGTCACCTTTTCCAGCTGTGCCAATACCTATTTACCAGGCTAGAGTCCTTCGGGACAAAACTGAGGGGCTACTCTACTGCCTCTGAGATGCTAAAGCTGCACAACAGTGGAATACTGACGTGCTGCAGGAAACACACAGCGTGCTAAGGACACCCTTCCCAGCAAGGAAAAAGGAAGGTAGCAAGGAAAGAAAAGGTTCTTTAAGAGGTCTGGGAAAGTAGTCATGGCACCGAGCTGGCTGGTGTTCAAGAAGCATCTGGACAACACTCTCAAAGATACGGTCTGATTTTTGGGTGATGCTGTGTGGAACCAGGAGTTGGACTCAGTGATCCTTGTGTTTCTCAGGATATTCTGCGAATCTACGACAGTGGCTTATAGACACCAAGCCAAGGAGCTGCAAGGCATGTCCCCCCGACTAGATCTACCAGTTTTATACTAGAATATGACATATAATTTGCATTTAGGAAGTGTGCACACTTTGATCCACTTAGATTGCTATGTTATTACCAAATAATTTCACTTCATTTCACAGAGGTGACTCCTTATGGCATAAGAATCGATTTCAGTCTCACTCCAAAAGCACTAATAAGCCATTAGTATTTTCTTTTGTTCTTCCATTCCAGCTTATCTTGCATCTCTCACTCGGAAGTAAAGAGCTGCTAAGGTTGGCACATGGATGCTTTGGTCAAGTGCACATCGCTTTTACTCAGAAGAGAAAAAGAAAGTCTGTCCATGGAGGAAGGGGGCCTTTTTTCTTCCTCAAGGATTTCTTCAAATAGTGGTGTGGTGCTAGACAAGGTGGTGCAGCTGCAAAGCATAACCAACTAAAGAACACCGAAATCCAGAGAAAGCTCCTGGGAACTGTGCACAGTGACAGTACATGCCTAAATGAGGGGAACAGAGTGCTTTAGAGAGCAGCAAGGGCATGGGGAGAGAAGGGGAGCAGGGAAAGTGAGGTATTTTAAGTACAGACCCACTTTGCCAGAAAGAAAGATAGGATTTGAGAGATTTAAGGGAAAACTTTCCCCTGTACCACATCAGCCTACATTACTGCATGGCTGCTATGGGATGTAATTGCTTAGTTATAATTGCTTACTAGTGCAGATATGGTGAAGGGGAAGGAAAAAAGCTTCTAGGTCCTTTACCCATCTCAGAAGGAAGCAACTCCTTGTGAAAGCTCATAACAATCTATTCAGTGTTACCATTCACTGAGTCCCCCAGTGAAAGAGGTTGTTAAAAATTCCTTCGCCTCATTTTTTCAACTGTAGCAAACTATTTTCTCTAACCAGTACTAAGTTTTTCATGAGGATACAGTAGCTTCAGTGAAACAAGCAACGTTTGCCAGAAGACAGGCCAGCCTTCTAAGCATAAAATCTAAAGGAAAATTCTTACTTCAAAGAAGGCAGAAGAGGGACCGCAAGTTAGTTCACCACATCCTGAGTAATCTTAAGCACTGCTGTCTGGTGCACAGTCTGAAACAGATTGTTATGAGCTGCGAATATCTGTTCACTGGGGTCCTGCAGGTGAGAGATGCCTGAGAGTCTTGCTGGGTTTTAAGGCCGGAGCCAAGTGAAATCAAACAGCTGAGTTTGTGCTCAGCAGCATAAACTAGTCAGGGTTTTCCAGGAAGACTTACACACACACAGAGATCATACACCTCTAAGTGAAACAGCTGCTGGGTGTGGGTTGAAAGGAGCTGCAAAGCACCTAATGGGGGCATTCCAGCTTCTTTGTGGAACTAGATCTGAAAAACACAGTGCAACGGTGCATCCTCTCTGGTAGCCTATATGAAACAGATCAGACACTTGCCCCCACTATCCTGGTACTGCTCATTTGAAGAATCTCACTCTGGAAAGTCCTAGGCCAGACACTGAAGGTCAAGACTGAATGTAACTTGAAGACATTGACATAAAGCTGCTTGATACAGCAGCCAAGAAAATGTGAACTCTTTTTAGCACCATGTTCTCAAAACTTGTCTCCATAGATAGCTAGTGACACATGGAATAGTCACTGTTCTACTTAGCAGAGCTTTTTACAAACTACGGAGCTTAGAAAAATTCTTGAGTACAGAGTATTTTGAAATAATACCCACTTGCTGGAAGTGGCATTGGCTTACGGCTCTTAGTGGCTTAGGGCAAATGCTAATAAATTGAGTCAAAATGCTCCAATGCTAATGACTCGACATTAAATCATACTGTATAGAGGAGATTGCTAGGCTTTTGTAATGGAAGGTTTTTTCTGCTTTTAAACCATGGAAGTTTTCAAAGGAGTAACTTGATACTGATAATAATAAAGACATGAGAACACAGTGAAGGCACTGTGTTTTTATAAGGTTGATCTATAAAGATATTTATAACAGTCAGCACCCTTATAACCTCCAAAATATAGCCCACAAACAGCCATGAAATGAATATGCTTGGATGACTGCTTAGCTTAATCCAGTCGCAATCAATGGAGGGACATCAGGGACACAGGACTGAGTCCAGGAGTCAGCAAATGAAAGCACAGTGCAGAATGGTGATCCGAGCAGACTTCAAACAGCAGGCTAAGTACATTAGACACTGACCGATCTTCCAAGGGAATTCTCTACATAAAATCCTCACCAGAGCAGAAATTGTCTCATTTTTGAACTATTAAAGGCATATTTCTCAACACCAAAGCCAAGGTCCCAAAGCCACAACCAACACTTTCCATGAAGCTTAGTGGGTTTATAGCAAGTCTAGTCTAGTACAGTATCATTCCCTGCTTTGCAAATGCTATTAAATTGTTTCCACTCTCTCACCACTGTTTCCAGTAAAGAGGGTTTAGCACAGACTAAAAGAAGCAAACAGGAAAACTTCAGTTGCTTAGCAGTACAACATACAGAGAGTTTCTGCAGACAGCTTGAATATCTTGCATGCTGAAGGCTGGTACTTGGGGTATTTCAAAGAGACCTGGATGAGAGAAAACTTTCACAATTCTTTATGTTTGTCCACTTACTTCTGATGTAGTCATTCTCCTGCCTCTATCCAAGATAATGAAGATGAACTCAGAGGACAAACTGATCCCCCAGGAATCCAGTGGACTTTAGACTGACATCTGCATGGCTACGTAATACAAAGCTGTATTAATTTAAGGGTGTTGCTTTGCTTTTAGTATATGCATGTACTGAGGGTAAGATGACCACTTGCTTGGTGTAAGGGAGGCAGCACAAGGACACAACTGTAGACACATGCAGAGCAGCGCTTCCTGTTCACCATAACCCAGCATGAGAGCACTGTTGTTCCTTTTGTTCATACCTTCCCCTAATGTGAAAGTATCACCATGATATAGAAGACATGATATGCTCACTACAGGCAATTATATTAGATGTAAGAGCTATTTGCCTTCTGAGATCAACTTAACCAAAGGTATTATTCCTCTATTATCTCCCTTTAACTTGATAAAAAATGCTAATAATATATTTATTGTGCACAAAACGATGTGTACGTCACTGCCTTTAATTACGTGCTTGTCAGAGAAAGCACAAGTAAAAAAGTGAAGCAAATTATGAAACATGGATGAAAAATACTCAGTTGACAATGGAGCAATGCTCCTCCATATTCCCCTTGAGAAAGTGCAACTAGTTATTAAATATTCTTATTGATGATAAGTATAGCAGGCTTAGTAAATGTGGAGAAATGTCCTTTTTTAAAAATCGGGTTGAGTTTTCCAGGTATAACGCTATGCTGCATGTAAGTGGAGAGGAGGCTGCTTAAGATGTAGGATACATTATAGAATCTGTGGTGCGCCCCTGTTGAGCAAATCAATGATCCTGAACAATTAACAGGTGCCAAATGTAAATACTCTTTTTTGACCATGGGAAAGAGATGTATGAGCTCTTCTTTAACATGAATTCATTAGGAGAGAAAAGCTGTTGATTACCAGCTGCTTGCACAGTGATAAAAGTGTAAGAGAAGCCACAGGCACCTTATCACCTTATGCATACATTGCCTGACTGGCTCCCAGATAAAAGTTGTGTGGAGGAGGCAGTGCAGACAACTACCTACTCCTTTGGGAAGCACCAGGTGAACCCAGCATCCTTTATAATGCATCACCCACTGATGAGAAACCAAGACACCATAACTTGATCTGGACCCACACGGTGATTCGCATGCAGACCACAGCTCCTGGTGCCATGCTACACACCGTGGCATGAACCAGCCCCTCTCCTCACAGCACAAGTATCCCCAGCACAGAGCCAAGGCAGTGTGGGAGCAATCTAACAAATGAGAGAGAAGAAGTGGGGAAAACATTTCGGTCTTCACTTGAAACATGATGAAAGCACCCTCAATGCAGCGCTTCCTCCTGAAAATCCCATCCCATCAGACTCCAATCTTTGATCCCTGGCTTCAACTTTTCACGTTTCCTTCATCAGAACTAGCCTGACAATGCAGGGAAAAATGGCAGAAGGATTTATTTACACTGTACATGGGCTACATCCCTGCTCACCTGTTACGTGATTTGGGGTTACATAAATGGCCCAAGGTGTCACATTCCTCAGCCGGGCTCTGACTCTTGCAATAATCCAGGCAATGCGACTCTGAGCTGCTGGCAGGGCTATTTGTGAGAGTAACTGATGAGCAGGGAGACCAGAGAGAGTATTCTTTCTAATTTTTGTGTGTGCACATCACTAGATCAGTATCTATAGACAGAAAAATCCAGAGAGTTTCCAAGATCCACTTCCAACCTGGTTAAGCACCAATGGAATCTTAATATCATTTCCCTCAACTTCCTTTTTTTCTGAGAACCAGCATAAAGGTGATCACATCATAGCTTCGCCAGCTTGCTTACTTGTATAAAACAAGTAGATCATGACCTTGCATAAGGTTTTTTTCTTTCACACTGATTGTCTGATTAAAAGCCCAAAGAAACCTGAGAAAACTTTAACATGGACTTCAAAGGGCTCTATAATTGGCCCTTTTTCATCTATCCCTTCAAAACACTCCTGGTGTTCTATGCCATACATTGTATTCAATAAATTTGGTGCCATTCTCCTACAAACCTCAAAGCATTCCCAGTTATTAGCCCTCCGAGATAACAGAGGTAAATATTATTCTGTGGCTGATTTGATGGCTCCTGAAAGCCAAGGGAAAGGATTTATCCAGCTAGTGCCAAAGCCATGACAGGAATCACAGAATCACAGAATTGTAGGGGTTGGAAGGGACCTCCAGAGATCATCAAGTCCAACCCCCCTGCCATCTTGCTATTTCCACCCTACAAAATAGCCTCCCAAGGCACAATTTTTCCATTTATATACAGGACTCATTTTGCAAAGACTGACTGCAACAGGCAATGAACATCAACTCTGTTTCTCCTAGCATAGGCCTGGAGGTGTTCCTCATGTGTTGTCCTTTGACTCAGTATTGGAACACATTGTCCAGTTCTGGGCAAGACTGATGATAATGCCATCAGGCCCCAGCTGATCCATCAAGTAGGATCTGTCCCTCAGATAGAAGTCTTAATCATAACAGTGCCTCAATTCACACAAAAAGGAAATGTATAGTTGTTGTGAAGAGAGTTTAGAGCTGCACTGCTGCTGCTGTATTCACACAAACAGCAGGAATAGTGCTTGCCTGGAGACCGCACACTCCCCAGATGGATCCCCTGTTATCTGGTGCACTGGGGCCTGGCAATACTTCCACAGGACACCTCACCCACTGGGAGCTCCATAGACTGCAAGACAACAGGCTTAGAAACACTTCCTTCTTTTTCTGATGCAGAACAAGCTCAGTCACAACAGGAAGTTCACACCTTCCCCTCAGCATTCAAACAGCCTCTGTGGCCAACCAGCATAGAAGTCTTCTCACATCTTCAAACACTGTGGTGCCTTTGTTCTCATGAAAAAATATATATATATATATATCCAATATTTCATGAAACAAAACAACCTTTGGGCCACAAAATAAAAAAGGTTTGTTTGTTTGTTTGTTTTTTACAAACATCAAGAAATCATTACAAATGCAGATAAAAATGAAAGCTAATGGAACTTTTTATAAATGTTTGTTTAAGATACAAAAATCTTTCCCAAGAAAGTCTGGTATCTCCCAACTGGTTTTAGAAGCACGTGCATCATAATTATTCCCCATGTCTATTACAGGTGAACTTACACTATAAGAAATCTTACTGCGCAGCGATTCACAATGTGGCACAGTTCTTCTGAGATAAGGGATCCAACTGATCTAGTAGAGTACTTTGCAGAAAGGAGTAGCGAAAAAGGGGAGGGCAACTACTGAAATAGGGGACCTCGTAGAGAAGTTGTGATATGGTACCTTGCAGCTTTTTCTATAGATGGTCTCTCTCGCACTTTCAAAGACAAATGATCCATAAAGCAATCCAACTGCTGTTTAGTCAGTTCACAGACAGGGTGGGATTTAGGAGAAGGCAGTGCACAGGTGATCTGAAGGTTGCCTATAATTCCTGCATTTCAGTTTTTGATCCAATTCCATATGGCATCCAGTGCAAATCTCTGGAAAGGCAGAGCTGTTCTTCAGAACATAAGGACCCATGGGATTAAACTGTACCAGAGCTGCTACCCTTTTGTCATCTGTTCAAAAGACATCACAGAAACTACCTTTTAATATTCTTGTCTTCCATTTATTGACTCATGCCCAATATAATCCATGACTAATTTCTCACGGGTCTGCAAAGGTCAACCAGAGTCCATTCAGGAAAACCTAGCATATAGTCTCACTGGACAAATGCAGCAGCATTGTATTCACTTGCAAAGATGACTTATTTCCAAAAAGTGACATACAACACTAATATTGGTTTCTTGAAACATAGCAAGAATAACATTTCAAAGTGCATAGAAGATAAAACATAAGCTCAGTGTAAGCTTGTATTAGCTCAACCGCTTTACCTCATTACACATTTCCACCCCACAATGCCTTCTGAAAGAATAAATCAGCTCCCTCTAATTTTCTCAGGTCTTAATAAAACAAATAAGCAAAGATGCATTAATTTAAGAGAAGCCTACCATACAGCTGTTAACAAACTGTTAACATTTTCCCAGTTTCATTAGTACTGCATGACAAAACCTTGCTCACAGCTGAACCTGACCTCACAGACCAGCTGATTAGTCAACAATGACATTTTGGCTATTTGATTTAGTTATCAAACAGCCAGAGCAGATCATGCAGCTAGCAGGAGTAACTTTCTTCTTATCATGTATCTTCTTCTTAATCTAATCACCTACAGAGCAATTTACCTACTTATTTCAGATCAAAGTAGCTTTAGTAAACAAAGCTGACACCTTGCCAGGCAGCAGTTACAGATGACTTTCTTAAGTGGAGTGATATATGGAATAGCTGAACTGCAAGTTTAGGCTTTAAAAATAGGGGAACTTCATCAGTGCCAGCATCAAGGCAACCTTTGAAACACGTGTTGGCACACAGGCACACACTCTACATGCTGCCATCAGAAACACTCTCTTTCAGAACAAAAAGAAAAAAGAATAGAGAAAACAAGATCTTTAGCATACAGAAATAACGAGCTCTGTTACTTTCGCAAAGTCAAAGGATATTGACCTCAGCAGCAATAAACAGTCAACAAAGGAGATATTTATACTGACATCCCATCAACAGAGATCTCCATTTTGCAGTAGGTTAATCAGCTGGCAGTGAAAACCACTGAGATTCCCTCTTTCTCGTCTCTTGGGTGGCCAAGAAAGTTTCATTAGAGATTGACATGGAAGACAGAGAACATGTGGCCATTGGATATTTTCTTATTTTCACATGTTGGACTCTCACATTACATGTTTTGACTCCTATATTTTGGAATCCAATCTACATTTGGAAGCCACCTTCAGATAAGATTTGCCATAGAAGGTTGGCTTCACCCTAATCACACCAGGAAAATCAATGATTGAAAAGCCATATTACAGGCACATAGCATCTCAAAATTACATGGACTTCCAAAATACCTTGTCTAGCAGGGTCTCTCCAAGAGGAAGCTCAGAGAAAAGCAGTTAGTCTTGTCTCAGGTACCATTACAGGCCAAGGCAATCATTAAAAGTAGCTAATTGATTAGTCAGCCACTAATTCTTGTCACCTGCCCATGCATGCTATTACATTTTTTCAGCACACTGCAAATAGATCTAACTACTCAGTGACATTATTTCATTAAGCAAGAAAATTAGGGAAGTAACTGAGTAAAAGATGATGATTTATACATCCATTTCCAACCTAGCAGCGAATAACTGTTTTTACACCGTAACAATACAGAATGCTTTCAACAAACTAATCTAAATTTCTGCCAAGCCATACTTCTCAGTTGGGCTTTTCTCTCATTATTATTGGTTAAAAAAAGGAAGAAGAAATAAATTATAAAAGTGTGTGGGTGGGTGCGTGTACACAAAGGAATAGTCACCAAGTTTGTGTTTTATTCATAATAAATCTCTGTATAAAATGCTAGGTCAGAATAATTTTCATGTTAAGAACTGAGCTGATAAAGCTGGAAGATTGCTAACAGTTGGCAAAATTACCCTTGGGTCACAATGTTCGTGGCACCTGTACACACATTTTCTCCCCTTTATCTTCTAGTTTACTGTAAAAGAGTCAGCCTGCTTGATCATTTTATGATCACAAGAAGGCAGCTATAGAAGAAATGAAGAAACAAAGATTGTATGACAAATTAATTTTACAGAAATTAGTAACAGCTATAATTAGTACACAAACTAAAATTTAAATAGGGGAAAAGACTTGTAGTAATGAAGAAGGAATGCATGAATCTGTCTGGGGCAATGAATGATTCACTAAGCTTATGTATAGTACAACTGATAGCATTTCAGGTCCACATGTCCCACCTAAATGAGGTCCAACTTCACCGTGGTCAAATTGGTATAACTTGATGTGAAGTTCACTCGCTAGAGAAATCAGCTGATGATTTAAATCTAATTCCTCTTAGAGGGCAGAAGTGAGGATGCTGCCTAAGAAGTTAAGCAGGCTCATGTTATTTGCCCAAGGAAAACCTTCTCTTTCATGCTGATTTGTGCACCTCATGTAATTTAAGGGGAAGTCTGACGAACCTGCTGAATGCAGCACAGCCACATCTGCTCATTTATTTATGTACAGAAACTGTAGTAAATCTCATTGTTAGGCAATTAGAATGAAGCCACTGAGAATACACATATTCCATTTATAATCAACTCAGAAGCCATTATTTCTGTCACTGAGAAAAGATAACAAATAACAAATATGAGTTTTTTATTCAATATGTATTGCCTTTCACTAGCTCCTCATGAAACCAAGTTCTCCAAAAATAATGTTCCCTTCATTCTCCATTGGCTGTGAAAACTCAAGCACACATTTGCCAGCAAATTAAACCTTTCCTCCAGCACGAGTCTGTGCAATGTGCAATCCTGCATTTTGTGACACAGTCACAGCCCTGCAGTTCTCTCTTTAGATAAAGGTCATGTCATGGCTGTCTATAAATCTCTGATTCTGACAGGCTCAGTCATCACAGGGTCAAATATCAGTTCATACCCTGCTGACTGCATGGGAAGTATGTAATATTCCTCTCTCTCTCTCATGAGAGTCCATTTGGAGAGTCACAAAGAAGCAGAATGTGTAAATATTTATACTATTTATTAACATTGTAATGCACACAGAATCAGAATGCATCCCATAGGGCAGTCTGAAAAATAAAATAGCACAATGTTCACTCTCCACAGAACAACAGCTTCACTACACTACATGCCTATTCAGCCAAAAGCTACTGAAGAAGCCAGCCAAATCCTGGCTTTACTACGTAGTAAATGTCATCAGTAAAGTTGGATTGTTTCAGGATCAGGGAGATATATCTCGACTTGAAGATTAATTGCCCCCACACTCATATCTAAGACCTCTTTATAATGTTCTGATTCATCCTATCTTGGCTAACACACAAGATAGGCAACCAGTCCAGTTTCACAATTCTACTTCAATTCTACCTTCCTGCAAAATAAAGTGGAAGCACTGCCTCTCAATTCATGTGTTAGTTCCTAAGCTCCAAAGCAAATAAATAAATAAATTAATAAATGGAAGTGAAATATAGTCTTTGTGCAGAACTTGCAGTCTGGTGTGAAAACTGTAGCCCCTGGGAAGCTAGAAGCATGACAAAACGTGTCCTGTAGGATTGCACATGAGCATCTGATTCCAGGGCACTGATAATGTGCTGCAAGATGCAGGCCAACCACAAACACTGCTGTGAATTGTTATTTCCAGCTCCTTACTCCTATAGTGCTCTGAAGCTACATAAACAGCTGTCAGGAAAACTGTAAGAGCATATGCATCACATAAGACCAAAAGTAAAATTGCTCCAGATATTCCTACAGCCTGTGATTGCCACAAGCATGCCCCATTCAACATGAAAATACCTTCAACTGAAAGGCAACTTTCAAAATCATTGCTCTGATTTGCATCAGGATTGTGGAGCAAAAACCTGATGTTTGCTAATACTTAACGACAAGTAAATCCATCCCATGTGATTCAGTAATCTTTATGCTTCTCCGACCTTCCACATCCCTCCACATTATCCATTTTACATGATTCTTATCAGAAGACTCCTTAAGGATCTTTTTCTGGAACAAGCACAGAAGTTTGTGAATCCTAAGTTTCCAAGCTCCTCAGAAAACTCATATTCTTACGTTGCTGCTGTTCTGTTGCCTCTCCTTTTTATGTACCTGCATCTAGAAAAGAGTCACTTTTGTGTTTTACTAGAGAAGAAGCTGGTCAGAGCTTCAGCACTGAGACAGGAAGAGGGAAGTCTACAGCCCCCCTGCACAGAGCTCTGTACTACATGCCTCCAATTCCTTGCTCTCACTCAGATTTCTGCGGCCACTGGTTTCCCCGTTTCTCCTCCAAGAGCTGAATCATTACAGTCTATCCTGAGTTAGAAGGGACCCACAAGAATCATCGAGTCCAACACCTAGCTCCACACAGGGCAACCAAAAAATCTGATCATGTGTCTGAGAGCACTGTCCACATTTCATGAATTCTGGTATTTCGGGGCTGTGCCCAGCGCCCTGTGGTGCAGACCCTGTCCCTCACCCCCAGCTGCCCTCTGCTGACGCAGCTCCATGCCGTTCCCTCGGGCCCTGTCGCTGTCACACAGAGCAGAGCTCAGCGCTGCCCCTCCGCTCCCTGCGAGGAGCTGCAGCCGCCATCAGCGTGCCCCGCTCTGCGCCGTGCACACCACGGGACTTCAGCTGCCCCAGACACCCTTTGCCCTCCAGAATCTTCACCATCTTCATAGCCCTCCTCTGGACATTCTCTAATGATTCTGTGTTCTTTTTGTACTGTGGCACCCAAAACTGCACACAACACTCAAGGCAAAGCTGCACCAGCACAGTGGGAACAATCGTTTCCCTTGACCTGCTGGCTGTGCACAGGATATGGCTGGCCTTCCTGGGCTGCTGTGTCCTATCTGGAATGCAGAGATGCCTTTACTTACACTTTTTTGCCAGATAGCCAGAGACTATTTATGTTTTCCAACCATCACACCAAGTGATTTTACAAGAGGAACAAGTATTATCCAGCACTATTCAATAGCATTAATTACACGTATTACAAATCCTGTTCTCAGGCTCATTTGCCTCCTCCCAGGCTCGATCTGGAGCCTGACTCACGCTTCACCACAAATTCCCACTTTCACCACTGAGTTAAGATGTGATGGATTTAAGGATACCACCTGCAGGACAGCCTTTCAAGCCTGTTGGCATGCCAACGATTGTTGATTTTACTGGTGCCTCCAGCAACTTAGCAGAGAGTACCTCCAGGGTTTTTCAGCAGCTCCCAGAGCAGCTGCTAATATGCTGCCTTGCTGTTCTCTGGGATGGAGGACAATGAAGTGCTGAAAGAAGAGGCTGAAGGGGTTTATCTCTATCAGGCAGCTGATGAACCAGAGTCACCTGCAGATCCTACCACCCTCTGTTCTGTAAGAAGAGCAAGTGGCCTGCTTGGTTTCCTGGAAATTTTTATTTGTCTCTCTTTGGGATTCTAAAGTCTGAGCACTGTTCTAAGATCAGATGTGAGAACTAAATCCATAAGGTAGCACACAGTTCAAAATAACATCCAAATGCACCCAACAGGAAAAATACCTCTTCTGAGCCTGGTATTTTTTGTGGCAGCTGTTCTGTGAGTTCTAGCTGTCACAGCTATTAGCAATCATGTGCTGCAAACTACTTATGGCCACCACTTTTCACAAACCTCTTCAGTCCTTTTCATTCATTTTGTTCCCTTTTGTTCTTTGGCCTTTTCTGTTACTATGATATCCATAATCCACTGATTTACTGAAAAAGGAGACTTTGAGGATGTTCCATGACTCAATTTGAGATAGCACTGCACTGGGGAACCACATGAGCAGTGGGAAAATGTCCAGAACTAACCAGCAAACTTAAACAACGTCCTCACGGTTATATTCCTCCTGGCCAATAGGATTTATATTCTTGCATTAATAATTAGAATAAGTTAACTGCCAGAAATTACAGCAATAAGCATTTCTACTTACCCCACAGAATAATCAGAACATCTACGCATGATCCAAACTGGCAGTGTGAGAAAACTTTGCTAGATGCAAAAGAATGAGAAACTCTGAAATCATCACCTCAGAACAAAACACGTGGAACACAAGAAAAGCCTTTAAACAAGCATGGCCATACTGCATTTTGTTTTAAATCTGGTGAAAAAAATGGGACCACAGCTTGAAAACTCAGGCAGATGGATTATCTTGTCTGACAAGTAAACAAGTCTGTGGATGAATAATTAAAGAGTAATCTTCCAGCACCCTAAGGCATATATTTTTATCTTAATTAAATTCACATTAATATCTGCAACTGCTACACCAATGGTAGTTCTTAATTCCTCAATCCCCCATGACAGATTTTCAATAGATATTTTTTCCAGGTTTCTCCTTTGCCTTTGGTAACAACGTGCACTTGATACTGTGCTTATACACAGAAAACATCCTGCGATCCTGATGGTTGCCTACGAAATGTGAGGGTTCTTTCCCTAGTGTAGCTCCTATTTCTTACCATTCCTTTCCCGGAATTTTATGTTTAAAGGATGGGGGCGTTAAGACTTATCACCTTGAATTACCAATAGGCCTAAGTTTTGTGTTTAAATACTGTGCTGAACTGAGGTCTAAGAATATAGCTTCCCACCTAAGGTCAAGAAGGTCATTAAGGCAAAGAGAAAGAAGAGAAGAAAAAAAAAGAGGAAAAGAAGGGAGATAGCAAAAGCTAACGAAGTAGCAACAAGAAGAAAATCAACTGGTTTACTGCTTTCTTGTATTTGCTCTGTGTTTCAATCTGCACGTTCTGCAATGCATACACTTTGTTTATTGATTGCTTGCCACTGTTAAATGTAAGGTTTCATTTTCATGCCTTGTCCAGCCCAGTATTTACAATAAGAGGCACTATCAAATAGTCCCTGGGAAATCAAATCTCTCCAGATGAGAACAAGAATTCTTTAGAGAGAAAATCATAAATGTAAAGAGATAAATAATTCCAGATTCAGAGCAATTAACACATAATCACATGTCACCAAATAAACAGTACTCTGCATTGTTATGCATTTTATGCAAGTACTGGAAAATAGAGAGAAAATAACCTTCATAAATTCCTTAGAAAAACACATAGTAAATCTTCATTCCTGCTGTAAGATGGCTATAAATAATAAGTAAACAATACTCATGGCCACAGGTACACATTAGTCATGAAGTAAACATAAGCTGTGGTATATCTGACCTCCTAGCATTAGCTTTGAAAAAAAATGAAACATCTAAAATTCAAGTAAGGAAATGAAAGTTACTTTACTTATTATCCTGAAATATGATATTTAGACACTTCTGGGAGTGCCACGAGGCACCTTTGTGCATCCTTAGGAATCTAAGCATGCTTTAAAATGTCATACCTTTCACTTAAAAGAAGCAAGTTCTGTAATCAGGTTACTGGAAGTGTGGAATTGCAAATGCATCAGTCTCTTTGTTCCATTTCTATCCCAACAGAGGCCTGTTAAGATTTGCTCTCAATAAATCATTTTTATTTTTTGAAATGCAGACTCTGTAATGCATCACAGCATCAGTGGCTGATTGCTAAGTGAAGATTAACTGTTGAGCTGTCGTCTAGATTGCTGAAGTAAACCAGACAGATACCTTCATTCCAGTCTCATCAAAGGAAAATTGCACAAGATTATTCCTCTTCAACATTCTTTGCCAGGTAAACCTTTGCCCTCCATCCTTGAAATCTATCCCCCAATCACCTTCTCCCTTTGACACAGGTGATGTCCACTTTCCTCTCTTTACAAAATGCTCATTTCTGTTAACCTATACTCCATTCTTTCATACTGTTATTTATCATGTTCAGTTTCCCCAGAGGAACTCTTTTGAGTGTGATTCTTTCTGTTTGTTTGGTTTTTTGAGTTAATAAAATGTAGGATGCCCAATCCATTGGAAACATTACCAGGCAGACAGCCTGACTCTGTAGACTGATAATTGACTTTCCTTCAGCCTCTACTTCTTTGCACTTCTCTGTCACAAATCTTGTTACCACTTTGAAAAGTACAGTGACCTGAGAAGTGCAGTTTTTTGAGTGACTTTGGCACAAATGTTATAATAACAGTAGCAATTTCCAGACCATAGAAAAAGATGTGTTTCCATGGAATGTATTGTCCTTATGCCAGAAAGCTGTTATATTGTCTTTCCTGGGGGGAGGGGAGGAGGGGCTGGTTGCCATTCCAACTTTCACATTCAGAAAACAAACTGAAAATACATATTTTTCATTCCGTGTCTATCAGTCTGCAAGTAGCATAAAGCAGTGCAACCATAAAGATGAGTGAAGATCGTTATTTCACCACTTTTGGTCAATCAGATGGGAGTGTGCATTTATATAGTCATACAACTATCTGACAAACACATAAGAATCAACCCTTTTTCCTATCTGTTGGTCTCTAAATTTATATCCCCCTTTAATCCTTTAATTTCATAAATCTTGGTGACTCCCAGTTTCTGGAATTATCCAATTCAAGACACTAAGAGCAGTTTGGGAGTGGAAGAATGAGCTTCATAACAGATTCACTGCAGTCTCACTGCAGATTTAGATTGTAACGCTGTCTCAAAATGTGATCTGTTAGGATAACGAAGAACAACTTCCATATGGAAACCTCTTGCCCTTCCATTCACTGCTGAGGTCTGCAAACTACCCTGGCGCAAGGAGCCTGAGGGTTGTGAGCTATCACCAAGAGTAGACACAGCCATGGCAAGAATGCAGATGCTGTGCAGCTGTGTGTCCACAGATGTAGCTGTAATGTGACATAGCTGCCCCTTCCACACTGTTGGTTGAGAGGAGCAGAGCCATGATGAAGAGCTGCATTACAGAGTAGGCCAAAAGACTGCCACTGCTGCTCACTGAGCCAATCTGCCTTACCTGACATTAAGGTCAAAGAACTGCAGAAAAGCCACAGCGATGTGCTGAAGAACTCTGAAATGCAGTGATGAGTCAACCTGAGCTGGCTGCCAAACATCCACCCAGCTATTCTCTCACTTCCCATCCTCAACAGGACAGAGGGAGAAAACATGATCCTTCCTTGCACTTTGCCCCTGCTCCCATCTGGATGCATCCCATGGATTGCAGTCCTTCACAAACACAAAAGCAGTCCTCTATGGCTACATGGCCTTCAGGAAATATGCACCATGGTTTCTTCTATATATTCTGTATATTCTTCATATTCTGCAAGGGAATCAATGCTCTAGTTCCTGCAGCACTTCTCCCTCCTTCTGCTCTGACATTCATGTTTGCAGAGTTGCTTCTCACACTTTTTTTTTTTTTCCCCTCATTCCTCATTGTTCCAAAGTGTTTTGCCCTTTCTTAAAATATTTTCAGAGATACCACTGGCTTTACTGACAGGCTTAGCTGCATCATGCAGTGGCTGTTTTGGAATCAGCTAGGACCAACTGTGTGCAGCATGGGGCAGCCCCTGGCCTCCTCTCATAAAGGCCACTGATACATTCACCCACTGTGAAAATTTTGCTACATAAATGTAAGACAGATGGTAACACATTTTTCACAAGGCACTACATCATGACTTTGAGAGCTCAAAAGCATTAGTTGGTGTATTCGGAAGTAAAGGACCAGCTCCCACAACAAATAGGTAAAATAGACATAGAAAGAGGCATGTACAAGCTAATACAGAGAGTGTGTAAGTAACCTATACTGACAACATTCATTATTTACTTCCGTAGCAGCTTATTTTGCTGTTTTTCATCATCACCAAACAGGTATATTTGCTCAATCAGTGACAAGTTAATGCCCTTATCTTCCATTTCAGAAGAAGGAAACCACAGCAAAGTGAGAGATGGTTTGTACCTGGTCTTACATGAAACTCATGTCAAAGTCACAACGCTTTCAGTTGCAAGCATACTCCTTGAAAATTGAGGTCTGCTTCGATCTGTAGTATTTGTTCAGCAAATCATCACCTGCATGGAAAGAAAGAAGTTGGAAACGTTTAAAAACAAACAACAATCACAATTAGCAATGGACATTTTTAAATTTCCACCTTATAACATAATTGAAAACAGCAGAGCTGTGCTCCTACAGTAACAATAATAGGACAATTTTTAGATTGCTTCTGTTAGCTGAATGCTATGTGTTGTACTATGAGATTTAGGAAATTAAATTGCTTTAGAAATAAACAGCAACATGGAGAAAACATCAGATATCAAATCTACATTTAATTGTGCATTTTATGTTAGATATTAAAATACCTCTGAACAAATCATCAGATATAGTTAACTGGTGTACTTCCACACAGGTCAACAGACTCAGCAAATATTTACCCACTCAAGATCTGATCAATATATATATGCATTTATCTATTTATGCTATTAAGCATTGTTCCATGTAGTTTCCCCATAGTTGCATTAAATGTCTGAAATGCAGCTGTATATATCTTTTTTATAAGTCTGTATTTTTACATCAGTCACTCAGCAACTCAGTAAGTGAGAACAAAGAGCATACACCTTTAAGAACAGTGTTATAGGGATGGCAGCCTTCTCTTTTTCTGCACATCAGATATGTTTCCTTCTCACTGCAATGAGTTTTAGCCTAGCCCAGACTGAGAGAACAGCTTTGTCTTCCTACTGTCCTAATACTTTTCCCATTCTGATAGTGAAAAAATAAGGCATCAGCTGTGCTACTACAGAAACGCGTCGCTTGGAATGTAACTGAGGGCATTCAAACACTTAGCACAGATCATCTTCAGAAACCACAGATGTACAAACTTTTGGGACAGAATGATTAAAAAGCAATGTGCAGCAGGTGAAAAGAAGCACCTTTCATTATCTGTCCCTAAGACAATTTTCTCCTCAGTCACTTCTGATACCAGAATTCTGGTAGTGCTTTAATCTAATACAGCTTGTAGCAGCATTTGCTATAAGCATGATCTGAGATTTCATGCTAGAAACTTTTATTAAAGCCTCTTACTAAACAATATGCAAAACAGCCAAAGCAATTTCAACAGAGTATTTATATGCACTTCAACAGCTGTTCTAAAGTAACAGCTCTTTCATCCATACAGTTATTTTTTGTGTCTTGAAGTTATGAAGATTTGGGAACAAAATATTCTCACACAGAAGAACATCAGTACTTGGTAATTAAGCAAGCTGTAATGCACAGCACAAGGGTAATGCCAGTGAGGAAGCATTGTCCTCTGACTAGGATAATAAAAAAGACAGAAAACAAACTGGGTTTTGCAGTGGTTTTCCTGATAGTCTCCTCAAGGCCCTGTTATCTGCCCATAAAACAGGAAGAACAATGCTCCCTTGTGAAACAGAGAAGCTGATCTCATTTGTGGTGTCCAGAGGATGCTGTGAAAGCTATTAAACATTATTACATACAACTACTAAAGTTGAGTTTGTTGTGGTGACAGGTGCAATCAGTGAACACCATCAAAACATTTCTAAGCATGCCACAGAAAAGATGAGAAAAAGCTAAATCTATAGCAGGCTAGAGGTAACTTGGGGAGAACAAGGTTTACGTATGTGGTTGAATAATCCTCGACCATTTCTGATATGGGGGGTATGGATTCTGGAAAACTCTGTAATGATGCCAAAGCAGTTGGGTAAATGTGACTGGCCAGATGGAGGAAAGAGCATCGTCTCAAACCACAGATCACCAAGTGCCAGCAAGAACATTTTTGTGGCCCACAGAGTTAACTTGTTCTATGCTGTCAAGATCTAAAAATATATATATATAAACACTGATCATTTGCAACTCATATTCACAAAGAGAGAAATAGAAAAATGATTAAATAATGATTAAACAATTATATATAAAGTGTACTGGTGAAGCAGTGCTAAGAAGAAATGCCTGCACACAGAGTTCACCTCTGAGCTGCTGAAAACTTTGAAAGATCACCTCAGAGTACTAGAAAGGTGTGCAAAAAGTCAAAAAACTTGATAATCTGAAGCACCTTGAGCAATATGGGGGATCCATGCAAACCTCTTGAAGTTCAGCAAGGTCAAGTGTAAGGTTCTGCATCTTACAAAGGCAGGGCATTCCCAAGCACAAACACAGACTGGGTGAAGAATTATTTAAACAGCCTTCAAGAAAAAGACTTTGAAGTGTTGGTTGTTTTTCACTCAGAGAGTGATAACGCACTGGAACAGGTTGCCCAAGGAGGCTGTGGATGCCCCATCCCTGGAGGCATTCAAGGCCAGGCTGGATGTGGCTCTGGGCAGCCTGGTCTGCTGGTTGGCAACCCTGCACATAGCAGAGGGGTTGAAACCAGATGATCATTGTGGTCCTTTTCAACCCAGGCCATTTTATGATTCAATGAGAAGCTCAGCATTAGCTATCAATATTTGCTTGCAGCCCAGAAAGCCAATCATATCCTGGGCTGCATCAAAAGAAGTGTGGCCAGCAGGTCAAGGGAGGGGATTGTCTACTCTCATGAGAAAATGGAGCTGTTGGAGCAAGTCCAGAGGAGGGCCAGAAGGATGCTCAGAGGACTGAAGCACCTCTCCTGTGAAGACAGTCAGAGAGAGTTGGGGTTGTTTAGCCTACAGAAGAGAAGGCTCCAGAAAGACCGTATGACCAACTTCCAGTACTTACAAGGGGCCTGCAGGAAAGATGGGGATGGACTCTTTGTCAGGGAGTGCAGTGAAAGGACAAGTAGTAATGGCTTTAAACTAAAAGAAGGTAGATTTAGATATAAGGAAGAAATTCTCCACTATGAGGATGATGAGGCACTGGAACAGGTTGCCCCAAGAAGATGTGGATGCCTCATCCCTGGAAGTGCTCAAGGCCAGGTTGGATGGGGCTTCAGGCAACCTGGTCTAGTGGGAAGTGGCCATGACCGTGGAAAGGGATTGGAATCAGGTCTTTAAGGTTCCTTCCAACCCAAGACATTTTATAATTCTATGGTTCTATTACTAGAAATTTGTTTATGTTTTCTCTGAGTTCACAACCTTGCCTGCAAGAAGGAATAACTGAAAAGTTATTCTAGCAGCTTTGAGTATATGAGGTGTGAAATATACCATGTGCAGCTGCCTACTCTGCTACAGTTTTCAATGATGCATAATACCATCTATAAATGTAGACAATCTTTTTTTTTTTTTTTTTCCTAAAGGAACTAAAATGCTGTTGACACAGCGCTGTGGCCATAAGAATCCTCAATTGTCTTGTTAGATAATGTTTCTCCTTAGACAAGTGAAATATATAAACACTTCAGTGAAATAAAGTAGCAGGATTTTAAGATAGGAATAAACTATCATAATTTCAAAATGAGACCCAGACTGTAAATAATGGAAATCTGGGAAAAGATTCCTCAACATATGGCTTTGCTTGTCTCAGTAACATGTTGCTGTCTCTTGACTGCACTAATGATGATTAGAACTGTACTAACAGAATCTGTGGCCCACAGTGGAGGGTTTGCCAAGTTCGTGCAGGCTGGTAATATGGCTGCCATTTGAACAGGACTAGGGAACAGCAAAGACATCTAGTATCTGTTACAGATGGATGCCAAAGACCTGGTGGTCATGAAGAGTGGTAGGTTGAGGACTCCTGGTTACAAGGGAGAGAACAGCCATTTACTCTACTTGGCAGAGAGATCCATGGCCTAAGGTCTTTACTTATTGCTCTGATTTCCCCTAAAATCAATCTTGCCCAGCCTTTACAAAGGTGAGATTAAGCAGAACAGGACCATGCATTGTTAAAGCAGCCACTTTGGACATCTTGCAAACAATGCCTTAACAAAGCTAAGGTGTCAGTGTGGGGACTCTGATCACACTGGGATAACTCTAACCAGTCTGGGATTCAGTTCTCATGAAAGAGCAAACCCAGACCAATGGTTATGCATCATCTACTTTTACAAAAAAACAGAAAGGAGGTTAACCTTGCCTGCACAGAGGACCAAAGGGCAGACTCCTGAAGTCCCCTGGCACACTTACAATCAGCATGCCTGTTGTTTACAGCTTTCTTTTCAAATTTAGAAACAGGGCCTTTTCTCGTCTCACTTGTTCCTGGCTGCAAAAAGGTCTCCAGCTATTTGCGTATGTTGCAGAGGTGCCAAAAGACACACAACACAGCTGGCAGCTTCCAGGGGCCTTGGCTCCAGTAGCTCTGCAACTTTTTTGGAAGCTACTTTATTGCAGCAAATCTTTTTCTGGGGACACTTTGATCTGAGAACCTCTCTCTCTATATATACTTCCTGGCCTGATAACTCTTTTTAAACATCAAGGTTAGAAAAGAGCGCAGAATGACTTAACTTCCTTCACAATCTATTAACAACTTCTCCTTTCATTCTTCATCATGAGTTGGCTCACACGAAATACAAGTTTTTTAACCTATCACACAAAATGTGAGATGTGCTGCAGTTCAGTAAATGGTGCAGTAGTTACATTCTTCGTATGTATACTGCATCTTTAAATCTACTAAAGCAAAGGTGGATACAGAGATCAGGAGCCATTTTTTTTTTTAATTCTTTCAGGAACATTCTTTTCAGAGTTTCAATTCACATTATTCTTGTTTACTTATCCAACAAACATAAATTTTGTCTGTCTTAAAAAAAAAAAAAAAAAAAAAAAAAAAGAATAAAGAGAAAGAAAAATATTCATAGTAATATCAAAAAATTTACTTGTTCAGTGAAAATCCCCAAACTGGATTATTTTTCACTTTCCTCTCCCCCTTTGCTCCTTTTATTTACAATTTAGGTAAAAGTAAAGAAGTCAGAGAACGAATGTGATGAAACTAGGCAGTAAATTGTTTGCATCTCTTCCCTTTCATAGAATCATAGAATGGCTTGGGTTGGAAGGGATCTCAAGGATCAACAAGTTCCAACCCCCCTGCCATAGGCAGGGTTACCAGCTGCTGGATCAAGTATTAGGTAAGACTGCCCAGGGCCCCATCCAACCTGGCCTCGAATACCTCCAGAGATGAAACATCCACAGTTTCTCTGGGCAATTTGTTCCAGCACCTCACCACTCTCTCAGTAAAAAATTTCCTTTTGACATCTCATCTAAATCTCCCGTCCTTTAGTTTAAAAACATTCCCCCTTGTCCTATCACTATTTACACATGTAAAATTTCCCTCTTGTTTATAAACTTCCTTCAAATACTGGAAGACCAGTACCTCCAATGAGATCTCCCCGCAGCCTTCTCTTTTCCAGGCTGAACAAGCCCAGTTCCTTCAGCCTATGTTCATAGAAGAGGTACTCCAGCCCTTGGATCATCTTTGTGGCCCTCGTCTGGACGCTGTCCAAGAGCTCTACATCTTTCCTGTGTTTGAAGCCTCAGACTTGGATGCAGCATTCTAGGTGGGCCTCACAAGGGCAGAATAGAGGGGGATGATCACCTCCCTTGACGTGCTGGCTATCCCCCTTCTGAGAGAGCCCAGGATACCATTGGCCTTCCAGGCTGCAAGTGCACACTGCTGGCTCTTGTTAAGCTTTTCATCAACCAGAACCCCTAAGTCTTTCTCAGGGTTACTCTCAAGGAGTTCTTCTCCAGTTTGTAAACATATCCGGGATTACCTTGACCCAGCTGCAAAATCTTGCACTTTGCTTTGTTGAAGCTCATTAGGTTCACAAGGGCCCACCGTCCCTCTGGATGGCACCCCTTCCTTCTGATGTATCAACCATACCACTAAGCATAGTGTCATCAGCAAACTTGCTGAGGGTGCACTCGTTCCCATAATCTATATCACTGATTAATATGTTAAAGAGTACCATTCCAAGACAGACTCCTGGGGGACATCACTTGTTAGCAGCCTCCACAGTTTTTCCTGGTATCTATCCTAAACCTCCTCTGGTGGAGCTTCAGGCCACTTCCCCTCGTCCCGTCACCTGTCACCAGTGAGAAGAGACCAGCCCCACTCTAACTGCAATCACCCTTCAGGTATTTGAAAAGAGCAATAATATCTCCTCTCAGCCCCCTTTTCCTAGATTAAAAAGCCCCAATTCCTTCAGTTGCTCCTCATAGGGTATATTCTCCAAGCCCTTCACAAGCCTTGTTGCCCTTCTTTGGACCTGCCCCAGCACCTCAATGTCCTTTCTGTATTGAGTTGCCCAAAACTGAACACAGTACTCGAGGTGAGGCCTCACCAGTGCCAAGTACTGGGGCAGGATTACATCCTTAGTCTTGCTCACCACAGCATTCCTGATCCAAACCAGGATGCCATTGGCCTTCTTGGCCACCTGGGTACACCGCTGTGTGCTGTCAGCTGACTGTCCATCAGTGCACAAATATCCTTTTCCATCAGGTAGCCTTCCAGCCACTCCTCCCCAAGCCCGTAGGGTTGCCTGGGTTGTTGTGACCAAAATGCAGGGCCCAACACTTGGCCCTATTGAAACTCATGCAGTTTGCCTTGGCCCATTGATCCAGTATCAATCCCAGAACCAAGCCCTGGGGGACAGCACTTGTGACTGGCCACCAACAGGATTTAACTCCATTGACCACAACTCTTTGGCCCTGGCCATCCAGCCAGTGTTTCACCCAGAAGAGCATATGCCCATCCAAACCATGGGCAGCCAGTTTCCCTATGGGGATGTTGTGGGGACAGTGTTAAAGGCTTTACTGAAGTCCAGGTAGACCACTTCAACAGCCTTACTTTCATCCACTAAGCACGTCATCTTGTCATAGAATGAAATCAAGTTTGTCAAGCAGGATCTACCATTCATGAACCCATGCCAACTGGGCCTGATCCCCTGGTTGATCTTTAACTGATCCATGATGGCTCCTGAGATTATCCATTCCATAACCTTCCCTGGCACTTTTGTGAGACTAATAAATCACATCAGCCAGCTCCCATAGGACCCTGGAATGCATATCACCCATTGCCATGGACTTGTACACATTCAGTCTCATGAGTCTGTCTTGGACTTGCTCTGCTCTTACAGTGGAGGGAAGTTTGCTCCCCTAGTTCCCACCTAGAGGTTCAGGAACGAAAGGTTCAGGGATGTGAGAATCCTGACTGCCAGCGAAGAATGAGGCTAAGAACTCATTTAGTACCTCAGCCTTCTCTGTACCTGCAGTAGCCAGTTCTCCTTTCCCTTTTAGCAGAGGGGGTACATTCTCTTAGGCCTGTCTCTTCTGTCCTATGTACCTGTAGAACCCCGCCTTGCTGTTTTTAACATCCTTCACCAAATCCAGTTCCTTCTGTGCCTTAGCTTTCTAAATCCCATCTCTGCAAGTCCATACAGTATCCCTGTATTCTTTATGTGCTTTACCATCTACAAGTAAACAAGAAATTAGAAAAATTGAAAAAACTGAAAAAACAATTTGTTTTTCCATTTTTCTCCATTATACTTCCCTCCCCCTTGCCTTCCACCCCAAACAAACTCCTCATGCTCAGAACTCCATCATGCCCCTTATTGTTTTGGGGTAACCTCAGTTAAAAGCCATAAAATGACAATGAAGCATTGCTAACTCCTCAGTCACACAGTGTATGATAACAGTTTAGTTTTGCATAGATGCCTCTGAATGCCATATTTCTCAGTTCAAAATAGGCAAGAAGAGTTGCTTCACTTATTTGTTCTCTTCCAATGCTGTCCTCTTTTTCAGTTTCCCCACTGTAGTGCACCTCTCATGTGCCCTTCTCATTCAGATCTCCTTCCAGTACCACTTCAGGCAGAACTCTTCCTGCAACTTCTCACTGCCTGTCTCAAGACTCTCTCACCACCTCCTTTTGGAGCAGACCACCTGCAGCTGTGGATAACCTCTTATCTGCCATTCTTTTCCACAATCCAATACAACCTGCTTCTTAATACTGTTGTCTGATGTGAAGGTGAGACTCACGTAAGAGGAGACAAGTAGTTCTTGGGCCTAAGCAGTTGCTTCAGCCAGTCATCATGCATGATACACAAACCTCAACTGGGATGGATATTTTAAGAACCACAGATTCACGCTCAGAAACTGCTTAACCCATAGTGATACCAGCTGTGAAGAATGACACACATTAACATGTAAATTTTAATAACAAATGAGTGCTCAAAAGAATGTGGTGCTTCTTAGCACAACCTAAGCATACTGATGCAGGCTCTCCAAGCTATGACAGAGCTGCATCTCATACAGACGGGAAATACTTGTCTGTTCTCTCTGACCAGCAGAAGAGTACGGTATGTTAGAAGAAAATGTTTGCGTGTATGTAAAATAGGTTTGTTCTCTAACTGCAAAGCAGAGGTGGATCGCGGGGGAGAGAAAAGCTACCAGCAAGGGAGGAAACAGCAAAATAGAGAAAAGACAATTAGGGGCTAGAAATCACAGTGAGGAAAACCCATGCACATTGCCCGACAGAAAGAGTCCTTCCCTCTGCTGAGCTTCCGGGCATGAAGCTTGGGCATGGTCTCAAGACACCCTCAGCACGCTTCAAGCTCTGACTGAAAATATGAGTCATCAGCCCCCAGGATGAGTCACGGCCTCCCTCCTCCACCCTGAGCGCACACAAAAATATAGATGAAGTAGAAGGTCAGGCTGAGGACAGCACGACGAGCCAGGGAATTTCTCAGCCTCTCGCTATGTCAACACTCATGTCATGAATCTTTTCACGTTCAGCTGTTGGTGGCTGAGAAGGAGACAGCAGTGACCATCTGGGGAAGGGGAGAGGGGTGCCATCCTCCCTTACACAGCCTGACACAGAGAGAGAGGGACATTTTGCCAACAGAAGTAAGCACCTGAGAGATAGGAAACAAGCAACTGGTACTCATTGGCTAGTGAGCAGTTTGGTATCACTTGGCTAATCAGGCTACGGCTGTGAGAAGGATAGCATTACTGAGCAGCTCATCAAGGTGGAATCCTGGCCATAGAGTCACTGGAATTTGCCTACTGACCTGAGCACAGCTGGTTTTCACCACAGCTTTGCCATCATGTGATGAGGAGACATATCCCAGGTTGGAGGCCCGGGCGAAGACCATGCCACGTTACTGCTTATAGCAGGCATGTCCAACCCACAGCCCACGGGCTGCATCCCATCCCACCCTGCAGCCACTCCTTGCCCCACCTCACCGTGGCAGCGGCTCTGCCCCACCAAGCAGTCCGACCTGGCTCCATGCACGCACCCATTGCTCACAACAACCGCACAGCACTGTGTGAGCAGCGCTGTCTGGGCTGCACCCAGTACATGGAGCGCAGTGTGCTGCTGACTCAAGTGATGGCAAATAACTGTATGCAGTTTGGCTAAACACAGTCCTGTAAACAGTAAAAAATACGCAGCCATGCTTTCCGTTTTGATAAAGGGATTTAAGAATAGGTTTTCAAGATTGCTGAAAAAATCATCAATTCTTTTATTTAAAGCTCCATATACTTGAAACACCTTATTCACTGTCATCACTTTTGGAAGTACGTACATTTGTGAACAACTATTTTCAAGGATGAAGCACAGGAAGAGTAAAATTTCATCAGAAATCTCTGACAAGCTCACTGAGAATAGCAGCCACTGCCATCAAAGCAAATTGAAGCGTTAGTTTCAGAAAAACCAAAGTCATATATCTCACTGATTTCATGGGGTTTTTTGTTCCTTTTCTAATGCCTAATTAAAAATATTGAAACAATAAAATATGTTTTGTTACTTATTATATTTACTATAATACATACTGCATATGCAGTCCAAGACAATTTCTCTTCAATCAGTGCGGCCCAGACAAGCCTAAAGGTCGGACATCCATGGCCTAGAGTAAAGCGACTCATCCCAGCCAGATCTTGGAGCACCTCTGCTCCATGTGACAAGGAACTCTCTGCTTGCCTCACACAGGGATCCATCTCTGTCTACACCCCCAATTTAGGTGAAGCAAGGATGACACAGTGAACCCAGTTTTTAGACATCACCTGGGTGACCTGCCACACAGTGAGACCATAGGAAGTCACTTGGAATCACCCTGCTGCTGTAGAAGCAGTGGTACTGCACCTTACTTACCTCACCTTTCTTTACTGAAAAGAGCACTGTTTGGCAAACAAGGCCCCCATTTCCTTCAAGTCTTGGATCTTACCTGGGAGGTAAGATAAGATCATTCATGTGCTGACACATCAGAGCTGGTTTTCTGTGTACTGAGCCTTCCTGGAGTCCTCAGGACATTGGCTGAATCATTTTCACAACAAAGCAAGTTGAGTCATTCAGTAGCATATGAAAAAATTATTAGAACAAACCTGAGCACTAATATTTCAGCCCTTTTTCTCAGACCAGTAAAATTCAGCATTTACACTAAGCACAGTGAAGCCTTCACTTCATTTAAATACTTCATCTTTCCTAATTACCTTCAGCATGGAATCCCTATCCGTTTCCATTCTTTTCTAGCAGCTTCGGGCCTCCAGCTAGAGTAACACGCTCCATTCCACCCCACATACACACTTCTTTTTTTTTTTTAACAAAACATTGCCCTGAACATGGGCCAGAGGATGTCAAGATAGATGTGCTTTCGTAGATAATTAATGTTTGTGTATATGAATGAACATTCAAGTCAGAGTGCACTTTATGGGTAACGGACAAGTGAAATCAGAACTGGAGCAGGATGGGATGATCTCTGTGCCTGTCATTCTTGGCAGTAACGTGCTGCAGACACCTCCTACCTCATGATGGTTCAGGTTTCATGACTCCAGAGATGAAGACAGTTACTCAGTGCTTATCAGAATGTTCTCTGCTACAAGCTTTGCTTTACTGCATGGGCCCAACCTTGGTCCTCAGAGATATTTTCCTCTTCTCCATTCCTACACAGATTCAGAGTTCAGACCCTGTCAGCTCTTTGCTGCTTATACCCAGCTTAAAGGAGTGGTCAAAAAACATATGCAGCAACTCATCATCTGCACTGAAACTCAGCCAGGAGACAGAGGAAAAAAGGAACATGAGGCTCGCTTCAGTCTGGAATATTGCTGCAACACTAGAAACATCTTCCTCTTTCCAAGGACCAGCCTATATGTAAGAAGCAATGAATATCTGAACGCTGCCTTGAATACTTCTAATATAATTCAGGTGTTTTACAGAAAATCTGGGAAAATTTGAGGTGTTCTGAAGTTCTGCTCTTTTTTCTCTGCTTCTGCTGCTTTGTTCTCAATCCCTGTCTGATGTTATGCTCCTTGGTTTATAACTGTGTGACTTTCTCGATAGTAACAAACCTACTTTGCATTTTAAAAAATGAGAAATCAAAGTGTTAGAAGAAATAAGCAGTCCATATATAGATCCCTACCTGGCAGCTTGCATCATAACACTGGTCCTTTCAGTGCAATCCTCTCTTCTCAGAAAATTGCTCTGATGCCACACTTCAAAATAAGACATAACAGCCAATTTTCCCCATGCTCCCCTTGCATGGGACCCCATTCCATTGCACCCCATTGTGCAATGCTCTGGACAAAGAAGTGGAAAAAAAAAAAAAGGTAGAAAAGGAAGTATTTATGCCTGGTGGCTGAAGTACTGACACTTATTTTAGAATCTGCAATTTAGACCAGCCAAGCGAAGGCTGGCACAAAATATGAATATCCCAGGTATATTTATAGATGTGATACATCAGGGAGGAAGAAGAGCTAATGAAGAACAAATGGCACAAGAACAAACGGAAATAAATGAGCCACAATAAAATTAAGCTGGAGATTAGAAAATAGTTCTTCCTGTGCTGGTCTGGAAGAGCCTTCTAGGAGGAGTACAGGGGGCAAAAAATATGGCTACTTTTAGGAAAGAATAGGATCAATTTAGGAAGGTTTTACTATTTTATGACCCAATGGCTACAACAGCAAGGGATCTTCATGAATTTTCCAGCCCTACATACTTCTATTTCTACAACACTTACATTTCTTCTGAAAACAGGTTCCCACAGGACTCCTCAAATACCCTGATGGAGACCTGTCTCTTTAATGCATCAGTCCTTTTGATCAAACTTTAATCCAATCTTGTTCAAGGTGAAGACTCTGAAGACTTGAATGAAAAAAAACAACAGTGATTTATTTGATGAAATCAATTTGATGCTTGCCCAAAAGATGCTTTCTAATTCACAAAGGAATTGAATCATATGGCTTGTGGTATCCAAGAGGCAGTCTGGAGCAATCACTGAATACCTGTCTACTTGCACTCACTCTGTTAACCTCCCAGGTAGCACAAAAAGGTTTCAGTGCCAGCACATCTTGCAATCTGAATGCACGTTTACTCGTAGATGTGGCAAGGCACAGTCTATGAGCCCTCTAGCGGTGCACATCATGTTTGGGGGCCTGTGCAGGACTGGGCAAAGGGAGCCCTGCTGCCGTCTGGGTGCCACCGTGTTTACCCCACTCATTCACATGGCTGGGGGCTGTGAGAGTATGAGCCACAACAACATTTCCACCTCCACCACAGGACCTGCAACATGCATCAGCTGTACTGATGCAGGACCCAAAGTACAGTGCTGCCAAATACGTTACGTAGCTTAGCAAATGATGTTACATCGCCTTACAAATCTTGCCAAGGTAACACAAGGCAATCTTTAGGTAGATAAGAATCAGGTGCTTGCCATATATCCATGCATATATGCCTGTTTCTGCAGATGCGATATATGGATACACAACCATTCAGCACATGAGTAAAAGGCAGCATAAGCCACCCCTGCACTGGGCAGGGTGTAAGGGGAACACCACAGCAGCCAGCTGAGCCACTGCCGTGTTCCCAGAAGATGCCAGGGCTGTGAAAGCAGCCGGCTTCATCACACAGGCAGCAGCAATGCTCAGCTTTCTCCCAGCAGCACTGGGCTCTGCAGCACTCTGCTCACGTACTACCCTGATATATATTTTTTAAAAGTCCCAGCCCTGCAGAGGCCTCTCCACTGTCACTGCAGGCTGGCCAGAGGGGGAAAACCCAAAGAGGCACTTAGCTGCATTTCTATTTCAGTCTCCTGGACTGCAGAGCACCTCATAGCTAGCCAGTTACTTGCTGAAGTCTGACTTTCACAGCACTAAATATAGGAAATGTGCACTCTGCAGGGGCTAAATTTAGCTTTGCTGCGTTAGAAGGGGAGGTATCTCTTCACTAGAGGCAGGAGCGCACAAGTACTGCAGGCAGGGAAGCTTGGGTGATGCAGCAGCTGCCAGTGCTCTATTGTGCCAGCACAGGAAGGAACTGAGCTACAAAGTTCATTTCTGGTTTTCATTTCTTCTTCTTAACCCGATCTGTTCAATGCCTTAGCGAGGTTTTACAGCACCAGGCTGTTCACCTGTTCAGAAGAAATTACATTTCTCTGTGTTACTCCTGTAGAACGTTAAGGAATTTTATTTGATTAAAGCAAGAGGAGAAATAATACAAATTAAAATTTAAGGTTGGAGGCATCTGAGCTTTCTGAAGCTGGCATGTAAAGCCTTATATAAAGACTCAAATCCACTAAATCGTGGCTACTTAACATAAGCCTGGGCAGGCTTTTCAGGAATGTTAATTGCTGCTAAACGGGACTGTTGCACAGCTGCAGCCTTTCACCTCTAAGTCACCTATTTTACCACTTGGCAGGGGGGAATCCGACTAGGACTCTGTTCCCAAGCTATGCTATTCACCCTAGATTAGATAACATGCCTCTGTCTCTCTACCTGTCAGCTGGGGACAGCAGTTTTTCTCCCACGCTGAGTAAAGAGTTAATGCCATTGCACCTTGGGCTGGCTGGCTTTCTTTTAGAAACCAAAAGGACTGAGAAGATTGCAAACGCAGGATTTTGATTCAAATACTAGGCATAAAAATGTCTGCTTGCAAACAGGTTTCCTAGGGAATACCATCACACATGATTCAGCAAAGGGAGGAGAAAGGCACCAAATCCCCTGCAGGGAGGAGACTGCCAAGGCTGCAGGGGCACCATGGGACATGTAGTTCAAGGAGGCAGCCCCAAGCTAGGCAGGCAACTAGAAGACTGGAAGCAGCTGATATAAAGCTCTTCTCAGGAACTACGACATTATTTCAGAAGCGTAACGATTAGGTGTTATTGGGGTTTTTTGTTTGTTCACTTGCTTCCTCAAAATTTCACAAGGAGTCCCACTTGTCCACTGCCCTTCTCATTTCACAGAATCATAGAATCATTAAGGTCAGAAAGACCAGTAAGTCCAACCATTAACCCATGCCTGTGACCACTCCAGACCATGTCACTCGGTGCAACCTCTACCCTTTTCTCAAACATCTCCAGGGACGATGACTTCACCACCTCCCTGGGCACCCTATTGTAATAACCCATCACTCCAGAGAATAAATTTTTCCTAATATCCAACCTTAACCTCTCCTGTCACAATTTTAAGGCCATTACCTTTTGTCCTATCACTGTTACCTGGGAAGGGAAGCCAACTCCCACCAGCCTACAGTCTTTTCAAAAATGAAATAAGATAATGACCAGGAATGGTTTCAAGGTGAAAAACTATTATGTAATAGGAAATTGAATAAAAACAATTCTAACATGATTATTTCAACTTATACAGATGAGATACATGGGAATCTCTGGCACTGTTCAATGTATTTGTATGTAGGTGATGAGTTCAAATTGAGGATACTAAAATTGTCTGTGTTTCCCACGGTGAGTCCTGTAAATGATTTTAACATAAATACTTGTTTGTCTGACTCACAGGTTACACAGGATTTTCTGAATTCATTACATTAATCCACTCATCTATTCACACTTATTTTTTGCTCTTGGTGTGCAAACCCCTACCCTTTAGTAGGGGTTTAGACTCATAGACATGTGGCCCTGGATGTTCAGAAAGCCTTAAAATGACAACTCATGACTGCATGTTCATAAAGTAGATATTGATAAATAAAAAAGGAGAGACCCTTTCCAAAAATAAACTCCTGGAAACAAAATAAGAAAGAATGTGGAGAGGAAGGGACACTATACAGGAGCACCCCTCTAAATTGAATATTTATGGTTTTTCTTTTAGTCCCCAAGAGACTGAAGGTAGGTTTACTCCATTCTTCCATCAGTTAAACCTCTCATGACCCTGATGTTATTTCTGTATTCTGAATATTTCAACTGGTATAATAAAAGATGCTACTTCTTCCTTCAAAATTGTTGCCTTCTCTGATACGAAAAGGCCATAAGCACACATCCAAGGAATATGACATTAGAACTGAGAATCCACTTGTAAACATGAACAAGAAAACCTTTTTTTTTTTTGAGATTCTTTACCCATGCTTCTCACACGTGCCACTGGCAACTTCAGATACTAATTGTTCACAGCTATACAATGTAGCCAGGGATGGAACAGCTGGAAATAAGCCTAACGAAATATGCAAAATAAACTAATTATACCATAGGCTAGCATGAACAAAACAGCAAACAAACACTATAAATAAAATAAAATTAAATTCCCCAGCACACAATTATATAGAGAATGAAAAAAACAAAAACAAAACAAAAAAAAAAAACAAAGGATGTAGACAGCTCTTTAGGAAGTCCCTTGTTCATAGACTATGATGGTTTTTCTTTAGTGTCATGTAACAATTCCAGACACTCCTAATGCTAGAGGCAATAATTCCTTGTCCACTTTACTTCCAGAAGGAAAAGTCTATTTCATCTCTGGCCTTTGCAGTGGGTTTTTATCTATCGATAAATGAAATAGAAAACAAAGAAAAAAATTCTGCTGCGCTTCATCCTACTCTACATCTTTAAGCTTTTAACTATTACTCATACTCTTGATGTTTATTCTACTTTTTCATTTTGTTGGATCTATTTCTTAATAATGCTATTTCAGCATTTTGAATGAACATGCCCCATCCTCTCAACCATTAGTATGTATCTCTTTTACTTGTCATGTGTACTAATTTAATCTTCAAAGAAAATGTCAGCTAGGAGAGAAGTTGTATGGACCACAAGTTCTTTTGTTGTGCAAAAGAGATTGTTTAGCTAGCTTTACCTTTTCCAGATGAACATTTAAATACATCAGTTTTTTATTCTATGTTACCACATTCAGAATTACTTTACCATTTCCCTTTTCTCTTCTCTGCGTGTGAGAGCAGTAAAGGCACACACAAAGAAACACAGGGGAAAACCAATGAACTCTGTGTCAGGTAAGTATTGATCACAGAATGTTCTGTAACAAAAAAACCCTGAAAATAAAGCATTGCATCACATCCTACCTATCTGACAAGTAGAGTGAATGAGAAGAGGACTCAGACGTCTTCCATCCTGTGAATAATCTAGCTGGTGCTATTACAAAGAGCTATTAATATTCTATACTTAAAAAGATGTACAGAGGATTTCTCATCTTCATCTAAAAATATCTCCAGAAATCTCATAAAAAGCATATATAATGTCTGTATTATACATATAAATAAATATTTATGTTGCTCAGAAGACTTGAAGTATGTCATGAAATCATTTGACGCAGTCAGAACCTCAATGTTCTATTTAGGGCTCTTCTTTCAAACACTGTTTTGGGTGCCTATTTGTAATGGGCCTTTCAGTTTATTAGGTCGTAGGCTTGCCTTTCACGGAATGTTCCTCTCCCACATTCATATTATATGCTAAAATTGTTACTGGTGCAAGATTGAGGTTCCTTGATCTTATGGTGATGACAAAGAACATTTTTCCTAAGGCCAAAAATAACCTTCTTAAGCTTTCAGTTGAAGTGATCATTACATTTACATGAGGCAATTATCCCTGAATAATTGATGAAACCACAGACGGACACATAAGAAATATAAGATCTGCAACGCAATGGAGGAATCACCTACACTGATCTAAACCATGTATAAGAAAAGATGTAATAACAGAGTCAATGCTGAGCTCTGAGCTTACACAGCCAGTGTCATCTCCTTTGGAATCAGAAGTGATCTGTTGTATCTCCCTTGGTTAGCAGCCAACAAATCAAACATTTAGGACATACAAAAATGCTGTAATTCCTTGTCCATGAGGTGATAAACTGATAGACAAAAAAAGTGTAAATCTTCTTCAAATACAAATTCTTAGGAAGAACATTGAAAAGAAGAACCTTAATGCACAACATACCTTGGATATTTCTGTAAATATTCAGTCATTCACTGTAAAGCTAATTTACTTAATGTGATAGCATCCTGAGCCCAACAATCTTGCTGAGCCCAAGATAAAGTATTGTGAACTCATACAGCATGCCACTCATCAGAGGATATGCAATGATAAATCTGTTTTAAAAGGTGTTCATGATTAGAGCAACTATAGGCAAATAATATAAAACTAAGTACTGTACACAGACATTCAACTTTTCGTTTTTTATGGAAATGCTGTGCATTTTTGTACAGTGTGTCATATCACTCCAACCTTAAACATCAACAGCGAATATCCTGAAGACGACATGAAAGATTGAGGCCAACTGACCATCATTTGTAGAAGGAAAAAAGAAAGTAAAGAAGTAAAATGCTATCATCTTGTCATAAAATATAAACACCAACAAAGGTATCTGGATCTTATCACTGTTGCAGATGTTAGACGGAAAATGATTTTTCTTGCAAAGGATAAAAAAAGGCAACTGTTAGAATTGAGACTGATTTGGGATAAATTTCTATAACTTACTATAACTAAGGAAGTAAAATGGATCCACTAGCCAGGTCTGCTTGCTCACTGACTGCACTTTAGCCAGCTTGATATGAGCTCTTTGTGAAATCTCTCCACAATGAAATCTTACAGTTTCATTATGCCTACATTACAAAGAGAAAGCAAACAGTCTGTTTTCATTTCTGTTAAATATGTATTAAGTAGTTTTTCAAAACCTACCATTCTATTTACATCATTTCACAAAACTACTTCGCAGAATTCTTTCAGATGAGTCAAACATCTTAATTCTCTGCTGCGGTTTCCTCATTCAGGAGGTGCACGTTTAAACACTGAGAAGCACTGCTTTCTTTAAACAGGAGGGAGTTGGGCTCTATGCTTATGAATTCAGTTGATCTGAAGTTATATTTTCTTAAAAGCAGCTGAAGAAGAAGTTTCATGATCAAAGCTGCAAAGTGACAGCATAAGCAACAACAGGCAAAAATAAAAAAAATAAAAATAAAAATGAAGCAAAGAAGTATCCCAAGACATCTGACTGCTAGTTCAACCTCCAGTGCCAAAAACAGAACAGAATGTAGACTAATTTACTAAAAATATATATATATAAATAGAATTATGAGTTCTGTCTTCAAGTTTTGAAGATGTTTCCTTATCTACTCAAGTCTACATACACAAAGCATCCCTCAGAACTGAGAGGAGAGATGGATTTGCCACCTGCCGTGAGCATTCCATTGGTACTACCTAACATCACAAATACCCTACTCCATCCCAAAGAGGTATGCATCCAATACCAGTTAAATGCTCATTTCCTGAACAGAATTTGAATACATTCTGGTAATTTAAAATACAGGCAGGTAATAAAAGGACCTCTTAAATTAGTTTCAACATGAAGGCAAACCAGATATGCATCAGTATTAGAAACCTGAGCTCTTACTCCAAATCACAGAATCACAGAATCGTAGGGGTTGGAAGGGACCTCCAGAGATCGAGTCCAACCCCCCTGCCAAAGCAGGTTCCCTACAGCAGGTCGCACAGGTCGGCATCCAGGCAGGTCTTGAACATCTCCAGAGAAGGAGACTCCACCACCTCCCTGGGCAGCCTGTTCCAGTGCTCCGTCACCTCACTGTAAAGAAGTTCTTGTGCACATTTGTGCGGAACTTCCTATGCTGCAGCTTCTGGCTGTTTCCCCTTGTCCTGCCTCCACACACTGCTGAAAAGAGTCTGGCCTCGCCACTCTGCCCCTCACACCTTAGATATTTATAGACCTGGATCAGGTCCCCTCTCAGTCGTGTTCTCTCAAGGCTGAACAGACCCAGTTCACTCAGCCTTTCTTCATAGGGGAGATGCTCCAGGCCCTTCACCATTTTTGTGGCCCTCCACTGGACTCCTCCACTGGATTTCCAAGAGATCCCTGTCTTCTTTGTACTGAACACAGTACTGCAGATGAGGCCTTACCAGGGCAGAGTAGAGGGGGAGGATCACCTCCCTCGACCTGCTGGCCACGCTCTTTTTAATGCACCCCAGGATGCCATTGGCCCTCTTGGCCACAAGGGCACACTGCTGGCTCATGGCCAACCTGTCATCCACCTGGACACCCAGGTCCCTCTCTGCAGAGCTCCTCTCCAGCAGCTCATCCCCCAGCCTGTATTGGTGCATGCAAGTATTCCTCCTTAGATGCAAGACTCTACACTTGCCTTTGTTAAATCTCATCTGGTTTCTTACTGCCCACTTCTTACTGCCCAGCTCCCATAATTTGCTGTAATCACAATTGACTACTTGATTTTTTTTTTCAATTCAGAAATCTTTATATTTAATTAGAGAGGCTTAGTTATTTTGCAGTTTCAATTATTGTAAATAAATTAAGTAGAGGAAAACTAGATACTCAAAACTATACATAGGTCATTCCAAAAGTAATGCCTCCTATTTATAGAAACGACAACAAATACAAAGAGCACAAGAACACTATTTCATAGGGCAAATTCTCATCCAAAAAACCCATTATTTCTCAACATAATCACCGCCATTAGACAATTTGCATGGATGAGATGATTGAGACACTGCATTACATGGTGTGACAGCTGTGCCTGGCCACCTGGAACGTGGCTTGTCACTGTCACCACTGTTGAAACACTCCATGCACTGCCTCACTGTGCTTACATTCACTGTTTGGTCTCCATAAACATTCAGCAAGTGTTGATGTAGGTGAATGAGTGTCATTTTTTCTGCACGGAGGAATTCAGTGACAAACCTTTGCTTCATCCACACTTCCATGTCAGATACCATTTTTTCAGACTGTACCTCTGCTGCTATTTGTTGCATCGCAACAAAACCTAAGGGAATGCTGGTGGGAAGGTTCAACCTCTACTGCCATATCACCAATATCCACCTTTGATGTCGTGGGCCAACATAATAACATAAGAGACAATACTTTTGGAGCCGCCCTTGTACTTAAGCAATATATTTGTTTTCATTTTAATATTCCAATTGCAGTAGATGGGAGGTGAATGAGGAAAATTCCTACCTATTATTTGTGATAGGTTAATTTTGAAAGGAAACTAGAATTCAGATTCATCCATTGAGAATTAACATTTTAAATTGTTTTTACTATCCCTTAATAAATTTTATACGTAGAATAATTTTTTAAAATCTTAAGTAAAGCATTCTACAGAATTTTGGATAACAGCAGTGAATATGTCAATATAGAAACTCTGTAGGTGCTGACATTTGAATGAATAGAAACTTTCTTAATTCAGGAAATAGTTTATTGTACTTTAATTATGAAGTGTGATATGGTAATTTAGCTAAAGATACTGCACCTCGTTCTTTCTGTAAATAATTTGACTTAACTACTTACAAAAGCTCACCCATTCAATGAATGACATTTTCCAATTCCTTTATGATTGTAAAATTCTTAATTTCTAGTAATTGTTGGTTATGTTCATTTGAGATATAAAATAGATTTAATTTTTAAGTAATGAAATTAAAGCCATAAAAGTACTGTACAAATCTGAGCAAAAGTCTCCTTCTTTTAGAGTATCAGCACTAATACTTTTATTCTCGACTGAAAATCTAAAGTGCAAATCCTTAAGTACAACTTCTGACCATTAGGATGCACTAAACCCAGAGATGCCTGCCATTCCCCAGCAGAAACATAGCATTTGTGGACAACTGCTATAAAAATCTCAGCAATTCTCTGAGTGAAGTGCAGAATGAAGCAGTATATTGTCTTATCGCTTATTATCCCAGAAGAAAGGTCCTTCTAAATTAGGGACAGAAATTCTTCATGGAAAACCCATCCCACAAGAATATAAATTGGACCGCACGCTCTCCCCATACTCAAAAGCTGCTATCTGTACTTGTTTGCTTTACTGTTACAGTACAGCACCATTTAGTTTCTCCATCAAGGAAAAAAAAGTCATGGAAGAGGCATTTTTATCACAGTAGATACAATTTAACATATGGCATACTAGAAAGATGAGAACGAGTCAAACACAGGATAGCTAACCCCACTAGCAGCAAGCTGCCCTGACGTAAGTAAAAGCAGGCACGGAAGCCAGCAGCAGTGGCGTCTCTCATGGTCCTGTACCTGCTATAAGCTCTGTACCCACGGTTCTGCACCCAGGCACTAGCAGTGTGTGCCAGGGGTCCCATGCTTCACAGGATGGAAGTATTGCTCTCCCCAAGCCGCCTGCTCTCCCTGCAACACTCACTGTCATACACTGGCAATGCAGCAGGCCCCAGACCTTGATCCTTCAACCAGGTCTGTGCTGGCACAGTGCGGAGGCTCTGCTGTCATGACAGCAGGCCCATCAATACCTTGCAGCAAGACAATTCCTGTTAACAGTTTATTTATAGGCAGGGCAGACCTTTAAATATCCAGAAGATAGGCCAAGTGCCACAACAGAGTCTTTTCCTTCTCTCATTCCACAAAGTGGCATCCAGCAATCACCAGTCAGTAAAAGATATTAATGAGGTGTTGTTTCCTGGTCACAGAGCAGCCAAGTGAGTGGCCAAGGACATTCCCTCTCTTGGAATAACAGCGGTGGCATCAAAGTGCAGGGGCTGCAATGAAGCATTACTAATGTGCTCAGCAGCTTAGGTATTAAGTTCACTACAAAAAAGGCATGGAAAGAACACGTAGGCAAAATGTAATGGATAGCCACAGGTGGGAGGAAAAATCAGCTTTGAATTCTCCCTAGAATAATTTCTTGCATAAGACTTTATATAAGTTGACAGCCTTTCATATTCTTAGAATAGGATCCCAAAATTCATTGGTAAGGTCTGTAACCCTCTGGTAAAACAGTCAAGGCCACACTCAGAAGCAACTACTCTGCTTACCAGGAAGAACAGATACAGCCACTTTTAGGTGGGATTGGAGCAGAATTTGTAGAGCCTGCAGGAATCTACACCCACCAAGCGGGGCAGCTCACAGCCTGACTCACCTGGAGAAGCACTTTGCTTCTTGTCTGTGAGCTGTCTGGAAAACAGCTATACAGGCAGGGGCAGGAAGGAAAGCTCATCTTGATCAAAGCCTCTTTGGAGTCCAGGCATTTACAGAAGGCATAAAAACAGACACAAGCTCTGCATCCTGGAACTGCCACTGCAATAATGTGAGCACAGGCTAAAGCACCCAGCACAGAGGCAGCCTGCTAAGCCAGCAATGTGTATGAGTATGCAGTTACCTGCCAATGGCCTAAGAGAAGCCTGAGCTCAAACAGAAAAACCTGTGATGAAAGGAAAAACCATGAATCCTGCCCAGCTTTTGCCATGTGAGACCATTTTTGCTTTGGGGTGCTTTAATACCTTTAAACCAGCTGTTTCATGCACAAGAACCAATGCTTGGCGTGTCATTTCAAACCAAGTCAGAGGCACAGCAGTAAGCGAAGGTAGTGGTGGGCTGATACTCATCTCAGTTTTCATTGCTTTGAATCATATGCCCAACAGAAGCAGCAGGGAAACCATAAGAACTGTGTAATTTCAAAGCTGTGCCTGAGGTATTTGGCACCTGACATTCAGAATTGCCAGAACTCCCAGTACAGCTAGAACAGCTGCATTTCCTAACACTGTCTCCTCCCTCTCTCAGCATATACTCCTCTATGGAAATTTAGAATTTTGATTTCTCTTTTACTTTCAGGGGTCTGGTGGATTAGTTCTCCCTGGACATGGCATTGTTCCATTGCTATCTGTATGTCCAGTCTATGATTCAAAAAAACAAATCTATTCCTCATGATATTTTAAGATGACCTTGACAATATTACAAGACCATATCCCTAAATACTTAGAATTCTAAACACAAAAAAGCAAATCCCTTCTTTGAAAAAGTGCCATGATTTTTTAATCTTGAGGGCCCTCAGCTTGATCAGGATTGTACAAGTTGAATATCATGAAGTCTTAAGAGATTTTCAGTATATGTTTTAAGTGAAGAATGCAGAGAATGAAATAGAAGTATCCTCACCGAGTAGGCATAGCCAACACAAATGATACACAGAAATGTTACAGGAATAAACCATCAGGACAAGACAGAAACCCAGATATTCAGAGTATTTTTCTAGTGCTTTCTGAAAAAAAAAGAGCCTCTTCTAGTAGTACACCATGGTAGTACACCATGCTGATTTTTTTCTCTAACTTGAAGTAGAATCGCTTAACAAAAGCCATCATCAGACAGGAAGGAAAAACAAAACCTCTCCTAGAAAGGACCTGCTGCACAACTCCAGTGTGAAGGGCAGACAGGTGTGATCTCTATACACAAACTGAATCTGCAGATATGAATCAGGACAGTACACAAGGCACAAACACAGAAGGCTTTCAGAAACGTTCTGAGTGATCCACACAAAGTCAGTAGGTTCATTTATGTCCCCATTTCATACTTTTGGAAATGAATATTATTTATTTCTTTATAACAGGCTATTAGAGATCTCTGAAAACCTTGCCCAGCTTCATCCAAACCAGCTTCTAGATGGGCTTCAACACTTTCAAAAATCAACATGTCCTATATCTGAACCTTTAAAATTACAAGCAAATAATTCCTCTTGATCCTGTTCAGGATTTTAAAATACCAAGATAAATCAAAATGACAGACTGTTGATAGTTTGAAGCTGGTTATTTAACCCACATGGTGTGAGAAGGAGAGATCCTTGCTCAGCAATTATAGCAAAGAGGGCAGAAGATGCTGAGAAAGCATTTTATTTCATTGTCACAATTCCATGTATCACACAATAGGTACAACAAAACAACAACCTTTGTGCATTAAGTGCTGTTCAACAGTGTACTTGTTCACACTGTACCTGTGCCAAACAGGTACCAGGAGGGCCTGATCTCCTGTCATTACATTAAGGGAAATGGAAAAAACCCCTTTGGAGAAGATCAGCCCTATAGTAAAAAGCACCTTAGATATATCTGGATAAACAATTTAAGTCACTCAGTTCACTCAGAAAGAAGACCGTTATGTGGCTGATCAAGGAAAACATTATCATTATTATTGCTTTACCAAGATCAAGCAACTTACCCACCTTCTAACTGGGAAATTAAAATCCCTCACGCATAGGGATTTGTTACCCTTCCAATATGTTCACCCCAAAAATTCTGTCCAACAGAAAACAGCAGACTTCACACAGTCAAACCAAATTAGCTGTCAGGTTAACCAAATCCACTGTTAGCCTCACTATACACAACTCTGCAAAGCAGCCCAGATATCCCAGCACTGCAGGCTGATGTCCAGACAGATCCCAGTACTCTGGTGTAATAACACCTTGTCTGCACTGAAGAGTTTAGACACTGGTGACAAGCAGTGAATTTGGCTGCATGGTGGTAGCAAAGGCAGGCTGGTGTTGGTGCTGGGGCACAGTCCACTCCAATTTTTAGACAACACTTCAGTAGGTTTTGGCAGGATATCAAACAGTCTGTCCATGCTTGTGGAAAGTCTTGCTAGTTAAAGAAGGAAAGGAAAACTGGAATTTGTGCTTCACAAGCATGCCTGTAAACCAGATGTAGAGCATAGAAATAAGACTCAAAAGGAGATGTTCCTCAACAGCTGCTAAAAAGAGTTTTTGTATCTAGTTATTGTTAGACGAAAGTAAGGCCTTGCAAAACCAGCCTCGACAGTTATGTCTATTTCTTTCTGAGAGCACGTTATCTCTGTGTAGTACACCATGCTGATTTTTAACTATCTCTGTTCTGCTTCACCAGCTTCCTGCTTTGCTTGGCTCCAGCTAGAGTGACCTACACAAAGTGGGCAGAGCACAGGGAACCTCCAAAGCACAACTGCCATAAGGATTATGAAGGCACAAAACCTGATTCTCACCTGTTCGAACTCTTTCCTCCTTCCTTCTACTGTGAAGGTGGCCAAGCAAGGACGTGCCCAAAGTCAGCTAAAACTGGACTGCTGTAATAGCAAGTTCTACTAGAGGAAAATGTGTTTTAGTAGTTTTTCAGGCCTACAAGGACTGGCAAAGCTCCTGGCCTGACCTCCTGCATGCCAAAGACTGCTGCAGAAGTGCTGAGATGGCTCCTCCTTGTAACCTGCAGTGAGGCACTGGCAGGCCAGGGCAGGTTCCTGACCAGGAAGAATGAAGGTTGTCACAGCAGGTGACGCATGTGCTTTCCTTACAAGAGCAAGCAACTCAGTTTGCCCTTGAAATTCGTTCATTAAGTCACACTTCCCCAAGGCAACTTGGCCTCTAAATCTTGAAAATCTCCTCTCCTTTCTCCAACACTTCTGCCCAGGGAGAGGAAGCTTAATGCTTGCCTGCCAGTTTCTTCTCTCTGCAATCTCAGTTCTCCCCTTGTTGCTCACATTAGCTAATTCCCCTGACCTTATGACTCAGCTTTCAGCTTTCTCTTTCCTTGAGGCAAAGCTTACATCATCAGACAAAGAATAGGTAATAAGTGAGTAGAAAAACTCAATTTATTTGGACCAGCTACTTCCATCTTCTTTCTCCAGCAATATTCCCTTAATGCATCACGTTCTCCCTCTTTCCTTTACACTTACCTGCTCTAGACCAAGAGGCTGAGTTCTTACAGAAGAATAGCAAAATGAAACCACATTATTGCCATATTCATGACACAACTACCTACATTATACACCTTGATCTGAAGGAAGGGAGAATAGAAGTAGCAGCAGCCTCCATGACCCATCTGTCTCACCCCATTCATCCCCAATCCAGTCAAACTGATCTTCAGCAAGAGCAGTGTTCCCTCATGAAGAAGATACACATGACTAAGATGTATTTAATCAGAGGGTACAGAAGGAGAGATCAGATGGGAACAAGAGAGAGCTTAAAGGCTAAGTAACAAATCATGACTGTGAGGCTCAACCAAGAGGCTGATGGATTGAGCAAGGTACAAATTTGGAGAACGAGCCAGAGTTCGCTAACTTCTTAGCTCCAGTTTCCCATGAGGGAACCCTTGCAGTTCTTTAAGGAGCACCTGATCTACACTTCTCCTGTTGTCTTCACTTCTAAACAATAAAAACATACAATTCTCACCTAAATGTTAAAAACCATAGCTAACTGCCACAGAAAAAACTGATACTGCTAACTTAACGCAAGAGTCACAGTAGCTATTTCCTAGAGCCTTTGAGACCAAAGGCTATAGAATTTTTCTTGCTTCTAACAACAGTGCCTTATCCATGGCAGAGTAGAGGCCAAGAGAAGTCTAGCTGTCAGACAATCCTCTTCACAGCCAATCTGAGGAACAGTGCACTGCTACAGCACAAATTCTCCACTTTGCTAGACCTTTCTTCTTTTGACATGGAGGATGCTAATTATACTTTCCAGTATTCTTCCAACTTTTTGAGAACCTCATGAGAGGAGCACTATACAAAAACAGCATCATTACTTATGATGAATTTGCTGGTTGCACATGGTGAGAGGATGCAAAATACCTCATTGTACTATAGAATTGTTTGAGAAGGGCCCTTTAGAGGTCATCTAGTTCAACTCCCCTGCAATGAACAGGATGAAGTCACAGGTGGACTGACAAAAAAAGAGCAAGAACAAGGTAGGAACTAGGATAGACAGGGCAGTTCTTAAATAGGTCACTTATTCTTGTGTGTGCCTTAAATTATAAAATTAGCAGCCTTCTTTTCTGTGTTTAAAATGAGGCCTGGGCAACCTGCTCAGTGTGTTCCTGCTTGAGCAGAGGAGTTGGACCAGATGACATCCAGAGGTCCCTTCCAACTCAGCCATTCTGTGATTCTGCAAAAATAACTGTTTCTGTCAAAGGAGGAAGTGTAGAGGATGGAAGAAACCAGTGTCCCATGCCAATAAATAAGATCTTACGTATAGAGCAAATGAGTTAATGGAAACTAGACCTGGCACAAGCAGGTAAGCTTACTGGACCCTGTGGCGGGTTTGTGTGTGAGTGGACAAGTGATGGCAATCACCAGGTCTGGCATGCCTTGTTACACTGAGCAGAGTGCTGCACATATGGGCATACTGAACCACAGAGGAGGAATAAAATGGCCCTTGGCCATGCCAAAATCTGCTGAATTATGTGCAAGAAATGTAACAGCCATGGGAGGGAGCTCTTAATTTATGGCTGCCTTAGACATGGTAGGGTTTTCTGCAGCCCTTGAGTTGAGAGATAAACTTAGGTTGCAAAGGAAAAGTGAAACAGTTTTAACAGCCACAGCCCACTGTTTGAAATTACAAAGTATAACATGAATGCTAATTTGAGGAAGGTTAAGGGGGGAATTTTCCCATCCTCTCTTGCCTACCACACTGCATCACACACTGCAGTGAGCTCAGGTGAAGAATACAGACTCGAGCATTTGTCTAACACACGCTTTCCCACTCATAGTGATTATGAGGGGAAAAACCCAGAGAATGAATAAACCCCAAGGAGTCTTTCAGAAAGTTCAGAGTGGAACATTGTCAAGAGTAGGTGTCTGCTGCAGGCCTGTGTGAGCTGAGTTCTTTTTTCCTCACTGTTGTCATCTAAGCCTTCATTTGCACTATTACTCCATCACTGATACTGGCTCACTGAGGAAATGGCTAAAGAAACAGAAAAGCCATATGAAAGGAAAGTACTTCTTCTCAGTCTGTATCGCTTCAAAGGTACAGCTGCATGACCACCATGTTTTATTTCGTAGAGCAAGAGTAGATTAGGATCAGGTGCTGTGATCAGTTTTAAAGTTCTTCACAGAACAGGATGTGGCCCAAAATCATCAGATTATAGTAACTAGCATGAAGAAAGGCAATGCACCTCAGCAGTGGTGTGGTTAGAAAGTGTGATAGTTCTTCATCTGAGAGACAAAGTACAAAAGTACTTCTTCAAAATGTTGTGCCTACTTGAACTGCTTTTGAAGGAAGAAAAATTATCCTCATTAAAGAGAAAAATAAATCCCTTAAATTTCTCTTGCAAAAATGCTGGAATGGTCCTTTTGTATCTCCATCACTCTTTAAAATTTAGCAAATTTGTTAAACTCTATCTCAGGAACTCGTGTAGATTTGGTTATTAAAAATGCTAATAATTATTGTTTTAAACAAATGAAACTATCTACATGCTGAAAAAATAAATAGGACAGAATCCCAAGGATTCCTTTTCGGAAATTTCAGAAAACAAATGTTGCATTATTCGTCTGTGTTTTTTTGTTTGTTTGTTTCTTTCTTTCTTTTTAAATTCCAATTCAATTGGCCAATTTCAACTGAAGTTAGAAGAAATAAATCCCTACAAGCTTTCCAAAATAGTAGTGTCTGAATGGGAGAAAGACTCAACATGGTGCCTCCATTGTGGGGAAATGGCAGCAATGAAAGGGCATTCGCTGTCTGGCAGTAGGCAGCAGGTCTGTCAACACAGATGAACTGGACAGCCACAGGACTGCAGAGAGCACGCATGGTTTTCTCTAGCTGCTGTAAACAAATGCTGAGAAATTAGAATAACTGGGTGGAAACAAGAGGAGTTAGCATGAGTTAGCCCTCAACCCCAAACATCCATTAAAACAGTTTCAACTGCAAAATTATTCCTTGGCAGTGTATGGAAAACCCTGTGTACTTGTAATACTACATGCACTACAGATGAGACAGAGACATGCAAACACCACTTATCTGTGTTCTTATATCTCCAATTCCCCTTTTCCCCAGTAACTTCAGTTCAATATATTCCCTTTGGTGACCCTCATGGAGCAAAGAAATCCAAGCTCCTGTTGACTGGCCAGGCTCTCTCCAGAGTGTGAGATACAGCTGAGGAAACTGTTCCTACTGAGAAAACATAAGAACTTGAGTTTCTTCAGTTTTCTGTGGAAAGCTCATGTTTACCTAGAAGCAGCCCATTCGTTTAGATCTGTATCCAGGGTCCACAGACATAGACGGTCTGTGGTCATACAAAAAGTCTCAATGTTCTCCTGAACACTAAGAGAGTAAGACTTGGTTTCCACACCCTTGATCCTACACAGATAAGGCATGCACAGAAAGAAATGCTGAACAAAAACTGTATTCTATGTCTTACTTGAGAAGGAAGGAAGAGAAAGCAGAAACAACAACAACAACAACAACAAAGGAAGGAAAAAAATAAAGCAGCCTGAGAATATTCCACAGATTCTGAGAGGTATGTAGCCCAATTCTATAAAGGTATTTAAATATGGTACATGCTGAAAGAAGAGTCAGAGCCACCTCTATGATTCCACACAGCAACATCCTTGCACAGCATTCAGACTTCTTCCTGGTATGGATTTCATGAAGAATTTTAACAGAAATCTTGCAGATGACAAAGAGAGATTAAAGATACTTTTAATGAAATAGTCTGACCTATGTATCACATCATACAATAATGCAAAATCAGAAACTATATCATTCATTCAAATAAGAAGATAGAGAAACCGAGAATGAGATGTAATAGGAAAAAAATGATGGCAAGCACAAGCTACTTGAATTAAATGTAGAGGTGAAGGAAAAAATTCACTTACTATTCCAAAGTACACTGACAATTGAAGGATACCTTTTAAATAATTCATTAAAACTACAATCCTAAAAATTTATTTTTCAATTACTCATCTGCAATAAGAGAGCAGACTGAAGTAGATGTTCTTTTGAAATTTTAAGCTAATAAACAGCAGGAAAAAAAAAAAAAAAGGCCAATAAAAAGCAATTAACATCTACAACTTTACAGTAACCCTCTAAGGAAAATTTGTAGCATTTTCAATTATGTAAGTGAAGAAGAGTATACATACGCACAGGGAAAAGATAAAGGCACCTAAATCTTTTTTTGACTGGGATATTTATAGTCAAGATTTTTCAGAACTATGTGTCTAAGCTGAGATTCTTCGGTTAGCTCAGTGACCCTCTGGGGCATCTTCCAGTTCCAGGGGCTGTGGAATAGTCACTAAAGATACTCATTTCTAGGACTGCCTGATGGACTTATTTGTGAAGATCTTGGCCTGACTCTGAAAGGTAAGGACAGTATGAGAAGATGCAGTATGTCAGACTCATACCCTGGTAAGGAAATTCTGACATCAGGGTCAGCGTGCAGCTCATTGCATGTTCTTTTTCCTTCACTGGGTTTGCTGACATGAATTAGGGTATGTACAAAAATTGCTACAGTTAAAATGAACTCCTAAAACTAAGAACTAAGTGCATTCACTAGCTGGTTAGGAGTTGTACAAGTGTAGGCTCTGACTTTGCCTCCTGCTCTGCATGATGGTTCTCACATGTCCTTCTCATTCTTCTGTGTCATTATATTTGTGAAACGGAGAGAAGCTGATCTGCCTAAATAGGGTCTGGGTGGCTGTGGAGAGCCCTTGAGCATCTTGAGCAAGAGTTTGCTATTGCTCTCCTCTCCCAGGGCTGTGTTTCATCTTGATTGTTGCACTTGCTGGCAGAGCTTACACAGTCAATGGTGATCTGAAGCCGATCTCTCTTCTCTTCCACATGAGAACCTGACCCAGCTGCTCCATGTCTTCATTGTGTCCGGTAATATTTACTAGCTTAGTTAATACAAACAATGAAATATTTCAGATTGGAAAATCAGCATCTTAGAGTCTCTAACCTAAAGTACTTTATTCTGTGGAGACAAAGGCTGTGGGAGTCAAGTCTTTCTAGACAGAGCAAAAGCTTAAAACTAACCGTCAAGCATCATGAACAAGCTCTAAACCAAAACATGGCCAGCATAAAGCAGCGTCTGGACATTGCCTCATGTCCAGACAGCTGTACAGTATGTAAACTCTGTGACAGGTGGCTCATGATAATTTTCTTCTCTGCCTTGTGAGATAAGCCACCAGTAATGAAACTCCATACCATAGTTATCCTGGTCACAGTCTGGCTTGGCATCTTCACTCTGCACACTGTGGAATGTAACTATAGCCTAAGAGTAGGAAAAGAACTGCTCTACACTGCACTACTGAAGAGCTTAGGGAGGATTCACTCTCAAGATAGAGCTGATTCATGAGATCAGACTTGCAAGAAATCTAGATCAGAGCTGCAAGGAAAGGGGCTAGAGCAGAATGGGATTTACAGGAGATATCAGTCCAATATTGCTGGATATGGGACACCTTGTGGTGTGATACTTGCCTGCTGCCTGAGTCTCCTGGGCCTGCTACCGAGACCAGCCTGTTTTTCCTGGACCCACTGTTGGTTGCCTAATGTTTACCTACTTGCTGCATAAGGCCAGCCATTCTGTCACCATCTACCCATGCGCTCTTACTCCTGCCATGGCCATGCACTGTCAGAATAGTGCACAATGAGACGCTGCTGTATCCTTGGTGGTGACTGTCCCCACTTTACATACTTTTTGCTCTTTTCCTATCTTTCCTATTGCCTGCCTTTCCAATCACCCTGATTTGTAATAATCACCAGCCTTTACCTTCCCCATTACTTAAAATTGATAATAAACTGGTCAGACAACATTTGACCTCACTTCTGTCTCAGTCTCACTCCAGGTATATCAAAGAATATCCCCTCTCGCTCTGATAATTGGAGTGACACAGTATGTACTTGTACTGAACTACAAGAAAACATATAGCACTGCTTCTGACTAATGCAAGCTCAGAAGAGATATTCCTTCAGGCAAACAAGAATTTTTTAATCAGGAATTAGCAGTTCTGCAAGTAACCATCCATGGGCCATGTGGCAGTCCCTTACAGGATAACATGAATTTGCTGATTGCACACTGCAATTACTTCAAACACAGAAAAGTGCATAGGTAATAAGACTGTCAAAAAAAGTAGCTCTCCTATCCTTCACTTGGAAAGCAGGGACAGTAATACTGAACCATATTCAGATGATATTTCAAAATCTATCCAGTAAAGATGCACTACTTCATATGGGCACCTATTTGTAGATGAGTTAACCATGAAGATTCCAATGACATTTGAGAGACAGTAGGATGTGTCATAAAAGATACCTTGAGCTCTCTTGTATCACTGGTATTGTCTGCACATTCATGAGACGCTCCCGTTCAAACCATAGCTGGAAATCAGCTGGAGCTCATAATTTAGAGGAAGGTTTTGTGGTTAAAATGTGAATACAGTATTGACTGCCTATATGCAGCTATAGTAGTGTGCAAAACGTCAGACACGTAGCCAAGAGTTGGGGAAGCAACGTGGTCAAATTAATCACCTTAATCCACAATTCAGACTGTACAATCAAAACAATCGTACTTATCCATGGCTTTATCACAAGCTGGAAATAGTCTTTTCACTCCAGCAAGCTCAGAAAGCATCCTACGTTAGGTGAACCACACAAGAGTCAATCACACCCAGGAGAATGATCATTAGCATTCAACTTACTTAGAGCTGAGAAGCAGTAATAGGAAAAGTCCAGTGGGAACTTATTAGTATTCTTCTTAATATGAATTAGCAGCAAGAAACTAGAAAGACCAGACATCTGATCTTGCACTTAGCTTTTGCAGAACCGCAAATATATTAGATTGTGGGGAAAAGTGAGTTTATTCACAAGGTCTGGGGACTCCATATTATCAAACTCTTCTCTAAAACAGACTTTACTGGACATAAATCAGGTTCACCGGACAGCCCTGAAGGCCACAGCAAATAAGAAATATGAAGATCGGGAAAATTTGCCACAAAGCAATTTTTCCATCCCACCTCAAGAATGGTGAAAAAAATGAAGAAGAAACAGGCTTTCTAATGCTACCTCAGGGATGAATCTACAAACTGCAAGAGCTATTGTAAGGGGCTCTTTTTCTGAGCTGGTTCTCTTTCTGTACAGCTGGTGACCCTTTCACTCAGTGCTGTGGGTGCAATATCAGTGAGTCTATATATTCAGGTATGCACCATATCAGTGAGAAGTGGGGGAGCATCCCTTCTCTTTGCACAGAAAAAAAATGTGGTCATCAATGACAAGGTTGCTATTTTGCGTCTCAAAGCTGCCACACACCAACAAGTTGAAATATCTCATCCTAGGAGTTATTTCAGGCAGCGTTCAGCAGCAGTGCTTGGACAAAGAGTTAACATCAAGTTTCCCCAGTAGCACTGCTCAGGTCCGTGCTACTCCTCCTCTCTGTGGCATTACACACTGACTTCAGGTGCACTGGGAAGAAGCTTTGGCTTCAAAGCTTTGGGTCCAATTTTCCATTTTGGTGCAACTTACATTGGTATTACAGGTGGATTTAACAGCCATTCAAACAAAGCAGCAAGTATCTTACATCTGCTTACATTCTACTTTTTCCATTAATTTTCCTTAGATTGCGTAACACAGATGAAAGAATCAAACTGTAAGGAACAAATATTGTGCATGTATGGGCAAGTAAACCAAGTAGCATGTTCTTATAGCAGCTATAAGAGCTACAAGTTGTTCCTGGTCTTATGGGTCAGCCACTACAACGTAGGAGCCAAACACGTGAGCTCACTTCTTTGCTCCATCTTAATTTTTCTGAGCAATCTTGGGGAAGGACTGCACTTCCCCCTGTAGAGCAATTTAGACTGAGGTGACCAAGAACTTGAAAAGCTGGAAGTAGCTTGCTGAGAGGAAACAACAGACTCCCATCTGCTCCAGGCACTGTGCTGACAGCTGTTCTAAACCACTGCCTTCTGTCTCATGCATCAGGCAGCCAGGTTCTCACCTATCGATACCAGGCCCAGCTGGGTCTCTGAAGGCGTGAAAAGTGTGGCTTCTCTATTGGGAAGGAAGACTTCTCCTCAGAGGCTCCAGATAACGTTGTTAGCTCAGGTCCTGCCACATGTGGTGCCTGGAGTTTCACAGCATGCTTGGAAAACATGCGCAGGTACAAAACCTCTGTACTGTCCAAGACCACCTCACCACAGCATAGGAAGGACACACAGCACAGGGTAATTTGACTGCACAGACCGTGTAAAAGGACACCTCTGACAGAGGCATAAATGGAAAAACAAGTTGACAGGCCTGTTACTGACACCACGTTTACACAAAAGCGTAGTGAACCTTTTTCCTCTCTTCTGTGAACTGTGCCTGATGGCTTGGTTATTTTTCTATCTCCTTTCTTAGTAACAGAGTGTAATACGAAAAGACTTAGGCTTAATGAATTCTTAGTCCTCTTTGAGGCCACCGTAACATAGCTCTGGAAGGCTAGCAGGAGAGTGGAACTGGCTCTCTATATAACAGTATACTCAATCTCCTTTTTCCAGAGCATTACTTGTATCTGCTTTGAATTGAGATTGCAGACAAAACAAGATTTGGCAAGCTAAAATACACACATGAGATGGGATTGACAGCACTCCAAAGCTGCATCTTAAGTTATACATTAAAGTGATGAACAATCTACGGCTACTACAGAAAAAGCCAAATTGTTCCTCTTTGCATCATCCATTAGCTCATAATTCCCTTTTCAAGCAGTCCACTGGTCAAAGTGGTAAGCCTGAATGTTATTCTGTACCTCTGTGGTCAGCCTTAGCTGCAGCAATGTAACTTGAGGCATGAAAGTACAGGAACATTTTTTAAAGGTTTCCACTACAGAGCAAGAGCTCTCACTTTTTGCAGCTTGAAATGAACCCAACTTGCAGCACAGAAGCAAGTGCAACCACAGTGGGGTTTGAGCAGGAAAAGCCTTCACAGGGGGGCTAGTGAAGGATGGGTGGGGGAAAGCAGGTGGTTCTGTCACCAGAAAAAGTACTGACACTCAATTTTTTCCACTTGCACTCAACCCCACCATGACGCCCCAAGAGTGAACACAAGAACTGACCACTGAATAACAATATATAAGCTCCGTGAGAGGTGCCTCACCATAACCACTTTCTTCTCTGCCTCGAGAGAAGCCACCAGCAATGAAACTCTACACCACAGTTATCCTGGTCATCGTCTGGCTTGGCGTCTTTGCTCTGCACAAGGCAGAAGGTAAGTGTACAACCTAAGAAAAGAATTGCTCCTCACTGCACTATTGGTCTGAAGAGTCAGGCAGGATTCATTCTCACGCAGAGCTGATGCATGTGATCAAACTTGCAAGAAATCCGATTTAGAGCTGCAAGGAAAGGTGCTATAGCAGAAGGGGATTTATGGGAGATTTTATCTGATGTTGTGTTGATTAGTAGGTTGGCTTCTACCTCAGTGCCAGGAGAATTTTCTATGCCTTATAATCCTTACAGAGTTTCTGTGCCTTCTCTCTCAAAACCGTGAAAGCTTGAAGATGCAATGCAATGTGACAGATGCCCCATCCTTGAAGACATTCAAGGTCAGACTAGAAAGGGCTCTGAGCGACCTGATGTAGCTGTAGGTGTCCCTGTTCATTGCAGGGAGTTGGACTAGATGGCCATTAATGGTCCCTAAGTTCCTTCCAGCTCAATTTTGTGATTCTATTATATATATTCTTTCAATTTTATTTAAACTCAGACCATATGGTCATGAACAATTTTGATGCCCCGAGATGTTAGAAGTTATTCCAGTTCTGCATGTTGAATATTTCCTTCTTTCTAAACAAGTATTTTGGAGTGAACAGATAAGAACAAAAAATGCAAAGAAAACAGGGTATTTATACAAGGTTTTCTGTCCTCCAGGTTTCATATAATTTAATATCTTGTTGGAGATCACTTACGTGCATTGAAATGAACCATGTTTATTAGTCGTATTCTGAATGAGTTTACAACTAGTGATGTCTATGTCCATGGCTTCTGGATTAGGCCATGTGTATCATGTAAACATACTACATGTAGCACACTTGCACAATTAGCTTCAGGCAAAAGAGCTCAAAAAAATCACAGAAAACACTCATGTAAGCCATCTGCAAACCCACAAAAGCATGCAAATATAAAAACACTTCACAAAACCACATGAAAACCAAACTGAGACCTGCTAAGCATTCATAAAACGACGTATCCACATGCTGAGTATGATATCTTAGTGCCCCTAGAGCTGGATCTTTCTACATTCTCATAGTTTGATTAATGCTGCTGCTGTTCATCTCAGCAACACGTGGCTAAGTGCTACCAACTGACAGTTTGTACTGCCATGCTCCAGGATACGTGGTTTGGTTTTGTTCTCAGTTTTAGAGAAGCTCTGCGGGTATTCTTTGCATTATTTTTTATTCATTTTTCCTGGAAATGATGCAGTAGAAGGGATACTAAGGCTGTAGTATAAGGGATCTTTTCAGGGATAATAAAAACAGTCCAACTACCTTTGAGCTCTTTAATGCTATATTTTAAAAGAGCAATTTGAGGGCTGTGGTAAGGTATGTTCTTGTACTGAACTGCAACAAACATATGGCACTGCTTAAGACTAATGCAAGCTCAGAAGAAACTTCTTCAGCCAAACAAAACCCCAAGAGTCCGCAGTTCTGCCAGTACCCATGCACTGGCCATGATGCAGCATCTCTGCAGGCTGTGTTTGCTGACTGCACATTGCAATTATTTCAAATTTAAAAAAAAGCTGACAGATAGTAAGACTATCCAAGGAAGATGTTATGGTTAGCAAATGGTACCTGAACTACTTTTGGGCTTCTCAAGCCAGCTTCTCTATACATTCCTCAAGAATAAACCTCAGAATATAGTCACATTCTGTTTGTCCTGTTGTGCCTTTCCAAACCTATCTATCTTTGATGGGTGAAGGAAAACCAAAAGCAAAAGCTTCCAGTAATATATACGTGCTTCACTTAAGCAGCCATTTCTTATTGCCACTATGTAATGTGACAGCTGTGCAGAGAATGTTCCAGAGAATACGTCCTCCTTATTAATCACAACTGCATTTCCCTGAAACACATGCAAATGTTGGAGGAAAGAGGGGATTGGTTAGCACTCTTTTGGGTCTGATACTAGATTTGCAGCAAGCGTGCAATGAAGTCAGCATTCTGCCAGTTCAATCTCCTATCTTTCAACAGTTAGTATGTGTACTGATGTGTTTTGGTGTGTTTTTAAATGCTAGCTTTGGATGCCCATTGAGAAAGAAGAAGCTTTACTTACTTTTCCTTCACATGGATAGCAGGGACAGTAATACTGAACCATATTCAGATGATATTTCAAAATCTATCCAGTAAAGATGCACTACTTCATACAGGCACCTATATGTATGATGATTTAACATGAAGATTCCAATGACATTTGAGAGACAGTAGTATGTGTCATAAAAGATACCTTGAGCTTTCTTGTATCACTGGAATTGTCTGCACATTCATGAGACGCTCCCGTTCAAACCATAGCTGGAAATCAGCTGGAGCTCATAATTTAGAGTTTAATTTAGTTTTCTGGTTAAAATACAGTATTGACTGCCTTTGTCAATCATTTGTTCTTCCCCTTGCAGGGAGCATTGCAAGTCAGTCAATGCGCAAATTCTCCTGTGTAAATCTGTCTGCACAGAAAGTGGACATCAGAAGCATTGTCAGCTATGAAAAGCAGAAAGTTCCAGTAGAAGCTGTCATGTAAGTACCTAATGCACGGCCCACTTCCAAACTCAACTAGGCAAACAAGCTTCCATCAAAAAGGGAAAAGGTATCAGAAGACACATCACAGCCCAGCTTGCAGACTCAGGCTCATTCAGGTCACTGTTCTAGTTCCCTGTGAAGGAGTCAATCACCTACCCAGAAGGGGAGAGGCAAAAGGTGGAATAACTGAGATTCTGAAGACACATGTTGCTCACGAAAGCTGGCAGAATAACTGTAACAGCTGGTAGGAGATGTGTTTGGCCTCTGTATTGCACATGTAGTTTCTAATCAAATCCAGGACACCTATTCCTAGGAAAGAACTGAGCATCACAATTTCACATAAATTCTCAGATTATAAGGAATGCTACATTTTAAATTAATTATCAGCATGCATGCATGAAATCACATATATTACATGCTTACCCATGCCATGAATAGGGAACTGATATTGCTAGCTGCCATTACGCCAAGTAACCATTTTAAACTCTAGCGTGTGATATGGTTTTACCACACTCGTCCTCATGTCTGCATAAAAAAAAAAAAAAAAAAACAACAACAACAACAACAAAAAAAACAGAACTGCAAACCTGGCTTTGGAGACCAGAACTTAATGGGTGCCTGGCTTTCATTCCCCTGCAGGTTTATCACCACAAATGGTATCAAGATCTGTGTGCACCCAGACCAGAAATGGGTGCGGGGAGCTATGAAAAGAATAGACCAAAGACGTACTACCAGAAGAAGATAATCCTGTCCTTGGCAGGCACCTGAGGCCAACAAAATGGAAGAGTCATCACTGCCACATACAACAGGGAAGAAAGCCTTGGTATCCACTTGTAACTCCTACGGGCAATAAATTCTCTGAACAAAAATGGACTTGCTGGAATCTAATAATCACTGGTTGAATGTCTGCTGACTTCTTCATGTTATAGCTGGACTCTGTTACACCACTTACTGTCTGAAATGCTTGTCAATATTTATTTACAACTGAATGTAGGTATCTTCTCATCTTTGCTGTCATGACTAGTATAGGATTTAAGGGTAAGCCGCAGATGGTTTCACATGTTTTAGGGAAGAAAATTACTTCTCACAGAGATGGAAAAGAGTAGCCCTCCAGAATGATGGGGGGCCAATGTTCTGCACTGTGTGCCAAGATTCAGAAGACTCTATATGATTTTATGGTTACTCAAACTTACATAAACTATAAGAAATAGTGTCAGGCAATCACCTGAGCAGTGGAGTATTCAGAAGGAGATCCTTGGGCTTTCTATTCTTACATGTAGTATTGTACTGTTGGCTCTGATTTTAGACTCAGGTCATGGTGATATATGCAAACTTTCAACAAGGGATGACTGGAGCAAATTTAGGGCAAGTTTAAGAATGCAATGCTATTCAGACTCGTACTTGGGAAGACTTATCCTACTCTCGACATTCATTAGGTTATTTCAGTTACATCTTCATTTGAAACAGAACTCGGGAAAAATAAGGAATCTTGGAATAAGCAAGAACAAACCGTGGCTGGAGTCAGTGCTTCACCCACTCATATGAATTTCCTGCCCAGAAAACAAAGTATTTGTACATGTCTACTGATGTTTTAAACTCAATATATTCTACTAATGAATTTCAATACTTTTAATAAAGTTACTCTAAGCCTCAAATCAGACCATACATTTGTCTGCTTGCATGTAGTGTGGACTGTTGAAACACGTACTGAGTTGACGGCTCAAATGTGAAGTCATCTGGGCAAGCCAGCAAGAGCTGACACTGCTTTCCCCTCAAGCAATCTGACTCTGGGCTTCCTATATCATATTTCAGCTGTAAAACCCTTTACATGAGACAACACCTCATCAAAAGTTTGGGTACTTCAAGTCACGCCTCAAACAACCCAATGACGACCCTCACATTATCAGAAGCAAATACACAGGAGCTCTGGGTAAAGAGAGAAAACTGGTGTGCAGAGAACTTGAGCGCTGGAGGACAGCTATAAGCATAGAGACTTCAGGCACAAACTTTCCACTGTATTACCCACGTGTGTGTAGCCTGTATTGTGTCTAACACACGGACTTTTCATTACAGAACCTCTCAGCCATACACATGAAATTACAGCACTTCCAAACAACGCTACAGAAATAAGATCACGTTCCTCTAACAGCCAGCCCTGAGTGCTTCCAGCTCTGGTCAGATTTGCACATAGAATTTCTCTCCTGTGGCTCACGTCTCGTCATGGCTCAGTCCTATGAGGGGAAATGCGTTCACATTTCATTATGCAGGACAGAAGGTTTTAAAGCAGTGCTACTGCGCGGGCAAGGATAAGGATGACTGCATACATCACACTGCACAACAGAGATGAAGTCCTCAGTATCTGCACTAGAACATAGAATAAAAGTTACAACAGGCCTAGTAAGAAGAGCTTTACAAGTTTAAAGCAATACTGAGATGTTTCTGGAACACGGCAACATATAAATCAGCTTTCCATCATTTTGAATTGCCTAAGAGAAGACTCCAGTCCCCCATACTATAGACAACAGAATCACTTATGTTCTCTTCACCATTATCAGAACATTAGCAGTCTACATAACAAGGTTACCTTTGAAAGTATCTCTGTGGTATGTTGTCTCAGACAAATACAATCTGCTCCCACTTATGAGAGCAGAACTGACTTAAAATACTATTCTGGCAAGCAGGACTTAAAAGCTCGTACTCAGTAGAATCTTATCACAGAATTAAACTTTAGTTGAAAATATTATTTTTTTATTTTGAGAACCATAACTTGAGGATATATTAATTAAACATCACACAGAAATTAATATTTTATATCTGCTCATCTTCATCACAGTTCATGAACTAATTAATAAGTGTTTCTAAGAATGAATCATCCTCCTTAATTGCACCTTCTTTGTTACAAATTGCAAGATCCATAATGATCCTTCTGCTGTTCTTGGGAGAAAACTGTGGCTAGCCAGTACATTCCACATCTATTTCTTCCAAGTCACCGAAGACTTCTCTGTCTTTCTCTGCCTATTTCACCCCTGTCCTTACTGTAGTTCCAGGTCTGTGCTATTTTTGTCATCTCTAGCTACATATAACCTCGAGGTTTATTTGTACTAGTACTGCTCCTGCCTAGTTCTTTTCCCAGAGGCTCTCAAACTGCTTCTGGAAAATAGTACTAAAACCTCTTCTCACACACACAAAAAGGCAAGAACAAAATGAAGAACTAGAGTGCTGCCACTGTGTTGGAGGCAAGTAAGGGCCACATTCCTTAGAAAAAATAGAAGGCTCCAAGGTACCTTTGAAGACCTGGAGCTGTGGTTGCCCTGATGACCTCCTTGCACCTGCCTGCCCACTCATTTCTCCCCCAAGTGAGGTAGGGAACATGGGGACTGCTTCCGTTTCTGCTCATCCTCTGCTAGACATAGTTCAGTAATATGAATATTGATTTTCTTTGACTCCTTTTGTAAGAACTGTGGTTCCTTTTGTCAGAGGGGACTCTCCAAATACACGCGGCAGAGCAGCGGGCAACAATGTTTGAAACAATCATTTGTCCTCTGCCACACCAAAGGGACAGAAGGGATGTGCTTTGAAAAGACCTTTAGCAGAGAAAAAAACAGCAGACAACACTGTGGACTCAAGTACACTAAACATTTATAGCTTCACCATCTTCAGAGAGGGTAAGGACACACTCTGTCTGTGCATGGTGGCTTTTTGCATAAAAAATTCTTGGGCAGCAAATTTGTGTAACTGCAGTGATACTGTTTTCACTGTTTATAATTATGGAATTGGAAAGATAAATTTACAGTAACAACCAGCTCTCACTGAAAGCATCATTATAACAATCTCAAACTCTCAGTGATGAGCTGATTCCTTGATCATGTTTTTTTGCATACCTTCAGTCTCCATTATTTGTGTTTTCACGAGTTGATCATATTTTAACAGATTGTTCAAGACTCTATGTAAGAAAAAGAGAAGTATTTCTGTACAGATATTAATGCATCAGTGAGGCTACTCTGCCAAATACTGTTCCATGACATGACGTTCACAGTAATTGAGGAGATACAAATATTTTCCTTTTCTCTTCCCTGTGAAGCAATGCATCACATGGATTTTGGAAAATTAAACCCTGTATTTAAATCAGAAATGAATTAGTTACTTAACCCAAGTTACTGAGGTTTGCTGCAGAAGACACTAATTCAAATTTTATGGTAAGCCAGTACAGTAGAAGGCGAGGGGAAAGGTAGGGAAATAACAAATAGAAAAGCAGTGGTGGGGGGTTGTTGCAGAGAAAGCAGTATGTATTAGCTGCCATTGTGTTTTTCTGAAGTCTTTTAAATACTCACTTTCTCCCTTGAGTTATTGCCTCTGTTTGTTGCATGCGTCTTAGGGCAAGTTTCTCATTACCTTGAGGTAGTAGAGGCTTAAAAGATGTGCTGCAAACCTAGAGGTCCTAAGCTTCCACTAGTGAATTTTTAGGAACCAGTAACACCAGTACACTGCTAGTGGTTGTCAGTAATTCAGAATGCAAGTTCTAGCTAGGCATTTGATTTCCATGGAGTGGTAAGAATGCATAGTGCTACAATGGGCATCATTGCTGCTCACTCCAGTCAACCTGTCTGCTCTCTAGGTATGAATAAGGCTCTTCTTGCAGCAATACTCATCCTGTTTCAAGGGCACTCTGCTGTTTTCTCTTTCTGCCTATTGTGATGTCTGTGCACTTACTAAGAGCTATTTATGCCTGCTGTTTCCCACCCCTTCCTATCAAGCCATCCATGCCTTCAACTTGTACTTTGGTTTAGGAGATCTGAGAATAAGGGAACAGACCTGTTGGGACAGCTCCTACAGAGGCTGCACAGATTTCAAAAATATTCTGTTTTCATGGCATTGTTCACCTTCTCCATTTCAATTAGGAGCTAAAAGCAGCATAGAAGAAACAGAATGCATCTAATGCCCAAGTAGTGAAGAAGAACTATTTTTCCTAATCCTTCTAACTGTCTGGCCAAGAAAACATAAAAAAAATTGAGCCCACAGGTTCACACTAACAAAAAACGGTGTTTCCACATTTGTACAATCTGCCTGCATGCTTCAACATTTCAAACAGGAAAGGAAGCATGGCAAGCAAACTCTTCTGCTAATCATTTCACCATAGTTAGAAAGAGTATACATCAGGCTGTAAGAGATCTCACGTAGAACATGACTAGAGCAAACCATTCACCTGATCTTCAGGAAGGCTGAAAAGCATGTTTTTGAAACAGTGAGTAACTATCCTAATACCAAGTATGTGATTGCAATTTAAACAAACGTCCCAAATTCAAGAAGTTCATTTGAGACATTTCCAGAGCATGTGCTCTGGTTGGAGTTCCACTTCTTTCCTCTGCTCTGTTCCTTCAAAGAGATCACAGAAAACAGTCTCTAAAATCAAGGAGGGAAAAGGCCATAAAAGCCATTTTACTTTTAGTATCCCAATAACTGAGACAGATCTGAAAACTTCCCCTTTGTCTCTTGTTTCCTGAGCCTTCTGTAGGTTTCTCAGGGGGGAAAATCTTTCTTTCCAAACAACTGCTGCATGATTTTCACCCTGCTGCCAGCTCCCACAAGCCAGCTACTCTGAGACTGGTAGAGTTACCTTATCCTCAGTGTTGGTGACCTACATTGCTTAGCACCTTTCTGTGCGGTGCGATAAGAAAATGACTGTTACTAGGGCTCCAATCTGATTCCAGGCATAATCCTACCAATAAACAAACTCTGAACAGGAATTGCCACAGCATGGGCTGCCAATTCATGTGATACTATCCTTAGGGTGCCCTTTTTAGTGTCCTGGACTGATGGGGTTTGATTTATTAAGGCCTTCTAGCACAGCATCTTTCATGAGGACTTGTAAAATATTGCAGACCTCCATTTCAAGATTGTTACTATGCTAGAAAAAAGTTAACTGGTAATTATTTATGATAATTATTTACTGCATAGTAACTGATACTTTTAGTCATAGTTTGTATCAAGAAGAAAAACAGAGTCCCATTGAACATTTTATAAGTCACAATACCTTAAAATGATTTTTAATATTTTTTTCATCTGTTTTCCAATTTGCAAAGTCTTCCACTATGGATGGCTTCATGAATGGATTAAAACTGGATTGAAATTCAGTCCAGCTCAAAGCCTGGTGATTACACAGGAATAGCCTTGACAAATGTTAGTGTGCAGTCACTTCAACAAATGCTGATAGCTACACTCTGAAATGCTAAACTCTTTCCCAAAGTCAAAGAAAAAGAGATGTTTCCAAGATGATGAAAGGATCTAATTCTCAGACTAAACTCAAGATTGATCAAGTCAGAGATTTCAGATAATAGCCTAAAATCTACAATTTCATTCTGTTGGCTAAAGAGTGACACTGATGCACTTACACCCACTTTTTTGATGACTAAATTTAGGTGAGATAAAACTCTTCTGACTATTGTCTTTTTTTGGATAAAGCTGAAATTTGTAACTAAAGATTTTACTTCCTGATTTTCTACATAAAAAGATATATTGAATATCTTAATATTCACTAGATCTCGTTGACCTACTAAGTTGCTTTTAAAAATTAACAGTGTAAGAATTTTGGTTTAAGACATGTATTTTATAGGTTTGGATTTAACTTGTTAAATGAAAAGTTCCCCTCCTTTCAATTGGAGGGAAAAAAACTAGGATAAACTTCACTTTTAAACTCAGTCTTTTCTCATTCCTCCCTTTTGCGACTGCTCACAGTGAATGAAATTCAGCCTTTAAATCTACAACCATAAGAAATAGTTGACAGAGAAGATATTGGAAAAAAGCTTTGTGACTGCAACAAAAGACTTTAGTAGACTATAACTGGGTTATTTCATCTCAAAAATCATTTAAGAGATCTCAGTACTTCAGCTGACAGCCTGGATTTACAGAAACAAATCTGCAAACTCTCCAAAATGTTTTGTTTTGAAGCCCCACAGACTTCCCTGTGGCTGTCTATTTGTGCCCCCACAAAAAAGGCATGATTCCCAGTGTGACTTGTGGAGATGATTATGTCCTGCAGCGTCTTCCCCACTTTTCCTCAGGTGTCCACGCACTTTGTGGTATCAGACTGAGCTGCCCGGAGGCCAGGAGAAAGCAGGAAAGCTTTGATGAATGCTGCTCCACAAAGTGAATGTGCAGTGCCCCTTCCAGAGCTGTTTCTAAAGATATCACTGAGAGTGACTGCTGACTTACACCGCCTGGGGTGGTTGGGGCACCTCATTCCCATTTCCATTAACAAGAATATCTTTCCCTGAATGCATGCTCTCTTTTTCTTTCAGTAATTTCTTGGTCAAAGAGTTAACCTTGCTATTCTGTGTCTCTGCGGGGCACTTTACGTACAATATTCAAAATCGAGATAGCGCAGTACAGCAGAAAAGTAGCTAAAATAAAACTTATTTCAGAGAACGTCAACCACAACACAGTTTGAGCAGGAAGAACCTTTCACAAGGTGGCCGCCAACAGGTAATGGACAGGAAGGAGGTGGTTCTCTGTCACCAAAATTCACATTTCCTTCGTATGTAACCCGTTCCCACCACAAGTAGCCATTTTGGCCAAAAGGGACATGACCACTAGACAGCAACACAAACTCCATGAAAAGGGGCTCACGTTAATCCCTTTCTTATTTGTATTAAAATAGATACCACCAGAAATTAAACTCCGTATCACAGCTATCCTGGCTACTTTTTAGCTTGGTAGCTTCACTGTGCATAACAACGAGAGACACAGGTTTTTAAGCCAAAAGGAAGACAGGAATTCCCAACACCATTACACCAGCAGTCTGACAAGTTCAGGATTCATTATCAGCCGGAGGTGAATCAATGAAATCAAACCAGCAAGGACTGTGCTGTAAGCATCTGCAAAATACGACTAGCTGGTTTTGTATGGTGTATGCAATGACATGTTAATTTGAAAGGTCTTGCTGAAACTTCTACAGTGCACTGCACGTTAGAAAGCAGAAGCATAACGGCTGCTTAGCTGTGCTTCTCTGCTAGTCCCTTACTACAGCACGCTGCAAGATGAGGACTGGCCTCCAGTGGGTGCAAGATGCCATGAAAATGTCAGGCAAAAGACATGTTAACAAAGAACTCTGCAGCAGTCAAAAGTGCCCCAAAGCCCTAACACACACAAAAGACACAAGATCCAACACAGTCAGGCAAAGACCCCAAAGAGCACCTCCCAAGGACTGCCTACACAGAGGTAACAATGCAAACAGCAGCTAGCTAAACATGGTATCAAATATAGCAGGACATACATAGGCTACTCCAAAAATAATGCCTCCTATTTATCTCCATGGAAACTACAACAGACACGAAGAGCACAATAACACTATTTGACAGTGCAAACTCTCAGTTACAAAACACAGTTTTTCAACATAGTCATCACCATTAACTATGAATTCTTGCCACCAATAAACAAGAGCCTGCTTCTCATCCTTTAAAAATCTGCATAGCTGTCTGGAACATGACTTGTCTTTCACATCACTGTCTGCACTGCTGAAACACACCATCCACTGCCTCACTATGCTCACATCCACCGTCTGGTCTCCATAAATGTTCACCAACTGCCAAAGAACATCGTCAATGGGTGCTTTTTTTTTTTTTTTTTTTTTTTTCCTCTCTGAATTAAGTATTGCTTCATACACATTTCCACGTCAGGCGCCATTTTGTCAGATGGCCCCTCTGCTGCCATCTGTCACATAGCAACAAAATATAAAGAAATGTTTGTGGGAAGGCTCAAGCTCTGCTGTCATACCATAAACATCTGCCTCTGATGTTGTCAGCCAACATAATAAAAGAGAAGACATTACTTTTGGAGCAGCCATCATGGTACACAAACTACAAATACCAACTATGTGAAACCGCTATTCACTAGGTAGAAAGGAAATCTCTGTACAAACACAGGCTCTGTTCAACACTACATTTCCACTTGAATTTTTGGGGAATAACTACTATGGAATGTTAATATAACTCTCCAGCTGTAATTGCACCATGTGACAGAATGCCTGCATCATACCAGCCATTGCTAGAGGTGTGGAAGGATGGGGTTTGTTGTGCAAAACAACAGCTCTTTGAGTAAATTCATGCTTGCTGAATAAGCCAGAACAGCTCCTTGGAACCACAGCATATTATTTCACTCATAAAGAGCGAAATAAACTCAAAAAGAACTCATAAAGAACTTATAAAGAATGCTGCTTATGGAGCTGAAGAGGACATTTTGTTGTTGAAACTTTGAAATGTATTTATTTTATTTACTGAAACAAAAGGTAGGCAAAACAATTTGAAAATTCATCTTCACCTCGGCCAGTGATTGAGTTGAGGATACAAACAGCTTATCCCACAAAAATCCTGAAATATTTAAATGCTTCAACTGTCTGTATTTGCATTTCATATTAAAATCTTAGAAAATATTTAAATTCCACATTTAATTCAAAAATACCTTTGAAAGCCTGAAACTTAAAGAAATGACTGAGATTACTTTCCTGGAAAATGTTTTTTAAGTTTGTGCCTTGGTATAACTCGAGTCCAAATGCGTAAAGAGTATTCTCACAAAAGCACCCATATCCTGGCATTGGTGCTAACATGGTGTGGGATGAAACATTAAATATATTAGCTGTTACAACTAGCGAAGGATGTGAAAAATCTGAAATCAGGCTGAGGAACTAAGTTCCAGTAATTCACTTCACACTGGCCTATTACTAAATTAGTCTATCTTAGCCTCTACTAAGTAAGTACCAAGAGCATTTAGGAGTGCAAGCACAGAAATTGAGGTGATTATAGATATTTGAGGGCAGCAGAAATAGTGTTCTGATTCATTTTTGAAGCCACTTGACATTTACACATACAACAAAGTGGCGGGCTGTCAATAGGGGGCTAATGGAGGGGAAAATACATCAAAGAGGGAAGCCACAATGAACAAACCAATTGTTGCATGAGGGTGGCTGGGGAAGGTCCAACAAAATCTCATTTTTATTCGACAACTGTGGAAATTATCTTGCAGGACACAGCTCGCTTCAGTGTTCAGTGCACTGCTCTGATCCCAGTCAGGCACTGCTCTCAAAAGAAAACTAACACAAAACAACTACCACCACCAACGAAACACAGAGATACCACACTCACTGAAGAGCAGGGAGAAGAAGTGAGCACACTTAGCTGCATTTTTGAATTGTAACTTAATACAGTGAGATATTATTTATGATCACCTAGCCACTATATACCTTTTAGCAAATGTATAAGAGCTGCTCAGGCTTACACTTACATAATTAGTTCTTTGATTAGAGAACTTAGCAACCAAAGGAGGAAGAATACCCTTAAACCTAGGAAGCTTGTAATTCTGGGAGTCAATTAAAAATATATTTAACAAATCAAGTAACGTCCAATTATTTCCTAACGAATTTAAAGACACTGCTAAATGAAATAGGATGCCCCTAGGGAATGCAAATTCCCTTTGTAACAGCACATCATCAGAGGAGGAAGGGATGGAAGGAAGGGAAAGTCTGTATTGTTGTGGTTTAGGCCCATGTTCAGTTAATGACATCTGGAAGAAAACATTATCACCTTAATACTGCAATTAGTTCATCTCCCATCTCACTTCTATTATCTCAGATTAATCTTCTATGGCCATGCTCCCTATCTATCCTCACTGTTTCATGGTAATAAAAAAAAAAAAAACCACCACTATCCTGTGTTTCAGCTGGCACAAATCAAGGGTGGGTTCATGAAGCCTCCTATTCTAGGTATATCCACTGTCACAAGGGGCTTGTTTTTGCCACAAGAGCAGTCTTTGCAGGCATCTCTGGAAGAGAAGGAATGCTTTCTAGAGCACGGCAAATACAAAGCAAAAAAACTCATCTTCCAAGTTTTGTAACTTTCTTGAAAATGCTGCCAGACTCTCTTTCCAAATGCTAGATTTCATGGACTAAACATGCAGAGTTATTTATTTCTCTAATTATTGTCTTTCAGCTCAGCTGTGATTCTGGGACACAATCAAGTTCTTCTGCCTGTTCATTTGGTGCTATTTATTATTTGGCAAATACCAATTACAGCTTCTTGGTCATCCCTGTGACAGACAAGTGTTGTTGGTGCTCCTGCAGTCAAATGGAAACCAGATTCAGAATTATTCACTTGGCCCAGCAGCACCAGACAATTACTACCCTCTTATTTGGACTAAATTCCCTTCAGTGCCAGCACATATTTAGCAGAGTACAGATGAAGAACTTGTTGAATTTGGCCCGGCAATTTTCATTTGCCAAAATCATGATTGCTGTAGCTGATTATTTCTATGGGAACTGTTTACTGTTGCTCAAGTGTGGATTATTAGAAAGTGTTTCACATTTCAAAAGAAATGATTCTGATCTTATGGAGCTGGATGTGGGAGACTAATGCTACTTTTGAGATTGTTTGGATCAACTAACCTTCAGCCCCTTTTCTCTATCAAGCTCTCCTGTGAACTTCTTTAGCACTGTATGAATTTCTACCTTCCTGCTTCTGCTCCTGAGTGGTATAGACAACCACGGTAGCACAAAATTCACATTTACTTCAGTCAGAGTTATACTTTCAAGTCTCTACATGCAAGCCAGTACAGTCAGCAAGGAGCCAGCAAACCTCCACATACAGCTAGGTAAGGTAAGAAGGCAAAAGAACTGCCAAGTATGAAATAATAATGCATGAGACTGCATTTCCATGTGAGCTACTTCATCTCTCTTCCTGGTCTCAGACCAAGTCAGCTGGAATTACAGACACACAAAGAAACATCTCCCTTTACTCTACTTGGGTCAGATTCTTTGGTGTAAATCATGGATGCCCCCATTAACTTTCCATTCAGCTGACATAAAATAGTCCTGCAGTTTAAATTCACAAATTACAACCATAAGTGCTTCATTTCACTCTGCTCTTCACTCTGAAAACATGTGCTGAATTGATATTAAGTTTACAGGTCAAGAAGGAAGTCCAAGCATCCACACAAACTCCTCCAGGCATACCCTCCCCATTGAAATTGCTAGTGATGTTCAACCCTTCTGTGAGAAAAAGGAGCATGCCTTTGGTATGCCCAGTGACTGTTCAGGTTGCATGTGATTCCTCTGGGATGGAAGGTTGAACATCCCTTTTATCAGAGCCTCTACAAAGCCATTATGCCAGTGACTGTCTTTTTCTAACTCTACTTGCTTAACTAAGCATAAGCAAAATTCTCCTCCTTACACAAATGATTCCGGTGTTGTCAAAAGCACTTTTTTTTCTTCTTTTTGTTAGCTATATAGCAGGAGAGTTCTCCACTGAGAAAACAGTAAGTCTCATATGTGATGTGATGAGGAAAACAACCTACATTCTAGTGTGTTGTGTGCTGATAACGAATGATTCAGACTTGAACACAACTTGAGTTGTTACTGGTAACAAGGAATATCCTTCATAACAATTAAACTATACAGTCCACATCTGAAAACTAAGAGTTTTGTTTAGCAAACCATAATACACGGGGTTTGTTTGATGTATGAGAGATGTTAACAGGCTAAAAGAATTGTACACCCTTATCAATAGCATTGTCATACTTTCAGTAGATAAGTAGAAGCAGGGATTTGAGAAGACACCTGGCCTATTAACCATGAAGCAAGCACTTTTGGCCAGCTGATGGACAGCAATCCATGCCAACACTGCTTGTGGACATCACTGAAAGGTCTAGAGCTATCTCAAGGACCTGGAACTGACCTTCCTGCAGAATCTCTGGATAAACTGAGCTGCTGATCTTTTGGCTTTTTCTATGTTTCATAACCTCCTCTGGGTGTTTTCCACAGTTTTCACAGCTTGCTTTGGGCAGCGTGGATCTAGATTTTACAAAGGATCTCTCTTCTAGCTCTTTCAGCTGATACCCATTAAACTGTATTGTGAATCCTGAGAAGGAAAACTAGGTTTGAAGGTGGTCAGGCAGAAAATGTGCATCTGGTTGGAGGCAGGCCTGTATGTCTATAGATCATCTCAATACCTTTATACTGAATTATAAAACCAAATTACTTCTCATATGGGGGATAGCCTCTGTGGTCACCAGCTTGTGACTAACAGGAAAAGCAGCCAAAGGCTGTAACAGTAAAGATGCCAATAGTGTTTCTATAGTAATCTTTACAAGCTTTATTTTATTTTATTTTATTTTTACAGCTGAGAAGGTAGGATAGTATACGCAAGGCTGAAAATTCAATCTGTGCTTGTTTTGTGACTGCAGTGCACTTTCCAGCTATGGTCAGGTGACTCAAAAATATAATATTCTCTCCCTTCTAAACCATATAATGAGCATCAGAGAAAAGCCAAGCTGGCAACATAAATAAGATGCCTGCTGCTGACAAGAAAAAGATGCTTTATTTTGAAATACACGTACCAGTTATTTGCCAGGGGCAAACAAGCCCTTCCTCCATGTTTATTTATGTAATCAATGCTAAGATAAACTTGATTCTCTCTCATTTTCAATTCAAGGCAGTCCATTGTTTTTCTTCATATCATTATGTTACCCATTGTTTAGCAGAGTACAATAAATGGAAGAATTTTATTCCACCAATATTCCTTTGTTGGCAATCTAGTACAATAGAATTTTATTACCATTAGTTTGCACCTACACTATCTTTCACCAAAAGCACCTCGTTACAAATCCTTGTGAAGCAAAGGCTTACTTCTTTCATGTGAATGCACAAAGAATTATATGAGTACTGAAATTGAGCAGCTGTGTGAAACTGTTCAACAGCAGTGCCCCCCAACAATTCAGCATAGAAAGAAAAATACTAAGGGCTTGCGGGTGAGCTGGAGAATTATAAAGCATTGTCTTGAAATCAGTCTAATGGAGACCAGCGCTGACTTGAAGCTTCACTATTCCAAAACTGTAACTAGAGCACCACATGGCTTTTTTAACATTGAAAAATATGATCCACTAAGATCAAAATTCAATGTGGAAGTGCTGCAATTACAAAGATTTTTTGTGATTCATTGCCTGGTTCCTTCCCACTAGTCAAAAAAGATTCCAAGAGACTCTCCATACGGACTCCAACAGGATTTCACAAATTTCCATCAAGATCAGAGTTGTCTCAAGGAGACCAAACTGCACCAAAAACTCAGTGGTACATGCTGTAGTGAGAGATGGGAAGTGCAGATACTACGGCCTAACTGTTTTCTCAGAGTTTCTGTTGCCCATGCCATGATGCCAGCAGGGAAGACGGTGATACTTCAGAGCATCTGTGATTCTGACTGAGTAGATCATATATGAGTTGCATGTGGCCGGAAGACAGCCCATGTTCCACCATTTTCTTGAAATAATGTGCTTTGAAAATCCATCATTCCAGATCATGAAAGTTTTGGGATCCCTGGCACTAGATAAGCAGATAATGTAGGATTCCTCAAAGAAATGAAATGCCGGACACACAGACTTTAACATTTGGACCCTGAAAGTCCAAAGAATCCTTGCTCAAGTCAGCATGATCATGGTTTATCAAATACACTCTACTTAACAAGGCATCCCAGTTGTCCTTAAATTTGTGGCAGCAACCTGCAAATTCCCTAGAACTATAGCCAGGTGTGTTTTAAAATAAAATGGCTCCATTTTTTTTTTTCACCTCAGGATTGAAAAAATGTGGTTGTAAGGCAAGTTCTAAAATTGTGCTTTTTTTCCTTTTTCCCAATGAAAACAAAACACTTTTTTTCCTTTATTTTATGATTTCCCATGAGTCAATAAAGTTGAGTTTCTACTCCCCCTAGCTGTAAAATGTAATAACACATCCACAGCCTTTCCTACCTGACCATGCATTGTTGTATAGTGAATGTCTATTAAGACTTAATGGCAACACCAGCAGTTACGTATTGATAAATCTTACATACTTATCATGTAATGGTTAAAATAAAACAGAATTTGAGTAGTATACCTATTGTTAAACTGCTAGTAAGCATTAGAGCTAGGAACAGGTCAAGAGTCTTTGTTCCAAATCATTCTTAATAGCCTCGGAAAATACTCCAATCTGCAGATTCTTGTCTTTATTACTGTTTTCTATAGCAGTTCATCTAATTAAAATATCTTAAGCACTACACAAGAGTTTCAAGTTGTTTAAGCCATCTGTTGCTTACTTACTGTTTAGTGGATTCTCGAAACATGTCAGGTCTCAGCCACCTCCAGAAAAGATCTATCAGAGACCTCTGATCCATCTGAAATGCAAGAATTTTCTTACAACCCATTCAGTACAGATCCTTCTTATTCATTTTCCAAACAATTTTGTATGTATATTCACATCAAAGGACGGAAACATTTCCTATATCTAAAAAGAACCCCAAACAAATGATGAACAAAAGTGTATAACATAAGAAAGAAAAAAAAAAAATGTTTTGATCACATGAGATTGACAGTGGAGTTGATTCTGTTTTGTGCTTTGATTCATTATAATCCTCAAAATAGAATGAATGTTAAGTAGAACTGAAGTCCTGCGTAAATCAGTCATCAATCTGTATTCTGATTCTGTGGTGTCAAGCACTCATTTTGCACTAGAATTCATATCTGAGTGTGGAAAGGGAGGCTGTGAGCAAGAGAAGTGTTTTCAGAGCTCCTCACTACATTTTTTTTTTTTTAAACTCTGTAAATCAATGACTTTTTTTTTTTCCTAAGATTCAAATTTCAGGAAGGGAAAAAAAAGAGTCTCAAAAATGTGATAAATTATTTGTCTTTTTTCATTAGGTCAGTGGTACATTCACTAAAAATGCAGAACATCTCTAGCCAGAGTGGCTAAGTACTTTTTGGTTTAAACTTCATTTCTAAGATGGCAAGCCCTAAGGTAATTCATGGCAAAGGAAGTTTTCAAAAGCTCTAAGGTATTGCAGCAAGCCCTCCTACATTGTCTAAGTTAAAACTCAATAAATACACTGAAATCTCTCTTTCTGCCCTTTTGTACATACTTTTAGAAACTGAGCATCCCATCTCAAATGACATAACTAAAATGAAACTGAATGCACAGACACTTGGTGAATCCACAACAGAATCATTTTCATTGGGGGCAGTGCTTTTGAACTGCTGGCTATTTTTGAAAAGAAGTTTAAAAGAAAATGTGTATTAGACAGATACACACTATCTAGACAGAAGCACACATTATTTTTACCAGATGAATTTTCAGAAATAACCAGCTTTGTTTCAACCTCCTCTATGTATATAAATAGCTACAAGCATGGTAAGATCCTTACCACTGCACACTGCCAGAATTTGTTACATCAGTCCACAAGGTACACTGATATAATAGATCTATAAATAGAGATTTAACTAGCCAAAGTCTCCTTGTTGCTGACATTAGAGCTTAACTTTCCACAAAGGAGCTGAATGGACTGCTCAGCTGCACAGTGATAACCAAGATTTTCGTCTTGAGCTTTTCCAGTGAGTAGGCAAGGGTGTTTTCCCTTGGCAGTCTATTTCAGGTTCACAAGCATGACTGCTCTACTGTGACTTATTTGAAAGCTCTGTCAGCAGATTCCTCATCTCAGGCTCTGAAATCTGAAGTTTAGTCCCTCTAGCCTTCCCAGAGGCAGCGGATGCTCTCTGAAAGCTTTTATAATTCCATGATGGATAAAAGCCCATTAAAAATGCAGGTATTTTCCCAATATTAACATAGGCTTTAAATGGGATAAAAAAAATAGTAACAGCTTAGAGTGCTGACTTGGTACTTTCCCTTTGCCAAACCACTGGCCCGTACTGGAGATCAGCTTCTCTCTTCAGTCTCCAAAAAGGCCATCTTATTTTCTCTCACAGGAGCTGAGCTTGTACTCTGCTGATGTTGAGCGCTGCAATTGTGGCTACATCTCAACATTACTGTTTTTTTATTTGTTCCTAGTTCTCTCCTGGCAACTGTCCCTTTCCTTCGGCAGCACTAAGTGAAAGGCAGCTCTAAGGACAGATCCCCACACCTACACAAAAGGTAGCTGGCTGCATTTTGTGTGAACACAAGGTGAGTCTTGTGTAGAACTAGTGTAAGATGACATAGGGGAGGGGCCTTCTGTGATTGCTTTCCCCATTCTTTTTCCTGCCTTCTGTTCCAAACTCGTGCCGCTGTCCCAGTCATTTCTGCTGCTTTCCTTGTCACCTTCTTTCAAGTTATACCTCTTATTCCACCACACACCTATACACAATACTCAGGTTTGTGAGTAAAGGAGGGTTGGAAAGATATTGGAAGGGCAATGATGAAACGTCAGCTATGTAAAACCTGAACACATTTACCTCAGTGAAGCCAGAAGTAGGACTGAGGTGAGCACATCCCTGAAGCAGCCTTTGGATTGAGTTTCACTGATTCATTTTTATGCTTGGCACTTCCTTTGATAAATGCTACAGAGGGAAAAAAATAACAGATAACATCAACAGTTTATTAAGCGACATTCTCCAGAGGAAAATAGCACTTGCTTCATTAATGAAATATCTCTAGGGAAACCATTCTGAATTGTCCAAAGAAGCTTGAAGGACTCCTCTTAAAACTATAAATGCAAAGGAAAAAACAAAAGAAACCAAAAGGCTAGCATGAGAACCTAGCAGAGCCTATCAATGGCCTTTTCTTCTGTTCTTGAAACATAACTACATAAAGCAGTGCTATCCCAGGATCCCCAGAACAAATCCATTCCTGCACACTGTTCTCCAACTCCCCATCTTTACTAAGCCCACACAAAATTTAGGCATACAGTAAAAAGAACATCCAGTCATACATAAGCCTACAGAAACACGGTTATAGAACAGATCCCAGGAAGTACTTTGAAGGCTCTAGGCTTCGATCGCTAGGGATGATTTCCAGAGAAGTATGAACATCACTGGAGACTAAGAAATTACAGTCTTCTCAGTATTTTATTTATGAGTGGGGAAAGACCTGACAGTTTAATATGCTGCATAAACAACCAACACTTGGTTCCCATAAGTTAGAAAGAGTTTGTACTCAAGGAGCAATAGCAGGAACTATTTTAGTCTTCAGCAGTAGTAATTTAAATATTGCAATGAACTGGGATACACAGACAATGATCCAAGTTAGAGACAATTTTTTAAAATATGATCAGTCCCAACAAAATGCACGTTCAACATTAACTACGTCAGGAACACTTAATAAATAGCAAGTTGAGCCCATAGGACTTATGACATATTTTTTTAAGAAATTTCTTTGATGTGAAATCTCACAGATATAAAGATTAAAGCCACCTCCACTCCGTGCCTGCCTGCATTTCTACCTGCCTATACAAGTTTACTGAGACCAGGTGAGGAGTCTCAGAGTTGGCCAGATCCATCTCTGCTGTAATTCCACCAGCTTTACTCCAGCACAGACTAGTCTATCTGTCTGCAGTTCCAGCTCTCAAGTGCAGCAAAGCAGAGAAAATCCATTTTCGTTAGGAATGTAAATTAACGCACCAGACAAATATGCCTCACTGGAATAGCGGAGACAAAAAGGCACATATATCTATCTGCCAGTTCTGTTACACGACCACGAAGTCCAGCAGACTGACAGAGGGTGAGCAGCAAGAGAAAGGTGACATCTTATCTCGCTGGAGCATGATTTACCAGAGCTTATCTGCTAGAGTCCCAGAAGACAGAAATAAAAGAGCAGGGCTGGGAAACTGCTACCCCAGCTCCCTTTGTGACAGCTATGGGAAAAAAAAAGTCTCTGCAAACTGTATTCCTGGGCACATTTCTAGACCTGACTTTCTTGCTCAGTACTGGTTGTTTTAAAAGTGTTACTTTTCCAAATGTAAAGGAGCAGTAGAAGCAACACCGTGTACTTACAGTAATGAATTTCAACTTCTGTGTATTTGTATGAAAGGCTGACATTTCCGAGGGAAGGAGCTATTCATGAGAAGTCAAACATTCTACATTTTCACTGAAAAGAAAAAAGAAAAAAAAAACAAAAAAACACCAATATCCTGAATCAGAAATTTTCCAGTTTGGATTTCAGTGGAACATCATGAAAAGTCAACTTCTTCCTAGTGCTATTGGTGAAAAACTATGATGTATCACCAAACAAATAAATAAATACAACTGCCCCAAGATAGTCTTTAGACTCATGTTAGCAAGATAAAATTGAAAAGATGACTATTTTTCCTGGATAGTGCATCCACAATCCTTTCACTTCAGCAGTCTCTGAAAGCTATGCATCTGTTCCCAGCTCCTTATTATTAGCTGCTGACAATATTTCTACAGCAACACCACCAGACTCAGACTTACAGAAGTTTTAAAAGGTCCTCTGTCTCCTATGAAGAAGGCTTGTGCAAATCAGATTAATTAAGGATAAATAAGATTCTATGCAAACAGAGGAGAGTTGTACGAAGGGGCTCCGCAATGAAAAGCATATCCATAACGTCAGAGCTTGAGCAACCTTCCCTAGGGGTACTGTGGGACAGTAAGCACCCTGGAGTTTAGAGCCAAGCCCTCCTCAAGGTTTTAAGAAGGCTGAGGTAAATGTACAAAGGCAGAAAGATATGCTGCACAAGTTCCAAATCTTCCAAAGAAGGGCTGACCTATAAAATTGTGGGGCCTATCAGTCAGAAAATACAGCGTGCTTGGCACAGGAGTAGGATGCCTACTGTTAAAGGCAGAAGAACCAGAGAATACTCAAAGACACCAGCTCAAAGCTGAATGAGAAAAAGGCCCCATACGCTTTGTAGAACAAGCTCTGAGAAGGACAGTTATTACACGCTGTCCACTTAGCATTAACGATTTTTCTAAATGTTTGTTTAAAACTTAAAAGCCACTAAAATATGAATCAAAGAACAAAAAAATCATTAAATGCAAAATTTAGAGTTACTGTCCACTCTGATCTCCATTAGTACATTTCTTAATGGAGCTCATGTGCTTGAGTAGAACAGGATGCACTTTTCCCCTTTCCTACACTGCCCTTGTCTACCAGGCAGTCTGCTCTGCCTTGTCTGCCCTGAGCAGGGACCTTTCCTACCTGCAGCCCTTTCTGTCTTCACTCTTTTTTTTTTTTGGAAGTGTCTGAGGCGAGGGCTGCCTCCCAGACTCTTCTAAGGACTGAGAATCTCCCCACAGGAGATGCAGCTTCTGATGCAATAAGGCTCAGATCTCCATGTGCAACCTGCTATCATACAGCTATGATCAGCAATAGAGGTGTGCTAAATTCATTAGGACTCTCATTCAGTTTAAGCCATTTTCTAGGAAGTGCCAAACCACACAAAGCATATGTGATATTCAAAGCACTCATTATGTTTAATTCCAAAAGGGGCTTCTGTTTAATACTGAGATAATAAGAGCACCAGAAAGAAAAGCTTCAATTTAGGATTCAGGTACAATTCATGTCCAAAACAGCCTGGAAAGAAGAAACAAGAAATATCAGACCAATCAGATCTTACTATGGCAAGAAACAAAAAAAGTAACAAACGTACAGCAAATACAAAGATCTAGGGGGAATGAAGTAATAAAAAGTCCAGCTGCATCTTCAGTTTTAGATCTTACTTTCAGGATTGTATTCCCTGCAACACGAAGTCTAAAAATCCCCATTGCATCAGTACGGGGTCTGGACTTGCAAGCAAGTCACACCCTGCACTGCCAGAGTTGTATGGGTGTCCGTGAGATGGCTCCTACTCCAGCACACACCAGATAGCTTTTAAGTTTAAAAGACATCCCAGATAAAACTGGCCTTTGTACCTGACAGCCAGAAAATGTTGACAACATACATCTCTGAGCTCCAAATGCTAGCCTGCTTCTTCAATTTTAATTCCCTTTCTTGGATACTTTGTTTGCAGCTTCTTGCACGTACATAATGCTAACACAGTAACTTATTTTACTAGTGTTTTGGATTATTATTTCTCTACAATCAAGAGAAAATGCTAGAGAACTCTCATTTCAACATTCATTTGGCAAAGAGAAAGATTTATTTGATGATAGATGACATTTTTCCCCCAGCAAGATTAGAGTGCGCATGGATTCTTCTACTGCTTCCAATTACCCAGGCCATTTGTCAGGAGAGGGTGGCAGTTCAAAACTCACGACCGTAATTAGTTTATTTTCTGACATCCCAAAGATGTCCATTCTGATGTTAGATCTGCACCAAAAATGGAACCGTTTATATACCGCTTCAATCCAGCCAGGCTTCCACTCTCTACCAGAGTGCCTGGTATGTCACAGACCAAAAAACTGAAGCGTAAACATAAAAGAAACAGGTCTGTTCTCCAACAGCTGACAGAACAAACATTGCTGGAATGTACTTTATGCAAACTCTATATACAAATAAGGAATTATTTTTGCTGTCAGCTTGACTTTCTCCTAGCTTTTTATCTTAAAAGGAAAGCTGCAGATACTGTTCTAAAAAGAGAAAGGCTCACAGATTCATGGCAGTCTGCTAAAAATTAGATCGACTCAGGCACTGTTTTATCTGCAGGGAGGTATTTTCAATGAGAAGTCTCCCTTCTCTTTGATCAGCAGCTGCAGGTGATGAATACCTCAGCACCGCTTAAGCAGCAAGAAGAAAACTCTTGCAGGCTTACTGCACAGCCAAGCAGAGCCAGCTGAGGGCATTTCATCGGTACACATCAAAGCAGCTCGGATGCCCAAGGATGAGAGACCAGTGACAAGCCACTCCTGCCATGGCAAGGGGTGGGAAGGAGCAAGGGAAGAAGCTAGAATAAGGATGTGTGGGATATCAAACCCAGCTGCTGCAAGGCCAATGGCACTGTGGGTCAGGGCTTACACCTCTGGCAGCAGCAGAATCACAGGGCCTTGGCACAGGACAAGCAAGCAGTCCCATTCCTGCTGACAGTAGCTGACTTAACCTTGGGCAGCTGCCTGCTTCCTACACCTGCAGCTGGCCATGTGAGGAAGGATAGGTGATGATAACTCAGAGTTTCAGTTACTCTTGGAGGTCATCCATTTCTCAGCATCCTGTTTTACGAGTGGAATATACACTGATGCTTCTGTACCTTAGGACAAGGCATAGTGGCCTTAAGTTACAGCAGGAGAGGCTTAGGCTGGATATTGGGAAAACTCTTCTCAGAAGGAGTGGTGAGGCACTGACACAGGCTGCACCACCCAGGGAGGTGCTGGTGTCACTGTCCCAGAAGTGTTCAAGAGCCACATAGATGTAGCACTGAGTGATGTGGTTAGTGGGCATGGTAGGGATGGGATGACACTTGGACTAGGTGATCTTAGAGGTCTTTTCCAACCTTAATGATTCTGTCATCCATTTAGGCCTTCAAATTCAGCAGTAGAAGCCATGCAAGCCAGGATTAACTGAGGAACAATAGACATGTAGCACTGCAACTGCTCATTCCCAACAAAACATTTCATTATCTTAACTGTCAATAAACATTACCTGTGCCTAAAACAATATTGAGTGGCTTACTAATAGTTAAAAATGTACTAGGAAAAAAAAAATCTCCAATAATGAAGGGAGAAAAACTTTACCCACCATTAAGACAACTAATTGCAAATAGGAAAGAAAAATCTCATTTCAAGCTTACCCCTCTGGTTTAATGTAAAAGAATAATTTTTCTTGCAGTTTAAAACAGAATTCCTTTACATCTTAGGTTCAAAAACTAAGAAAAATAGAAGTATTTTAAGACAAAGGGAAATAAAAATCACCATCTCACAATATTGATTTGACCTGTAAATTTTCAGGTGTCTTTTCCTCTAATGAAGTACCATTTTATAATTGGTTTAATTCAAAACAGCATTTTTCCAGTGGAAATTTTCTGTAAAGTTACTACTGTGACAGCAGCAGACCAGCCTACAGAGTTCTGCAGCTCTTACTTCACCTTGTGCAGAACTGTCATGCTACACATTGACACTTCCTCCAAAACTTTCCCTTCCACCTTCTTGCCTATCCTATTTGTGTTCCTCCCCACTGCCAACACTTACTTTGGGTTTCTTTTCCGTATTCTCTCATCAAAACCAAATACTCATTTTTTACCCCCAAATTAGTCTTTAATACAAGCAAAAAAAAAACTTACAACTCTACTCAGTGCATTTGGATGAAAAACTATTTTAAAATTATTTCTCTCTCTCTTTTTTTTTTTTTTACTTGTCAGAAAATAACTTTTTTTTTCTTTTTTCAATTGGCAAAATGAAAGATTTCAGGTTTCCACTGTAATGGGATAATTTGAAGAAAGCATCCTTAAACAAAGCAGCTTCCATTAATCAAAAAAAGATAGAAAAAAAAAAAAAGAAAAGAAAGAGAAAAAAGAGGAGGAGGAGAACAACAACAACAAAGGAAATAAAAAGAATTTATCCCTCCAACTGAGCATTCACTCCAAACCAGGAAGATTTTTGTGTGCACAGTGTATAACCATGTATATATGTGTGTGTGTGTACATACGCACACATACATACACACACACATACAAGCCAACTTTCCAAAAGCCTGCAGGACCAGGCAAAAGAAGAACTTTGTGTGAATCACTTCTAAAGAATAAGAAATTCTGAACACCAGTATTAGCAGTATCTAAATACAAAAGGTGTATTGTTCTCACCACTAGCTGTTTGCAAGTAAAACCACACGTTTACATGCTAGAAAGGAAGCAGGAAACCTCTACAATACTTGAGGAGTTCGACGTATTTTGACAGGTATATTTTGTCTATTCTCTGCTTTGTGCCTCTTTCTATCTTCAGACAGTCTATGACCTAGGTTACAGTAACTTCTGACCTTCTAAATTAGCATTAGCAAAGATCTGGGAGATATGTAACTTGCACAGCATTAAGAGATGGAGACTGGGAGCTTTTTTTAAAAGCTTCTTACAAATTAGCAACTTCCAATTCTAATTACAAACACTTTTGCTGGAAAATTTGAATACAGGAGCCCATCTGGATTTGCTGTTTGAATCATAAGCCTCAGCTGTCACCACTGAATCTCAGAACTTGCTACTAGTTTTCACTGTGGGTTGAATCAAACCCGAAGTCTCTCCAAGTACATTTTTAAGATGAAGAACCACACGAACTGACACTGTTGGTGTGGTTTAGGTATCGTAACAGACAATAGTTGTACAAAACAAAACCACAATGCCTCCAAAAACCCCACTTGAAGGCCTCCCAAGCATTTGTACATTTCCATGAGTTAAAGCAAAAGCTGTTTGGAGAATGGAGTAGGTGTGGAAATGACTCTAAATCAGCCTCATCTATAACCACAGAGCTGGAGCATCTGTGACGCTGGTGAGACAGGCCAGGCAGCCAACAGCACGTAAGGGCCCTGCCTGCAGTGGGAGCCCTGTGGTATGGGCTAGACAACCCTGTTCTCCTGGTTGCTGAAGGAGGAAGCACTCAGTGGAACAAGCAAATAGGCTTCTCTTAAGTCTTTCACATAACCAAAGACAGAGGAGTGTCTTCAATCATTTTTCAGTCCAGTAGGCAGCAGGGCATTCCCCAGAAAGTGTGGAAATGTGTGCATACATCTATAAGTATGCAGCTCCCATGTGCAGGACATATTTCCTCTGCCTTTTGACACCCACAGAGAAGGTGGACACATCTCTGATAAATCCCCTCAGCTCCCTTTTATAATTCAGCACAGGAGAAACAAGTACTTCTACTATGTCATTCAGTTACCTGGATCTAGAAAACTACTTTTGGAAAGGGAAAAATAAACCACTGATGTGGCTCTTGTTTTCTGTCTAACAATGAGAGTCTATGCTGGGTTATATGGACTACGCCTAAAATCAGCTTGCAGAGAAAAGCAGCAGCATGTACAGTAAATCACTGTGCCTCCCTTTCAATAAGGGGGCTGTAAACTACCATCAAGATAACTATTTCCTCCCATCTAGTGGTGGGACCACATTTTAAAATGTTCCTCTCATCTTAAATTACTGAATTTTGAAACAGCCGAAGGCCGAACACAGTACCACTGTTCAGCAAGTCCTGCAACCAGGTCTGAGAGTCTGGAAACAGTCCTCACTTCCCAGTTCTTTGCTTTAACCTCTTGACCACATTATCCCTGCTTTGAGAAGTGCTTAAAACATATGAAAGATGCAGATCTACCATACTAGTCACTAGCTAGTTATTTATAGATTGACTACTAGGGATAGCCTCTTCATGATTATAGCATGGGATTATTTTTAGCCCTCCTAAAGAGTCTTGTTACTCATCTGCAGAAACTGCCATTGATATTTCACATCTGCTTCATGGTCGGCTTTAACTGTTTCTCCAAATGCAAGTGAAGGATGCTATATTTCTGGACTGGGAACAAATTCTGAGGTGATAACCCAGCTGTGTGACAGATTCCCAGCTGAACACTGTGGCAAAATGCTTTGCAGCCAGTCCCCGCTTTGCTATACATGTTAAAATCAAGCCACATTCCTACAGGAACAAAGTCTGAATTGTGTTATACTACAGACTGTCACGTTCTTCAACCTAAAATGGCATCTCCTGTTTAATTTTGGAGATGTTTTTCCAGATTTTTTACATTTGGGCTTTCAAAAGAAAGTTCTGTTGCCAGAAGAAGAAAAAGTTCCCAATGTACATTTCCTAGAAGAGTGTACCCACTTCGTGTATCCATTTTTACACTCTGTTACCTTCCATACTTATTTTCCTCCAGGTTTTTAAACTCAGTTGATTCAAATGCAGAAAAACTCTTGTGGCCTTAGGTAGTATTCTCTCAGGTCACTAGTTTGAACTGAAATAGGCTTGAAAGGCCAAGCGCACACAGCTGAGAATTTGTAGAGCACAAACAGATGCACAGAGTACATCTCATACAGACCATAAGCAGTATGCTGAAAAGCCTGCTAGAATGCTGACTGTAAAATCATTTACAAGGCTAAATACCTCTATACAGCACAGAATTCAGACAAGTCACTGTGCACTGAAATGATGCCTGATGAGCCAAAAAAGCTATTTTTAATTACCTGCCTTTCCTTCTTAGATACCCACAATGATGGTACATTCCTATGAACAGTAATGCTACTAAGATAACCATATCTCTTCCCAGCAGGCACGAAGCCAAAGTGAAGTTTCAGTACACCAAATAGACAGTTAAATAGACAGCCACATTAATACGTCATCTAGTCCAAATACAATTCAGGCCTTTTCCAGCAAAGAAATGTTTGCAGCATCAGTCTTACCATGATATGCTCACTCTTATTTCCCTTTTCTTTTTCTTGATAAAAAACGTATTTACAAAAAAGTGATGATACAATTGTATCTACTCTCATTGACTCCAGATCCAGATACGTTTCTTAGCTCTCCTCATATCTGTTTGCTAGTCTCCTGCTTCCTTATCAAGACTTAGAAACTACAGGAGAAAAGGGGTTTTTCATAAGAAGTCAGTCTAGGGATGGACTGAAAAACATGATGCGAGTCAGAGAAGATTGATTACAAAACTTTATACAATAGAAAAACACAAACTATTTCTGTGTCAGGGCAGGCAATATGCGGTCTCATCATAACTGATGGAAAGGGGTCATTGAATATGGTGTCTAGGTCATTTCATCGCCTTTGGCTTTTCATCTAATGGCATGATTTCATTCTTCCAACTTCTGTGTTGGCAGATTTTTTATCTGGTTTTATAACAAATAGAAGGAAAAGAAATGACTGATCCTGTGTACAAAATTGCCTTTGCCAAAAGTAAAATTCAAAATCAAAGCAAACAAAGCCTGCAGCTGCTCCCTTGTTTCCCATGCCAACAATAACCAGTTGCAATAAAACTAGATTACCTGAAACAGAATCCAAAAGAACCACATCTTCAGCATAAATAGATTAATAGAAGTGAAAACATGTTAACGAGGAATTTTTGATTCTCCCTCATCTTGAATCACTGTCCTTTAGCCACCAAATCTGGCAATGTACAGTTAAAATAAAGCCTTAAAAGCACCTGTAACACCTTTCTGAAGTCTTGCTCCTGTGCAATTTACAATTAGAAACTGAGCCATCCCCATTCGCTCTATACAGCTCTATGCCAGTGCAATGCAGTGAAGATCAAACTGTTACATATTCCTCCACAAATCCATCCTTTGGAAAGTTTTGTTGTTGTTGTTTTATTCTTTAACCAAACAAAAAAGTCCACAGTAACAAAAGCCCAGGGGCTTTTCTCAGACCTTCTTGGAATCAGAGAGCAAAAAGCCAGAAAAGCAACAGACACAGAGAAGTCACCACTGCAGTCTTCACAGTGAAGATGGTAGGATCATATCAATTTGCCCTTAAAAAGCACATCTGAATTTATGCCCTCCATGGATTTTCAGTGCCCCTTGCCCAGAAATTGCAAAGCTATTTCAGCAGAGCTATCAAACTGAACTTCTTCTAACTTCATTTTACAAGCTGGCTTTCACAGGATGTGTTTTGGGAACTTGCAAAGCATCTGCAATGTGGTAAATGTTACCAAACACAAAGCACCTCCAAATGTTGCCAGGTCAACACATATGCCTGTCATCTTAGGGAACATGGCAATTCTTTGCAAGTAACTGGATTTAACCTTGGAGAGGATTATTTGTTTAATTTTCAATTAAAAATAAAACCTCACAAACATCCTCACTTACACTTGGACTCACACATGGAAGAAGCATTAGGTTTTGCAGGTAACAGCAATAAAATCTGCTACTTGCTCTTTAGCCTGAATTTTCAGGGATAGGGTGACTCCAGGTAACATTTCATCATTACTATACTTGGTTTCTGAACTACACTCTGGTAAGGTGGCAAAATTATTAATATTCAAGATTCAAGAAGTCTGAGCATGAAATTTATTGTAGTAAAAGGTACGCTGCTTTTGACTAAAAGCTAGTAGTTTGTGATTATTTACAACCTCTACTTCTATAATATGATAATACTAGATGTACCAATTCTACTGGCTCACTCAGTGGAAGTTTATCTCTATCAGATGTGGGGACTGGGCCTTGTTAACATGTAAAGGATCAACTGAAGTCCATCCCTTCCATGGATGAACGCCTGGCTTTGTCAACATTTGAGGTATTTTTTCCTCACCCCTTTCTTTTCTTATAATCCAGACCCCTGCAATCACTTAGAAGAGAACAGAAAATTAGAGAGGGAAATACAGCTCAAATGTTCTCTCACTATGATTATAATTATTAAAGGTTCTGTCTGACTTGCTTTAAATGGTATTATGCTCCTGGAGTCCCACTATTCTCCAGCACTAAAATACTACAAAATTAACTGCAAAAGAGATGTTGCTAAACAGACAGCTACCTAAAGGCAGGAAGATAAGCTGTCCTAGGAGAAGAGAACAGCTATCCCAACTACAGGCCACAAAAATAATCTCTGCAAGATAGAAGAAAAGGTAGGTTGCTGGGTTTTTTTTAGCCATAAAGACTACATAGAACCCAAGAACTGTCCAGTGGTCAGAACCATGAGTAAAGAGTTAAATTAGTCTCTCATTTGATGAGTTCTAACTTATCACAGAATTGCTTGGGTTGGAAGGAACCTCAAGGATCAAATTCCAACCTTCCTGCCACAGACAAGGCCACCAACCTCCAGATCTGGTACTAGACCAGGTTGCCCAGGGTCCTATCCAATCTGGTCTGGAACACCTCCAGGGACAGAGTCTCTCTGGGCAGCCTGTTACAGCACCTCACCACTCTCACAGTAAAGAATTTCCCCGACATCCAACCTAAACCTTCCCTCCTTGAGCTTAAAACCACTCCCCCTTGTCCCATCACTGTCTACCCTTGTAAAAAGTTGATTCCCCTCCTCTTTATAATCCCCTTTTAAATACTGGCAGGCTGCAATGAGGTCTCCTCGCAGCTGGGCTGAAAAAGCCCAGCTTCCTCAGCAGGTCTTTGTAGGTGAGGTGCTCCAGCTCTCTAAAACTTCTAGAAGCCCCATGTTTCAGAGAGCATCCTCTATAATCTAGATGCTAAGGAAATAGTGTGCATGATTTGAACTCTATGTTTCAATCTTTCCATGATGATTCAACACAAAGGCTTTACCCCAAGCCACTATATAAAAACCACAGATACTAGTTGGAAGGGAAGCAAAATGAACCAGCACGCACATTTCTCTGCTTCAACCATTCAGACAATCATCCATTCTTATGGGTAAGTCTCCTCAAAGCGCCACTTACTTATTACCTCAGAAGAAGCCTTATGACACCCTTCTTCTATCCACAATTCTCCTCCTCTGCAAGCCAAAAATATCACTAGGCACATAAAGTGTCAAAGCCCAATATTTCCTTTACTACCTCACAGCCTTTTCATGAACCTCCCTGCACACAAACCCTTTCCCACCCATGCACTTCACACAAATCCTTCCCCACATACTCTATCTCTCCACTCAGCTGCCACTCATCCTCCAAGTATACTGCATCATAGATTGTATTTTCCCCCCATCTTACCACATACTTCACACCATGCAGAAATGGTATTTTCTGGTCACAAGGCTGCTGTGCATTTCAGCAAGCCATGCTTTCCCCTATGAGACTGATCTTACTGTCAATTCTGCTACAAATTCATGAAAGCATTAATAGCCAACCCACATGGAAGTCCTGCCTTTGAATCCCAGCTCCATTATTTCATATAAGTCATGCCAAGCAAACTGTAGTGATGACAAAAAAAAAAAAAAGAGAAAATCCTTTGATAAGCAGAAAATGAAAAAGGCAGAAGTAACAATATAAGCAGATCTGGAGTGTGAGACAGAGGATTTTCTTCCTAAATGAAAATTACCTCTCTCTATGAAGAGGTGAGGCCCCCCCAAAAAAAGTAGAAGTAGTAAAGATCATTTACTACAATTTCCTGTGGTGTCCTTTTCTGATTCTGCTTTGGACCTGTATAACCTGCAAGCAGGGTAACCCCTCTCATTTCGCATATAGGAAATGTAAACAAAAGAAAGACAGGAGTGGCTCTTTCATGAAAAATCTGTGCTGGAGATGGACATTTGTATAGATCACAGTTACTCTCATCAGAGGCCGATGGCAGATATCCATGTGTCAGTTCATTCTGACTGCACTGAGTACACCAGTTCATTTCACATAGGCCATCAGAAAATGACTATCAGATATTATCATTACATGTGAAATTCAGAGTAATTCATGGCAAGGACTAGGCCATGAAGGGGTTTGTTTGCTATTCTCTAGCCAACCAATCTCCTCTAGATAGCCACACAAATCCATAAAACATGAGAAGTGTCCACAACAGTGTGCAGGTGAATAATTCTCCAATATATGAATGTGACTAGTATTTCAGGGGAGATAAAGTTTCAACAGAAATAAATAAAACATTAGAAACTCACAAAACATCTGAAATGTCACACTAGCTTCTTGCCTGAACATTCCTCTCAACTTTACCAGCAAAAACAGATAACAATTTCTTCCCTGAAGAAATGGAAACTCTGTACAGGTCTGCCAAATACATGGGATTGGCTGAGAAATCAATGGTAACCTTTCCCATCCTTTATAAAGGGAAAGTCTAAATAGTCTTTACAATCAAATTTTGGAGTGCGCTTAACCATCTCACAATCATGAAGTAGATAAGGAAAGAAACAAGAAGCAGCTTTCCTGCAGGGATGTGCAGAAGCTCAGGTTTATAAAGTGCTGTTGACTAAAAATTGAAGAAATAAGCATTTGAATCCTAAGTGATACCAGAAATTTTTTGGTACAACTAACAGACAGTTTGCAGCTCCAGAATTTATTTCTGTGTATGGCTCAGCGTAACTCTAGCAGGCTGATCTCTGTACACAGCTTAAGTTCTTCCTTTCGTTTGAGATACCTGTAAAAAAACTTCAGGCTTAACTTTGTATTTGTTGAGGAATGAACAATACTCAACAGCACCTCAGCATCATCCTTATTAGACAGCATATACATACCTAGTAATATCCTAAATAGCAGGGGTAGAAAAACTTACATGTCTCTCTCGTAAGTTCAGACAATTCCTTTTCCATTTGTGTAAGTTAGTAGGACTTGAATGAAAGCCTACCAACAGGACAGCAAATACACAATGCAAGCTGCAGGACTTCTGGTGGAAGCATAAGCAATTTTCAGAAAAACAGGAACCAGACTAGCTGTGTCGAGATCCTGCCTTTCATTCCCCAAAATATACACTTGACACAATAATACAATTCTAGCTAGTGAGAAATGACTGAATGATTGTTTTTCTGTTTTTGTTTTTGTTTTTTTTTTTCCTTGAATAAAGTCAGACATCTGATCATCAGACACTAAGACAATTCGTGAGGTACTGGGCCAGAATGACAAGCTGCGCAAGAAGAAAAAAAGTGAAATTTACACCATTACATTAGGATCCTTAAAATTGCTAAGTAAGCCATCAACCCATAGCAGTGCTAGCAAGGTACGTAACACTTGACTGACAAGCCAGTTTGCTCCAGCAATTGATCTTTCTAGTGCTGACATACATTATAGTTAGTATTAGCCTGTATCAATACATATTAGCAAATGGAGTAACATGGATGGTCTTACTGATCCGAAGATAGTGAAGTACAATTTTCAGATAGTTACTACATGCCTGGAACCCATTAAGCTTTACTGTAATACAAGACCCTCAGCAGAAAAATATATTGTTTACTTTGTATGCTCAGAGGCACAGTTAGTAGCTCTTAGCCTCTGCTCCCACTGATTAATCATAACGGTAGCTGTAAATAACAGTTTGCTGCAAGTGCAGAGTACAGGCTGCAAATCAATAAATGTAGATGCCATTATATTTTAAAACAATTAAATGTTCTTTTCACAGAAGAATAGCAGCCACTCAGAATTCAAGTGGATTGAAGGAGTCATGAAAACTTGATATTCCTTACTGGTGTGGCTCTGAACACAGTGAGTATCCTGTACTCAGAAACAATCCTATGAAATCTTGACAAAATACCTAGAGACACAATCTGCAGCAGTGAGATTACAGCTGTTCCATTCTAGAGGAGCAGAACTCCTTTAGAGCAGCAGCAGTGTCAGAGTTCTTCCTCTACTACAGGAAAACAGCAGACTTGTGACAAAGCTTTATTGCTTTCCCATCCAAACACTATGACTCCTACTTCTTAATATTCACTTTTCCAAAAAAATGTGGAAAAAAAAAGAAAAAAGAAAGATTTTAAAGTCAGGAATCAAGTCCTTAACTAGTAAAAACAGACTAGCTTCAAGTGCCATTTTTCAACAGCTAAAGATCTAGTCAGCCTTCGTTTTGTTTCCTCAAAAAGAGATGCTCTACACTCAAAGAACATCTCATAAGGCTGCTTCATAGATGGCGTTCAATTTGCAAACTAGTGTGGTAAACACATATACAAGAGGTCTGACTTTGAGATAACAAATTTCATCATTTCTTCCCCTCAAAAAAACCCCAACTAAATACATCAGACTAGTGTCTCAGGAAATGGATGGATAAAAGTCATCAGTACACACTAGTCAACAATCCCCACCATCTCCTTTGGGATTAGTCAAGCACAAAATTCTTCTGAAAAACGTGTCCCTAGGGTGTTTTGCGCAAGCTCTAAGGTAAGGCCATCTGAGTACCCAGCCAGACCACTAAATAAAAACAGAACTTAAAACTGCCAACCAGTACTAGCCTGCACAACATCAGTAGCTCTAGGCTGAAGACAAAAAGACCAGGCATGTTTGTATTCTGCAGCAAAAGATCTCAGATCTGTAAGGGGAAACCAAGAGCTTCCAAGGACACTTGTGAAGTGATTGCCTTAGGTTTTATCCCCCATACTAAAAAATAGTTATGGAGCAGGCCCCATAATGGACCTACCAGCACTAGAGCTGGCCAGACCCTGGTTACTGAACTGTTCTCCACTGCCCAAATCTTACATGTAAGGCACCAGGTGTGCTGGCTGGGACTTTGCCCTAGCTTTTCCCTTGCTGCTAAAGCCTGTAAGAAAGAATCTCACCTTTCGACTGTTTGAACAATAATACTCACAGAACAAAAATAAATATATTGAGTAGCAACATCTAGGAAAAAAAAAAAAAAAAAAAAGATAATGTCTCCCAAATGATTGTGACTCCAGGAAAAAGTATTTGAGTGGAACTTGGCACTGGACAGACAAATCAAGAAATAAGGTATTTAAAACCCAGTGCCACATGATCACCTTAGAAGACGGCTATATTGTCTATCATGCATTTGTAAGGGGAAAACTATGCTTGTTTTGAGAACATTTTAAACATGTAGAAGTAGGAAATAAAACACTTGTTTTCAATGTTAAGAGCATTATACAACATTTAAGGGCTGTGTTTGTCCTCATATTTTCTGGTACATCCTATGCACCTCATCTTAGCAGGTCATAAAATTTTTCAGGTACTCTATCACGCCTTGCTCCTGGAGAGGCCAACTTGGTAGCAAAACATCTCACTTTCATCATGAGTGCTGAGCTTTCCAGGTCATTTTAAAACTTTTCTTATTGTGTTTAATTCTTAGACTTCCTGAAAGCTGCATATGGCCAGTTGAATTAAATATTCTCCATCTCAGCATAAAATTTTACCGATCTAGCACTTAATAAGGTGATGGTGCTTTTATTTAAAGGAGGGATGATCTGAGTACTGAAATGACAGAGCACTGTACTATGTATCACTATAATTTTGCTATCGAAATCTCACTTATTTCCCTATTGGATCAGATCTGCAATTCATTCTGATGTTCCATCCCACTGGTAGCAGCCAATGCTACTGCTGCAAGGAAACATATAAGGAAAAGAAAAATCCCTAAGAAACATCTGTAACACTTTCTTCCATGTCTCAGAGTAGTTAACTTAGGCCTCCGAAGAATACGGATGGAACACTTAGCCTTCTAAGCATTTCTCTCATTTAATTTGAGGTGCTTTTAATATCCCTTCAACTAGATAACTCTTTTTGACCTGCTGACCTCACGTCCTCAGGAAGCAATTGCAGTGCCAGTTTTGTGCTGTTCAACTTTCGACCAGATTATCCAGAGTTCACTGTGTGTGTGGAGGGTTCTTGTTTCTTTGTTCTTAATGCAAGCAGCTCAGTTCCATTTTTGAAACTGCAGCTGTACGCTGCATAAAGCTACCTACGATAACATCTACCCTAATGCTCCCTCTGCCTTGGAAGCAGATTGCAAATGCAGAGCTGACACAGGTAAGAGAAACTTAAATTGCTTTTGCCAGTGGGCATTATTGTAGCCTTACACGTGCCAAATTTCATCTGTCACTGGACTGCCAAGATGTTTAATTCCCACTAATGTATCTAACAAACCTCAAGAGCTTTCACCAACTGAAAGAAATTACCATGACCTACAGAATTTCCCTACTCACTGTCTTTTCTTCCCCATACTACCAATGAGCATTTGGAATACATCTTGACCAGACCCACATCAGTCTGCACGTGTTTAAAATACTTCCATGTTTAAGACTAATGAGCATGTAGTGTGATGCAAAAAGATGCAAAGCAGAGAAGAGGAAAGACTAGAAGCCCCTCTCTGTTTTGTACCCTGCTAATTTGCTGGATAGAGTTGCAGGGCAATGGATGACTAATTAGGCTAAATGGACAGAGAGAAGTTAAGAGAAATTGATATCCACAAAGAATATACATTAATGTGTTTGAGGTTGCAGGTGTCCAAATGCTCTGGCTCTGTATCAGATGGTCACTTCTCTGCAATTCCAAGGATCACTTTCTTCATCCATTTTCAAAGAGATACAGATACCATGTCATTGAAAAGCTATGTCACCGAAAAGTTATGATTTTGAATTAGGCTTTTCTTGCCAGTTATCACATGTTAAAACAGAGGCATCTTAAGAGACAAATGTAAATGGGAAGTGTTTGCAGCAAACCATGATTTTTCCAGACATACAAATGAAGTAAAGAACTCCGGTTATTTTTCATGCATCATTCCACTTTTTTCTTTGAGGAGAGCAGCTTCAACAGTGCAGCTATCTTTAGCTAACTGTGGTCATATTTAGACACAAAAAAGACAGATAACCTGTGAAGAATTTGCTGAATTAAATGACCCATCCAGTAGAAGAGACAGAAGGGGCTCAAAATCACTTCAGTTTCCTATTTGCTCCCTGGCTCTTTCTTCTCTTCTCTCTCATATCTCAATTCTTTGCCTCAGAGCAGTAATCAGCCAAATAGTTTTCTAGAACTTTGAAATGGCCATGATTTTATAATCCACTCTCTTCTGTATGGCTCAGTGCCTTGCAAATTTAGGGCTGAGACCTCAGTACAGAGGCAAAACATACTACATGAAAGAAAGAAAACAACCCCTTTCCTGAAACAGCGAAAGCCCTGCACTTGAGAGAAGACAAGCATACTTTCTTCAGCTTCCACCATTTCCATTAACAATTATTTTCATCTCCCTTAAGTGACTCTATCTCCTTCAGAAGAGAAGGTTCACTTATATGGATCCCATACACACAGGTAGGTGAACTTCCTGCTGCTCAGCATGACTCTGCTTTCCAAACCATACCTTTCTGGTAAATGGTACCTGTGTGAACCTGGGCTGTGGGCCACATCTGAAATAGGATTTCATCAGACAGCCTGTGAAAAGAAATTTTGCCCTGTCTTTTCACGTGAAATATATCTTCTACCAAGCTCCCAATTCCAAAAAGCTCAGGAAGCCCAACTGATCAGTACTTGTCACGGGAAGCAAAGCCTTCAGTACAGTCATTTGCTGGATCTGACGAACAAGTTATATTTGTCACATCTCTATCATCACAGAGAATAGAACAGCTAGTGCTATTTCAGCTCAAGTTTTTAATGCGGTTCCTTATCTGATCCATGATCTGTTGTTCTACTCTAAGGGATGCCCTATTATTTCTTCAGCTCAGTTGGTCATGAGCAGCTTATGCAAGAAAAAACTTCACATTCTCATAAAATATATGTCCTGAAAACTCACTTCTGCAAATTAAGTAGACTAAAAAAATACCACTTGGAAGTCAGATCTTGACTACTCAGTCCTGCTCTAATGACTTAGGTAAGCACTGGAAAACAAAGCAGCACATACTTACAACTGTTGTACAGTTGCTGCCAACTTTCCATCCATGTAAATCATTTTGGAAGACCAAAGGTAACAATAACTCAACCAACAAATATTATTTGGTTTTAGATATGGGGGGGGGGGGGCAAACAATCAAGCTGCTTGTGCTTTAGGAACTGGCAAGACAGGGTTTTTCCATGTTGCACTGATAATAAAATGCAACAGAACATGAAAACGTTTGCTTCTCAATGAAAACTTCATACACAAATGCCAATACCACATAGAAGTCTGCCTAAGGTGGGACTGCTGGGTCTACAGCCCAGCATCAGATATGTTGAGCAGTTGGTCTTGGTGTCCTGACAACCTGGGTCAACAGTGTCAGCCTAAACCAGGACTGAGGCGAGCATGAAGTACCTAAGCATGTTAAAAAAGAAATCAGAGATAAAAGATGGCTTTTTCCTGTGGCTCTTGTGGTACCTCATCCTATCTCTTACTTCAGAAGCCTATTCACACAGAAAGACTTGTCCAGCGCTGTCCTCCTATCACATTATCAGAGTTGTCAGAATGCTCAGCATCAAGACAAACCAGTACCCATCTTTTCAGCAAATGTCCCCATCTCACTTGAAGCCCAAACCCAGGAAAGCTCTTCGAAACCTCCAGATAACCTTCTACTGCCCTGTCAGACAAGAGAAGTCCCAGACTTGCCTTGACCATCCTAACAAGGCAACAACATAGTTATTCCCTGTCACTGTGGGCTGCAAAATCCACAAGACTGCAGAGAAGATGCAGCTCAGGCTGAGACACATAGTGCTTGTAATGGACACTCTCCTCTATGCTCTACAACAATAGGCCACTCATCCAGGAGTACAGGACAGTTAGATAAGAATAAAAAGTTAGTTAAGGTGTTTCATATCAATAAAGATCAGTTAAGTAATCCTCAACAATGTGGTACAGTTGCTTATTTTGCTTACTTTGATACTTGTTTTTTTCTTTAACTGTTTTTAATCTTTTTGTACACACTTCCCTTCAAAATGGCCATCATCTGTCCTTAGTCATATGAGATTCCCATAATCACATTTCTCAAAAAATCACCTCTCCTTTTTTTTTTTTTCCCCTATCATGAGCCAAAAAAATTTCACCTTCTGAAAACCAGTCAACTTTCATAGAGATAGAGCTATTCCCTTCCATTCTTCATTGGCAAACCTCCTCTAGTTATCCTTCTTTTCCCTCATATGCCCTTTATTTCCCATGCCTGAGGAACAGATCCACTTATTCTGCCTAAAATGACCATCACCCCTATGTCAACTTTTTCTCCATCTCGTTTAAAAATGGAGATAATCAGCAGGAAAGTTACTGTTTTGGTGGTATTTAAAATTGGTCCATTGTCAGCCCTTATAAGTTGTATGCTCTCTTTAACCACTGAAAATAATACAGAGATCCCTGTCATACGCAATGAAGACCAAGAACACTTCAAGGGAGCTTTGAAATAGTACAGGCACAGTAACTTGATCTGCTTCCAGACCGTTGTTTTGCACAACATTCTACGGCTGCTACATCTCTATCCAAACAGAGACTGATATAAAACACAGACTGAGCCCAAAAGGCAAGCTATGGGAGAAGGTAGGAATGTTTTCTTCTCTACTATCTCACACATAAAGGCATGAGACAAATCACAGGGATTCTCATCACAAGGCAGTGCTTGGCCTTGCCCAGTCAGAGACGGACAAAGTCACATCATGTGGTAATCTCAAGACTGGCCAGCACTGAAAAACTGAGAAGATCCAGCCATGTTTGCATTTTATCAACAGGGTATAAAGTTAAAACCTTTTGCAACCTTTCACCAATTTTCAATACTCAAGCATTAACCCTGCCAGCCTAGTTCTAGTGAGTTAGAGACTTGCAATCATTTGTGTTTTGTTGTGTGAGGGGACAGCCACACACCAACACTCTTGGGACAGACAGGGGAGTGCCCACCCCGATGTGGAGAGGGAGCTCCCAGGTCCTTGCTATGCCAAGCCAGAGCTCCCACCTGGAAATTACATTTACCAAAGTTTCCAAGGAGGTACAAGGAAGGAGGTAAAGTCATTCACCAGTTAACTGCTGTGGTTGGGATAGAGTCTGAAAGTGCCAGGCACTCTCTTCTCTCTGAAACGAGACAAGGTGTAGGGTCCTAAATCAATTCCTTGAAGCCAGCACAAATAAAATAAGCTGTATCAGAGATACCTTGATACAGATAGCTCTTCGCCCAGCAAATATGCGCCTCTGGTGGAGGCCCACCAGGCCACACCACACGTCTTGCACCATGCTTCAATATATCAGCCTTGCCTTTCTGGCCCCCTGGTTCTTCAAGCCACACACACACACAAATTTAGTTGAGCCATGCTATGTATGCATCACCACTTACATCAGATACAGCCATCTCCTGAGTTTTCACTCCTCTCACTCCTCTCCCCATTTATCTGTTGGTCACACTTCTGAGGATGAGGGCGTCTTCTCATTTTTACTTTCTCATTTGCCTGTGGAAAAAGAGACTAATGGAGAAAAAGCACAGTGGAAGAGATGACTTTCACCAAGCACTGGAAACAGGCCCGTGATCAGACAGAAAGGAGAAAAATCTGTCTCCTGACCTACAGGATACTTCACCATCACTGCTGTCATGAAAAGGAGCTGTGGGGAAGGACATAAATAGGTGTGTGCTGCCCCCGTGGGGACAGCAGGCAAAGCCCTCTGCGGCTGTGTGGGGTGCCAAAGCCTTACATAGGCCTGCTATGGGCAAATGATAGTAGCATCAGAGCACAGCTAGCAAACATCAGCTGATGCTAAGATCTGGATTTCTAATGCAGCCAAGATCTGAATAGTCAGCATACGGAAAAAAAGACCTGGAAAAGTCACTGCATTCACAAAGAAGCCAGTATAGAGCAAGAGTCTACTGTGCTATCCTATTTAACCCAAAGGAGAACATCAAAGAGAAGGAAGCCAGTTTCATCCTGATTTGTTCATCCTTAGTCGAACAACAAAGAATCAAGTTGCAATGGCCCAATCTTTACTACAGGCTGTGACACAAAAGTACTGAAGCTTGTAGTGCAACAATTCAGGAAGAAAATGAATGTCAGCTATTACTTTGCTTGCGAGTCTTTGATCTGAGTTCATATTTGGTCTGACCTTCAGTTCTTATTTATAGCATCCTTAGCAATTATCAAGTACCAAGACACAGCTAGAAGCTACAGCTCTAAGGGTCTGAAAAGCAGCCAAACTTGAACACTTAAACCACCCTGACTTTGGCATATCATGAAAACTAGCCTCACACTGGACTGCCAGAAACATTTTCTATCAGCAGCACTTTAAATTCTCCAGTGGATTTTTATCTGGTATTTTTTTTTCTTTGGCTTTGGAGTCAGAGGGAACACAGTTTCTTACGAATCTTCAACTTCCTCAAAATTACCTATAGAACTCTCAGCATCAGATTCGTGCTCTGCAAAAAGCAAAATAAAGACTATCTGCAGCTCAGTTCTGGGACAGCCAACAGGTGTTATCACAGGAAAGGCCTGTGGTTAGCCTGTAACAAACAGCAATAACACCCAAACAGGTGCGACCACCTTAACGCACAGAGTGCATACTGCTGGAGAACATCTCAGCTAAATAATGCTTTAACACTTCTCCTTTATGATTTTGTTACAGATTTGTCTTCAAGCTTATGAAAACTTTCCCATCCTTAAGTAAAAGTATATCCAAAAGTAGGAAGCAATGTGTGAGATTCCCTGAAAATTATTCTTTCAGGAAATCCGTGTGTCATGAGCACGCCATACCTGCAGCAAGCAAAAGTCACAATCGCTACATTTATTTTTGATTACAAATACTATTGAAGGCTGTATCACATAGCTTTGGGATTAAAATGAGTGGTTAACTCTCCAGATGAGCAACTCTCCAAGCAGATAATAGCTAAAGCAAAATATCTGGAACAATCCTCCAGAGCTTCCTTGCACTCTGAAACAAGTTATATAGAACTGGGGAAGAAACCAAAGGTGTTAAAGAAAGATGATCTGCCCAAATACAGTACTTAGGAAGGGTATGCATTGCTGCATTGTAAGAAAATGAGTAAGTAGCAAATAGAAGCCCCAAAGGACTGCATGCCACTGAAGATGCTGTATGCCCTTGAAGATGGGGACTGCCAGTTTTCCATGAGCCTGTAACAATTCTATTGTCCTCTGCATGGACTGGGTCACAATCCACAGGGGATGAGGTTGTTATAGGCAAGTAACATAACAGAATATTACAAAACCTATCTGTATTACTATGGGTTCTGTTGATGATAATTTCAGGATAGTATTGCATTGTTGAATGCAACTCCCAACTGACTTGGCACAAAGCAAAAACAAACATGCTTATTTATCAATAACAAAGAGAAAATTATGTAGCTAGCACTGTCCCCAAATCACCCATCAGATGTAGCTAAATAAACATTTAAAAGCATAAATAATTTTACCTGTGTTATAATAAGAATGAAGACCACATTAGTTGCTAGGTAGCAAGACAATTTTGAAAAGCACAACAATCAGAATGATCAGAGCTGGTCAACACTTTCATCACATATTAAGGTCACAGAAATCTACCACACTGACAGGAAAATAAAATCATCCTCAGAGTTCATTGGAAAAAATTCTTAAAAAACAAAAAAAACCTACCCAAAACAAAATAAAACACCTAAGCTGATTTGTCAAGAGGCATAGGATAGACAGTCTCATGGCTTGTTATCTGCATGAGTTTCCTTATCAAGTGTCAGCATCTTCCAGAAAAGTAGCAAGTGATCTGGAAGAATATTTTACAGAAGAATGTGGGAAAAAAGCCCAATTCACCAAATGATATTTGAAGTTCTCCATAGGGTAAAATCGCGCCACTTAATCAGGCTCCAAGCCCAGATTAAGTGGCAGAAATTGGAGGAGACTTTATGCCTTAGTACTTATGGAAAAGATGTAAAGAGCATAACAGAAAAGCAGATGGTATGGGATGTGACAATGGTACAGAATGGCAACTTTGTAAAAGCCAACAAAAAGGTTAGAGATGATCTAGCTGAAGTACAGTATTGTACAGTACAGTGCTGTTACATCAATAAAGATAAAAATCATAATTTGCTCCCAATTCTCTTTGTTGAGACAAAAAGCTGCTCTCCATACAAGGCATGGAAGAAGTGTTATTTACTGACCCAATCTGAGCCATGAAGCAAAGATCTTTTAAACCTACTTCTAAAGCACATGCATTGGTTCCCGGAGGAGACAGCTGTTCTGCTCTTAGCAATGGACCAGCACTGCAGCTCTTCCGTTTGTATACATAATATGTGCAAAACATACAGCCTGCTTCCATACCTGCACACTAAGTACATCTCAAGGGCTTGGTTGAGCCTCAAAAATCACATTCCAAAATTGTAAGATATCAGAAAATGCATTACAGTACCTAACTGTACATGTTACTGCATAGATGCTGAATGTGAGCAGCGTGCTTTCCGTGCACAAAGGATATCTGGAAGCACATCTGAGTTGCTGATCAAATACACTAATTTAAATCAAAACTCAGAAAAACTATCAAGGCAGCAATGTTTTATGAACTGAGATATGAGCTACCTGAAAAAGGTGTTTTTATGAAACTAAGATTACTCGATGTTGACAGGATCTGCACATCTATTTCCAAGATTTTATCTTTGTACTTCACAGAATTCTTTTACTTTTGACCTACCAAGCACTGCTTGAGTATGCTTACCAGGAATGGAGGAAAAAAAAAAAAAAAAAAAAACAGTTCAAAAAACATAAATGCTTCATTGTTAAATGGTCAGGTCTCATTCCACTCCACTACCGCTTTCAAACTCTGTGATTCACTTAATCTGGCATTGCTGCTGATTTCTACCCAGAGGTAAGTTACCCAATATTCAAAGCTTATTTCATTCAGCAAATCAATATGACTGCACTGATTAGGAACAGAGCTGGAATCCTTCCAAGTAAATGGAGGGATTTCCTAAGAAGTGAGTAACCTAAATGAATACAGTCCTCACCATCTCAGAGACACAGGCATATACACATAGGATGACCTGACTAGAATTTATCCCCAAAGTGTGGCACCTGCCCTTATTTCCAATTCCCCAGAGGAAAAAAAAAAAAAAAAAAAAAGACAAAAAGCCTGACCATCTGGCCTCAGCTTAGCATTAAAATTTCCCTCAGAAGCTGTATACATCTGCAGCTAACACAAGCCAGAACTAATTCGGTCTATAAGGAAAGAAAAATAAGATTCATGGAAGACTTGGAGGAGTTACTATAATTCTCTGGTTTCATCAAAAGCAGGAGACGACAGATTCTGGACAAAGAATTGTAGCATCCACCTTCACACACCTGCTCCAGGAGAATATCAAGTAGTTCCTTTCACACAGACAGGTCTGATGTCTGAATAGCCTGTATTTACTCCCTACAACCTTGCACAGTCATGAAGTTCTAGGACACAATTCAGGCTTGTTTTGTTCAGTGAAAAACCAACTTATCCCACATACTGCAACCCTCTACCCCTCCTTTGGGGAAGCAGAAGAAAGGTCTCACTGCCCAGAACATCTGAGCAACATTCAGCCAACATTATGTACACTCATTTCCTTTCCCTTGAATTCAGCCGTGCCTTTTTGTCCCACTTTAAATAGCACCTTACCTTTCTCATGGCCTAACAGTTGCCATCATTCAACTGAGGTCTGCAGAATTCCTCCTGTTTCTGTTCTTCCTAAATCAATCCCTACAGTACTGCTGTTTATAGTTCTTTACTGGGAAACACAGTTATTTCTGCAGCAAAGCAATTTTTTTCTGCACTTTTCATCTCCCCATTAATCTTTTCAACAGGAAGAACACCATAAATATTTGAGTGACTCAGTCTGTTCTTCCACCAAGCATGCACATGTCCTCTGCAGCCCTAACACTGGAGCACCAAGCCCACTCCATCTGCTGAGAACAGAATAGGCTGTAGGGAGGGCTGGAATAGCAGAAACAGCCATCTGGGTTAATCAGAATCATTTACAAGGTTACTCACAGTTGAGAAGGAAGGAAATAACAGGTGAGCATAATGAAATAGTACACTTTAAGCTGTCCATTGGAAAAGTACATTACCTCTGTCACTTAAGATAGATACAAGGTTATGTAATAATGTCTGCCAACATAAAGTCAGCCTGAAGTTTATTTTAGCTAATAGCCTAGTCACAAACTAAAGGAAAAGATTCAGCTGTGTGTGCATTCTGGTTCTAGCTCTACCACTCGCTGGCTGGAAGGCTTTAGCTAAGTGACTTTAACAGCACAACTCAAAATTCTATCAGCATAGCACTAATGACTCATTAGCACCAGTGCCAAAGGCAATAAACTTACCTGTCACTTAACACAGAGAAATTCCTTATGCTCAGTCCTATACAACACCCAGCACAACAGCACATAAGTCATTCACTGCAGCTTTTAGATACTCCTGTAAGTCCAATAATCAACCAGACTAGACATGTATCTCCTCAAAGGTTAAAACAGACAAGCAACACCTGCTCCTACAAGTGGTGGAACACAAAGGAGTGCTGTAGCTATCACAGTATCCAGTCAGTTTTGACTTTCCACTTCCTAAATGGAGACAAGCAGCTGTTTAAGGTTATGATACAATCCAAACATGACACTGGAAGTCATGCTCTGGTCTGCAGCAGGAAATTAAGTTCTCCATGACTGTTTAGGCCTTTCCTATATCCAGGAAGATACACTGAATGGGATTGCTGACCCGCTTAAGGCATTAAGGGGGTGTGCAGACCCGTGGGGCTCTGAACAGACTTTCAGATGTTACTGTAAATTAAACAACAAGAGGATCACACTATGCAAGTCCTCATTCTTATAGAGAAGCTAAATTTAGAAATACACGAAGCATAGGCCTCATCAGGACTCAGTTTGATTTCTTGTGACACAGCTACACAATATACCAGGATGCTTCATCTCTACTATCAGGAAGAAGCCTAGCTTCCTAAAAAAAAAACCTGAGACTCTAACACATCCAAACTTCACATAAACTCCTGAAGACATCAGATGTGTCCATCAGTAGAGGCAGCAAAGTCAAGAGAGCTGAGCTAAGTACCTAGCAGAGATGAACAACTTCAGCAGAAAGGAGGGCCCCTTACTGAAAAGAGTGTCAGATAGAGAACAGATTTTGGGGATTCAGTCCCTGGCTCTCTGGTTTCAATTTCCCTTCTGAGTTTCCGTTTCACAACCTGTAAAGTAGGAACACTAACACTGACTTCCTTGGTAATGCATTGAAACGTATCACATCCTAAATATGTTTTTGGAACATTCATTACCAAGGAATAAGGTGAAATACCATGCAAGGGATCATTATTAAGAAAAATAAAGTGACTGAAGAAAAAAAGACTGAGGAAAAAACCTTACTGATCACTGAAATAGCAAGAATTCCCTTACATGAGGAAGCAATGTGCCAAAACCAGGAAAGTAGATTAGATGATCTGGTCACAGCTCTCTAATATAATGCATTAACATCATGACAGTTTTCACCTTGAGAAATTGTCTAATGTGTAAGATGTTACGTGAAAAACAGATCAATACAATGATATCAGTAAATTCTTGTTCCAAGAGTAGTGGAAAGACATTACCAAAGACAACACTGAAAAACAGAAGGGAACAGAACTAATTAAAAAAAAAAAAAAAAAAAAACAAAAAAAAAACAACTGCTGAGTAAGTAAAACTGACAGTTATTTTTAGTACTAGAAGACAGGGATAACAGTCTCAAAGATACTCAGAGAAGCAGTGGTTCCCACTAAAACAGTGATTCGCCTTCATGTAGTAACTTCAGAGACTTGGAAACAGGTCATCCCAGACTAAAACAGGATGGTGACCCAAGGGGTCCAGTGCCACATCTGACAGTGGGGACCAAACTGTTGCATAAACCATCAACAGTTTGTGACATGACCATGAACATGTCAGTCCCTTTGAGTCTGGAGACTACTGTCATAATTATTCACCTGAATATATATCTTCACTGCAGTATACGCATCCCTATTTAAAAGATTTTCCCTGTATCCAACACAGTTCTCCCTTCCCTTGCTTCAGTACTTTACCTTCCTTTTTCAGACCTTAGAAGGGGTCCTAAATAACTCTCCTTTCTTAGTATATCTACAAAACTGTTGTCTTCTTATCTGCCATTTTTTCTAGTCTGACATACTGAACGCTCTAATCTTGTCCATAAATAAAATTTTCCAGGCCCATCATCAATTTTCTTCCTTCCCTGTGAATCCTTTCCAGCTTCTCAGTGTTCCTCTAGCTCCCTCAGCAAGGAGCAAACTGTAGCTCACCAGTATCACCGCAGCAGCCATGCTCAGTGAACAGCTCTGCAATAACATCCTGCCAGCTTATAATGCTGGTAACATTCTCCCTTTAATACTATCAGGCTGAAATATATCAAGGTTCCTCTTATGTCAAAGCAGTCACACATGTCCCAGTCAACACTGCCGTTGGAAGAAGTTCAGAGCCCAGGAAATACCAAACACTGGCTTAACTGCCAGTCAGCAGTGCCTGGAGAACAGTCTTAATGCTTCTGTTCTTTTCAAGGGTATCAGTAATGCATTTTAAGGGTACCAGATCAGAAGGGCCTGCTGAGAGATGCCATTCCTCCTCTCCTGCTCACTTGGTGTTTCCAGGGAGGAGCCTCCATAAACGTAGATCTTCAAGACTTTGGCAGGGGCAATAACACTGTGACCATTTTACAGTTCCTTGTAATCTGCTACCCAGGAAGCTGTGTTTGTCATTGAAAAGGAAAGAAAAAAAAAAAAAGGAAAGAAAAAAAAAAAAAGGAAAGAAAAAAAAAAAAA
>NW_024962262.1:94439255-94822510 GCF_019238085.1 Lagopus leucura | reverse complement strand
AAAAAAAAAGGAAAGAAAAAAAAAAAAAGGAAAGAAAAAAAAAAAAAGGAAAGAAAAAGTGTAATCCCACCAGTATCTATTCACTCAAAATCAAGTCAGTTTTACAGCCTTTTGGCTCACAAAGGTACATACTGCAGTAGATGTCTATATTGCAGTAAAGAAGTTAGCATGAGAACATGTTTATTTCAGCACTGTTCTATGTAGTAAAACCTGAACAAAATAGGAATGTGAGTTAATAGCACCACTCTGGAGATGCTGTTTACTCTGCTCCCTTACCATAGTATGGCAATGAGCACACAGCTCAGGATGTGTGGCATGGCTCAGAGCGGCAGTCTCACATCCACTCCAGGTGCTTTGACCCAGCCAGCCACAAGCCAGCTTCTTTCCAAACACTGCACTGGTGAACAAACAGGGCATGCAATACAGTAGGCAGTAGTATCCACCTGCTTCCCTTCTGGAGAGCACAAACAATATCTCTCCCCCCACTAAGAGAAAAAATCAGTGCTCATATGCCTTCTACTCCACAGTATCTGAAGACAAATCCAGCTCTGGTAATCTGTTTGGTTTCATGGGTTTTTTTTCTGCTTTTACATTATCATAATGGAGCTATGTCACACTGCAAGGGAAAAATTTATGACACAAATGAACTCTGCAGAAGAGATGACTGGGAATGAAGAACAACAGAGGTCTGTAAAATATTGAAGTCAGTGGAGATTGTGTGTGTAAATGACAACTTGGCAATCCAGTACGAGGATTAGCAGATATCAAAAGAAACTGGCAGGAGAAAAGTTGGGAACAATCCAGAGGAGATGGTTCTTTGTTGTATAGACACGTAACTTCAATGACACTGCACAGGGTTCTCTAAATGGTACAAGTACTGTGGGTTCAAGAGGAGATCAGACAAATTCAGAGAGAAATCAGAGTTACTAGAATACACTTATCTTGGCTGGGCAGAGGAATGTGTATTTTTAATGCTGTCCTGTACTTCACATTCGGTCACTGTCAGAAACTGGTGCTGTATTAGATACACATTTGACAGCTGTTCTTATATTCTGCCAGATTTGGGCTTAACAGCTTCAGCAGGTATTCAGCTGGCATACAGAAGGGTAGCCTGTACACTACAAAGAAAAGCCATGAATTCACAGCATAGGCCGTTGTGCATTACCACTACAGCACAGAAGTGAAGTATCAGACCCCTCTGTACAGACGGATGGTAGGAATTTATGGCTGATTGCTCCTCCCTCCCCTCCACTGCACCATTTATCCACTGCAAATCTAGCATTGCCTTCAGATACTCTGTATATCCTTCAGAATGGCTCCCTTGATAGACATAATAACGAGGTCAGGTCTCAAAGGGGAAAAAAAAAGCAAATGTTTGCTCTGTAACTTTGGATTAAATTAGTTTTAAAGGTTCTCTAGCATTCAAATGACTTCCATACCCTAATACTGACATCCTGATGTCAATTCTGGACTCAGCTGATTCACTTCTTCAGTACAACTGAGCAATCACTAATATACCAGGCTCATTTTATTAGAATAACACTGTAGCATTTTCACAGCTTATTACATGACATTTTCCCCAAAAGATCTCTGTATTTAATTTCCAGGCAGAAGATTGATTGCTCCAAGGCACTGAAGCTTATTAAAGTACTACATGCATGGGCATTTCATTGCCTTACAAATAAAAGCTGAAACTTTTTCCTAAATTGGTCCTACATCTGCTTAGGAAACACTACAGATTGAATATTTGGTACTAGTAGAATTCCTCAATGTCACATCCCATGTGAAAAATAAAGTTTTATTCTAACCATGACCTCTGTGAAAGTGGAAAATAAACTATTTCATATACAGCATTCTTATATTAAGAAGCATTTTTGTGAAGGCATAGAAACCTTTATTCTCTGAACACTGTCAAGTGACAAATTGAAAGAGACTAAATGTTCCACCACACAGCACCAGAGTATTCTCAGTTGCCTAAGCAACTTCAGTTAAGCTGCACTTCATCCATGAGCTGTGCCACGTTTTTCCATGCCAGACTGGCTTGCGTCCACTTCAGCTTTGTGCCTGCAGTGCTTTGTCCCTTCCCTCTTTACTTCAAGGCCTGTGATTCTGTAGTCTGGCTAGTATGTCTTATTGCAGAGAACACAGTTAACAAAGGAAAACAATCGAGAAAATAGCACATTCATAAAAATAGTGGGTTACAGAGCTGAATATGCCGCACTATAAAGAAGAAAAAGACCTTCAGGTAACAATCCCTCCTTGCAGGTTTGTCCCTATAACTCTGAAAGCAACGCACTCAGCCAGGCCAAGTTCACAGAAGCAGTACCAAATTGCCAGGCTTTAATGCAACTACAGGGGATGCACGTTACAGCTTGCATACCTGTCTGCACTTTCATCATTAATCCTACTTTTAAGTCTCCGTGTTCAAGTGCTCCTCATCCCCTCCCCATCTACAAGGGATCTCCTGCTACAAATATGTCTTGGCTGTATCATGCAAGATTTGCTAAATAAACTTTTCCCCTAAGCTTCTGAAGTATATATTAAGTATATATTAAAAAAAGGCTTAATGTGTACAACAACAGATAATTAAGCACTTCAGAAACATTCACACTTGCTCACAGCCTCCCCCACAAGATCAGGTACAAGTCAGAAAGTGTTACCCACGGTGAAGTCAGAGGAAACCTAAGAGAAGAAGGCTGAGGCAGAACAGAACCCTGCTTCCCCTGAGCAGCAGCCATGTGCTGGGCTGTCAGCTGGCACCCTGCCATATCACAGCACAACCTTCACCCAGGTGGCACAGGCAGCAAGAGGGCAACAGGAGCAGGAGAAAAAAGCCTTGCAGCTGTGCCATCGTTGTGCAGGCTGTGTGTATGCCACCAGTTGCTCTTTATCTCCCAAGATTAAATGAAAGGAAAAGAAGGGTTTACAAGTGATGTGCAAGCTGTAATTGCATAACTGCTCCAACATGATCAGGAACTGGTTAGCAAGGCCATTCCCAGCAACAGCGATCCCAAGCATTTCTTCAGACGAGCAGCCTGCTCTGCCTGACAGAGAATCTCTTCTGAGGTTGTACAGCTTCAGCTCGTGTCAGTGTGAAGCAGCACTGTCAATAACACAGCTGCACAACTGCTTTCTGTCCCTGCCCCCAGGCAGGTGCTATGGAAGCAGGTTCTGGGCTGCCTTATCTCTTGCAAAATCCTCCTGCTTAAAAACTTGTAATATAATACTGATTTTACATGGAGAATGTTTTTATCCCTGCATATGGCAGGCTGCAGTAATTTCATGGGTCTCAACATAATCAGCCTCAAACACAACACCAAGCAGGAGCTATTGAATTTAGTCATGGTATGACTGTGCTTGGAAGAAAGGTTGTTTCTGATGTCTACCATCGTGAATGTTAGGTGCATTCATTCCGTTGGCATGCTAAAGGACTGGCTTACTTGGAATGGAGTATCTTCACAAAAAAAGTGAGATGCACATATGCACAAAGATTTAGTAGTAGGTGAAGTTGTACATCAGCTCTAATGGTGGAATTTTCTTCTGGGGGAAAGGGAGAAAGCAAGCAAGAGCTTGCTCTCCATTGGCCATCAAGGACCCCAGGAAAGGGCCCCCAAATCATCATCCTCCCCAAGTGCCCCTCCAGTTTAACAGGTCATTCATCCCTAGTAACTGTAATTTTCAGCAAGAGCAACTCATCAGCTGCAGGCTGTCCTTGCACTGTGCTGATCAGAGCACCTGAGGAGCACAGGCGGTGCACATCAATTCTACAGATGCATCAAATTGGGTGCCCTAATGTAAAGCAAGGGCTAGAACCCCATCAGTGATGCTCACAACAGCAACAATCGCCTCAGGATATGCAACACTATGAGACTATCACTAACAAGGGGAAAGACACCACTGCCCAGAGGCAATGGAAAAGGCAGCCCTGTTTGCCTGAGCATCAAGGCACAGAGCTGCACTTATGAGGTGGACTGCAGAGCCACGAGAAGGCCCCTGACAGTACAAGAGGTTGAGGCACCCAGCACACTGCGCAGCAATCATGCTGAACTATCACCTATAAAACAAGAAGCAACACTAAGATCCACTGGAGTCATAGCCTGTGATACAAGGAGGGCTGCTCAGTTGTTAAATACAACCTGCAGAGCACACAGAGATGGAGGGATGAGATGCATTTGCAGTACCTACAGCTACCTCTAGTTTGATATCAAATGCTTTATGATGCAGCTTACGCCACACTGCATTGCTAAATCACACTGCTGCCTACAGTCAGTAAATGATTGCTAAAATAAACCAGAAAAGTGATGGCTGTAGCCTTCTCAGTTTTGGCACTGGAAAACTGTCAGAAAATCTTTGTCTCTGCTGTACCTCCAACAATAGATTTGTTGGAGGGAGCTATCACATATGCCCTCAGCTACGTGCTGTGTTTCAGAGCAGCCACCTGCTGTGTGGCCCTGCAGTCAGTGTGCCATGAGGACTGAGAATGCTCAGGAGGCTCCCCACTGCCAGCAGCCTCCAAGGACTCTGAATCACCTGCTGTGCTGCTGCAGTACCTGCATGGTAAACACGCTGTCAGATCCCAAGCAGAATTCTTTAGAATAGGGAATGCTGCACTGCCTGCAGCGCAGTTCTTTGCTCCTAGCTCCTTTTTCTCAGGACATGCTGCACAGAGGGGTGTGAGTTGTCCTCAGAAAACTGGCACTATACCATCCTGCAGGGCAGAAGGGGTGGCTGCTGCAAAAATGATGCTGTGAAACACAGGTGGGTCATTTGCCCTGCTGCCCTCCCACTTAACTTTCAGTCTGACTGGAAATGGAGACTCATGATCAGGTAGCAAAACTTCAGCTCTGCATTTTGACATAATCAGATTCAATTCCCAAAGTCTCTGCATGACCTTTGAAAGTCTGTTCAAGGGATTTTCTGCATGTATTCAGACACCTCAAATTACAGAAAGGCTTTCAGCTGAATTTCCAAAACATCCAGGTCTCCAACTCAATAATTTTAATGCAGGAAGGGATTTGAAGAACAGAACAAAACACATATAAATCCATAAGCCATTTTGTCTGAATAGCTTTGAAAAATCAGACAGCCTGTGTGCTTCAGTCATCTTCACAGCCATAAAACAAGGGACAGAGCACATTCCTACCTCACAGACACAGAACATATGCTGTAATACAACATATGCTATGATACTCACCATGTCTCTCAGTGAGGATTCAGTATCTTGAATAGATTCCCACTCCCCAAGTCTGGAAGCAAGGCAGGAATAGAATTTCACTGGAGTGATTGAATCCCCTAGTGAGCCTAATTACTTATTTGAATTAAGCATGAAAAGTACCCAGCTTATTCAGTGCATGCTCCAGTTAAAAATACCAGCAACATAACAAAAGTAACCAAAAGAAGTAGCTGTAGCCCACAAAGAATATCACTCCTCAATCCAGCCATCCACAGAAAAATTAAGAAAATTGTCCACCACTCTAATATCCTCCTTCAAACAGCTTCTCTTCCACAAAGAACAGCCTAATTAAGGCCCTATTTATCTGGAAAAAAAAAAAAAAAAAAAAATCCTTCAGTTAGGAAAGGCAAAACACATACTAACTGCTACTCAGTCAGATGGAAGTTCCCCCTGATTTCATAAAGAACAAGGTGAAATGCCAATGGAATAGCAGACCACAGTTCAGAAGCTTCTGACTTGGAGGACCCCCACATACTACAACAAACAGAAAAGTCACGGGCATTCCTGGGTATCAGGCTAGCATATTTCACGATGTCTTAAAATTGACACATTTACCTATACAACTCATCATGGCTCGTGCCCTTTAGAATCTCAGGATCTTTCCTCTATACATTGCAATTTCTGATGTTTGGGAAAAACAAGCACATGTAAGCCAACGTGGCTTTCCAGGAGCAAACCTGATGCTGCTCAGTAACCAAATCCTTTCTCCATACTAAGAGTAGGTAAACCCAACCACTTTTTGGTTAGGTTTGCTTTGAGCTCATTTCAGACTAGGTAGCAATGCAAACAAGAACTCACAGTATTGGGTCCTCTAAAGGTCATCTAGTCCAACTCCCCTTCAGTGAACAGAGATATCAGCAACTAAATCAGGTTGCTCAGAGCCCCATCCAGCCTGACCTTGAATATCTCCAGAGACAGGGTATCCACCACCTCTCTGGGCAATCTAGAACTCACAGAAGACTTGCAGTGCCTCTGAAACACACCTACTGGAGAGACTGAGCTCTCAAGTGGAACTTTTTATATCTCACCCCAAGCAGTGGTGCAGCTCATAGGAACAAGACATGCAGCGAGCCATTGTTTAAGCTCCTCACTGTGCCACCAGTCCCAGTGACAGAAAGCACAGATGGATGGAGCTATTCCTCTTGCTGATTAAAACACCATTATTGTCTCTAAATATGCTAGAGGATGCCCAGTCAGAAAGGCCTGGTGAGATCATTTTGTCAGGTTTTTGATGGGCTGACAGTCTGCTCTACAGTGAAAACACACGCTATTGAGCAAGACAGCATTATTCAGAATCATTTGTCCAGGTGTGACAAACTGCACAAAAACAGTAAATTACATCCATTAAGGTATGCATGCAGGCAGCATTTTCATTGCTTAGAGCAATTAAAATGATGTATAACATCCATCTCCTGCTGCCCATGGAGAAGCACGGCTTCTCTTCAGGAGCTCAGATAAGCCAAAACAGCAAATGACACTTCTGTCCCTATGAACCCAATCCTGCTGCAAAACCTGGTATCTCAATGCACAGACAGCCCCATTAATTTCATTACAGCTACAGAAGGAGCAAACAAAGTAGACATTTGCTCTCAACAGTAGCTCTGAAGATCCCAATTTTTCCCTTCCATTACTGCTCTACATCATGAGATACACTCTGTACCAGGAAGGACAAACTTCTCCCTGCTCCACATCTTGCATCCAGACTCCTGGTATCAGTACCCAGGCACATTCCTTTGTTCATCTTGCATGCTGCCATTGTGCTTGGTGTCATGTAAGCACTGCAGTAACAACACATCATGCCTTTCTCCCAGGAAAATGCCAGTCCTGGAGTTGATCTGAACATCTCATGTCTGGCATAAAAAAGTGAAGAAATCAGGAACATGCAATCTAACACTGCCTTTCCAGAGAAGTGCGTGACCAGGCATGTATGGACTGTAGGCAGCCACACACTGCTCTCATTCATTATACAGAAAGCCAGTGTGTAACCATACAGATTGTTAAGTCCATACTAAGTTACACAGGGACCTGCAGCAGCTTGGAGATTGTTTTTATTGTAGATAGGTTTCATCTCTGACTAACAGAGAATAAAGACAGAGCTGCAGCTGGACCCCAGCCTGGCACCAGCTGGACAGACAGTTGGCAGCCAGAAGCAGAGCAGGGCTTATGCTAGCTGAGGGCTGCTCCTGTGGCACCTCTTCAGCTCCCTTCTCTCCAGCCCAGGCTGCTCCACTGCCCTCCTCAACAGTTTGGAGCCAAGTGACAAGTGAGCAGCCCATGCCAGCAGGAGTGCTGGCTGCTAGCATGGAGATGGACAGCCAGAAAATTACTGCAGACCACAGTGTGAAAAGCAAAGAGTGAATTTACCCTGGAGAATCCAGACTATTTAAACACAAGCCTTGACCAGCTGCTCCTTCACTAACTGTGAAGGCATCTACACTGCACATGCCAAAAATCTAGAAAAAGCAAGAAAATGGAGTTAACCTATAGATAGGTGACACTTCTCTGCTTAGCTTCCCTCCCCAGCCCAAGCCACCTACCAAACCCTTGTATATTCCTCTACCCAGTTCTCACAAAAATAAGATTAGTTTGATTTGGAAAGGAGATTGTCGAGGACTAAACCACTTGAAGGCATTTCTTTCTGCCTCTACCAGATTTTGCATCTCTCCTCTTCATTACACAAAGACTGACTATGTCTGTGAGACCAACACTAATATTTCATTAAATTTAAAAAAAGCACTCAGAGTACAATATGCATTGACATTAAAAGAGAGCAACTTTCTGATGCCTTCAACAAGTACCAGTTTGCATGGTAAGAAAAGTTTAATACTGAAAAGCACTAAATAATAATAATAATGCATGGAAATAATAGATAGCAAGAAACAAGACAAGTCACTGAGAACCATAACCACCCTACTTTCACAACACCAGGATCCATTCTGTTCTGTGCATATCTATTGTTTCTGTAGAATGAGTTTCACTTCAAGTGTGAAAGATTTATAGTTTAATGTGCTTATTTGCAGGAACATATTTGGGTTTCACTAACCAAATGGTGGGACAACCGTGCATTTTCCTATAAAAGTCATTGGAAAAAAAAAATGCTGCCTGCCTCAGTTTCCTGACTGTGGTTTTTCAAACATTAACACAAGTTCTGACACCTTTGATCTGGGGAGTAGGAAGGAAAGCAAAAAGAGGAAAGTTATTTTGAGACACCTAACACATCTTCTCAGCACACAGCATTAACATTTATATTCACGTCACTAAATGCTTTGACAACTTATGATACAGAGCCTCAAAGACTTACTTCACTTAGGTCTTTATTATGATTATTTACACTTTATTGCATATGGCTATTTCCTTGCAACGAAGCCTTCTCCTCTGCCTGCTGCACAACCATGCTGTTGCTCCTGTCTCTATTTATGCCTGCAGCAACACCTTGTTTGGCTAGACCTCACTGTGCACAGCATTGCCCATTTGTACTATCAGGAGGTAGGATCAAGAATTCAGGAAATAGCACTTTTCTACCACAGTACTAAAACATGTGCAAGTACTGAAGCACTGTGAACAGAAACAGGGAAAACTGAGAAGTAAAAATGACAATTTGCTATCAGAAATAGTACAACTGTAACATATGCTTTTGATTAAGCTCATACCAGTTTATTAGGAGTAGAGGAGTAAACCTAGATTGACAGGGAATAGCCTAAGGGACATCCTATACCATATGGCATCACGCTTGACAATAAAACTGGAGAGAGTTGGCTGGAAGGGGGCTACCATTGCTCAACGCCCTACATCGTTATTTTATTCTCTTCTATTTTTCACATCCACCCAATGAGGTCTTCCTAGCTGTACCATATTTCAAATTTGATGCTGGTTCAAAAAGACAGGGTAGGAAGCCAAACCCCAGGTCTCCAAATGATTTAAATTAACACAACTACTGAAAGAAGTGTACCTTGTACCCAGCAAATTCAATCTACTTACAGACACCCTTGAGAGGGCCAGCTTCTCGAACCCACAGCATACTGCAGTTCTGTGACCTTCAACAACACAGTGCTTGTACCACTGTAACACAATGTAAAGTGCAGCAGTGGCAATTAGAGTAGCAAAGTCCTAGGCTGCAGCAAGTGAACACTTGCTCAAACACAGCAGCTGTGGGCACAGAAACAGAGAAAAGAACCTGCTTACCCTTAGAAGGCCTCAAGTACACAAGGATCTCCAACAAGATACCCTTGCCCCTGCTGCCAACCCTTTTTTCATTTATGAGGTCTGGGAAGGGGTGGATTCTGGCTCCACCCCTTCTGGTCAATCAGGAGCACTGCTTGCACCTGAGCTCCCCTGGGTTGGCCCTGCCTTCTTGCCAGGTGCTCAATCACTGCTTCAAGCTGTGACTCAGAATTTCTGCTACACTGCTGCAGAGCCTACAGGAGAAATTTGGTCAGGATTAGGCACAGCAGCTGAACTGAAATTTTAAGTGACAGAGAATGCAACACCATCAATCAGCTTTATTCTTTTATCCCAAATGCAGAAGATGTTAAACTATGTAGCATACAAACTGCAAGTTAGAACTGCCCCATCACATTTTCTAACCGAAATTCTACAGATTTATTTATTTGTTTATTTTACCATTAAGCCCTTCCTAAAGGTTAAAAGAACTTTTAAAAGGTTTTAAAAGGTTTAAACCTGATTAAACTGAATCAGCATATCTGATTCAGATATTTTCTGTCATGGAGCTCATCACTGCATAGAGCCAAAGTGTTTTTGCAGAGGAGACAACTATAAAAAAGATTCTTAGGTCTCTACTCACAAAACAAGCACATTTGGTAGAGGCACTGGGCTGCTTTATTACATATATAGTGGAAAAGCTGAGTTTTTAAAGCATCTACTTATCACCAACTTTTTAAAAAGCCTTTTTCATTCCAGAGGTAGCTGCCATCCGAGGTACTGAGTCGTTCTCCACCTTTTAGTTTTTCCAAATGCTGTAGGGTCACAGGAGGGAAGAGCTAACACCCAATTACCCAATAACACTGGCAATAACATATCACTCTTCCAGCCAAGATCTCCCTGATGAATGACATGTCCCAGGAACTGTTCCATTATTTTAGATAGTTACTTGGAATCTGTGGCCAGATGGCAATTGCAGGATAATAGTTGGCAAACTTGTACGTGCGTGTCTTCACTCTTTTCAAGGCAGAGAAAGACAGTTTCCAGAAATAGTCAGAGAGATAAGAATAGCAGGAATGAGTATGAAAAGACATTTTCTAATGGCTGCCTGCCTTCGCTATGTGTTTGCCACATAAATCAATGTAGGAATCTTTGTCAAGTTGTCTGTTTGCATTCTGGCTGTGCTCTTTTAGCAATTATACTTAACATCTAATTTTAAGTCTATACATTTAATGAACTGCCAGAAATAACTTTGGACATACTTACTGTAGATTTTTCCTCTATAGACATCATCCTGTGGTCTGCTTCACATCTGAGACTTTATTAACTACCAATCTTGTTACTACAAAGAGCAGAAGTGTTATCAGCTGGGCACTGTTGCTTACTGATGAAGTGATATCAATCACAAACAATAAAGATTTAGTGTAAATTGTGACATAAATTCTACTGTCTTTTGTGGCTGAATTTGACAAGCACTCCCTTGACCCTAAAGAATATCTTCTTCTCCCATCCCATCCCTACATCATATTCTGGTATCCCAATGTAATAGCTAAAGAGGCAAGAGTAAAAGGCAATCCGCAAGGAAAGCACCAACACTAAGTAAAACCACAGGCATCTGTGCTGAGTACTTTCATTGTGTAGGCCATGCTGGACATTCAACATCCCAACAGATTCCTAAGCAACCATTGGAAAAAGATTCATTCACAGATCTCAGGGAACTCTCCACTCAGTTTTGGGATAATAGCATAAAGTCATTTAAAAGAAAATATTATTTTAAAAAGGAACTGTGGAATTCACATTAGGAATAAAGAAGATCTGCTTTAACTTTGGCACCAGTAAAAATGAGTAGGATCCCAGTTCAGAAATGTACCTCTTCAGGACAGCACCTAAGCTAAAGTATTCGTAAATGTTTACATTTATCTATGCTTATTTAGGGTCTTTGACTTTTTATGAACTAGAAAGTAAAAGCCAAGCAGAAGTGTATAAGCAGAACAACCAGCATCTCATCCTTCCCCTGGGAAGTTGCTTTCTCTCCACCACTGAATGCTTGCATCCTCACATGGCTGTAACTAGAGTGCTGGAAGCCAAACCCAGATGGAATACCTACAGGGAGAACAAACAAATGCTGGAGTGCTTGACGCCCTCTTCCAGCCATGCCTCCAGCTTGCACCCTGCTGTCTAAAACAGCACTTCAAATTGCTGGATTGTTTTTGACAACCTGATGCTTTAAAGCTGAAACCATTTCCTTGAAGAACAGTGCTATTTAATCCCAGTTGTTCCCCTCACATTTAGAAATGAAATGTTCTTCTGCAGATTCTGCAACAGCAGGCAGAACTAGGGGAGCCTCATTTGACATTCCCCCCTCCTTCATACAGCACTTGCATTTCAGGACTGAAGCAAGGCACTGGCTTCTGTCAACGTAGCAGTATGCTCTTCGAGAATAGAAAGAAAACTAACATAAAGACTGAGTGTCAGGCATTATGGTGACAGAACAGAAGTACTTACTGAATTGCTTCTTAATAGCATACATTATAAAACAGAAACTTCTTCTGAAAAAGCATTCAAATGATAATTTTCTGGTGTGGTTGTACACCATGTTCAGCCTGTGCATCTGCAAGTGTGCTCAGTGGAGCACAAGACATGCAAAGAGCAAACAGTGGAGCTGTGCTGCTCATCTCTCTCTTCACAGTGCCCAGCCAGCTCTTTGTGAGGGACCAGCAGTGAGGAATACCAGGCAAAAACAGAAGTGAGGAAGCTATGTAACTACCTACTTCATCAATCAAATACCAGAATAAAAAGTTGTAAGTCAGAATAAAATAAATTTTCCCCCTCTCAGCTGAGAGCAAAAATCCAGAGTGTCAGCAGATTGACGGAAGGGCACAAAAGACAAAATCAGAACAACCTGGGACCCAAATCTATGTGCTTAGTCCCAGCTGCTAACCTAAGAAACTTGTGTGTTTGGCTTTAGATCTCGGTTAGTTATTATGTGTGTGTGTGTCAGGTCTACAGCATCCTTCAGGCCTCACACAAGAGAGGGAACAACTGAGATTCATCTGCTGAGATCCCAGATGAATACATTCACTCACATCTTGCTGGCTCAGCTTTTCCATGCACAAACTGCTCTTAGGAGCAATTCCCAATATTTGTAAATATTCTCTAGTAATATTCCCTAGAATATTTGTAATAACAATGATCCGGCATTTTAAGAGAAAACACCTCAAGTGTTCATACATCAGCCTTTTACTCTTCCCTCATCTACAGTTGAAACTGGAAACTAACACAATCATCATTTTGCAACCCTGAGGAAGACTGGAGCTGTGTACTACAAGCATGCTAATAAATAACCCTGCACCAATTAATCTACAATTAAAAGAGACAAAACAGGGGTAAAGAGTGGATGGTTTGCTTGAAAAGAAGATTTGTTCACACCAATTTAGTGGAGCAGGAAGAGAACTCAGGACTTCCTGCTCCCTTTTGTGGCTGTTTAATGCCATTCTGCTTATCAGGTACTTGGGGTAGCTCTGGGTTCCAGACAGGTATATGTCAGCAAAGGCAGATGGACTATCCCAGAAACACCTCATACTGTAAGAATAGAGCTGAAAGAGCTGTTAATCTTTAACAGATGTTAGTCCGATTGTTCTAAAACATTGCCAATATCAAACAATCTGCAGCTTCCCCATGTGGATTGTACAGGGATGTTCATCCTGAAGAACTACACTAAATCTCCCACTCTACAAAGTAACCCAAACTGTCCATCTGTACTCAAAGTAATAATACACCAAATAAACTACATACAAAGAATATCTTTTTCACAGAAGTGAAACTTCAGACACAAATTTCCAGTTTTGTGGTGGGGATTTTTGATCCCTTTCACCCCTTTACTTCACAGGCAAAATTTGAGGGTAAAAGTAGATTATTTTTCTAAACTACTCAGAAAGCCAAGTTCACTTTCAAGTTTGAGGAAAACATCTTGACAACTTTTGTTCACCTAAAACTGCTGCCGTGCCAATTTGTGAACATGCACATGGTCTCCAGGACATTGTGGAGGAACTGACTATTAGCATTTCCACTTCCACCTGAAGAGCGTTTATTAAGAATTATCCTGGAATATTCTGCTCCCAGAGTGAAATCATTTGGTTTTCACTCAAGATCTAGACTAATTGCATTTTAACCATCAGAAAAGATAGGATTGGAAGGACAGGATCAGAAAAGAAAGGATTCCCTCTGCTTTGTTAGCAGTAAAGGTGTGATTAGGTGGCCCATGCTTAAAAAATGTCTGCCCTCAATGGCATGTCCCAGATTTATGAGCTGTGGCAGCTCGTAATTAAATAGGCACCTTCAATAAAAAGGCACCTTTAAGAAAGGGGGGGGGCGAAGGGCATCTAGGTCTTGCTTCCTCTTTCAGGATAAAGCAGAGAAACTGGCAGGCTGAACCAGCATAGAGTGGTTAAAATGGCTCAGCACCCATTCACAAGCCTATGAGCCTTTCACTTTGGATTATGGAATTATAACAATCTCATGCTTGTCAGACAGAAAGGGAAGGTTGGAGGTGCCCATGGGTGTGGAAGCAGAAGCACACAGCTGCTACCTTATTACACCTGCCAGAAGCCCTCCTGGGAGCATGTGTTGCTCCACCACAGCAGCAGGGAAAGCCCAGAGCAAAAGCTAAATGTGTCACTCTTCCTGCACAAATACAACATATCATCAACAGCTGGAGCCTCAGCATAAAAGGCCCTGGTGAAAATTACTTCTCTTGCCCCCTGGAAACCTTTTCAGAAGTCTTGAATGAAACTTTATCATAGAGGTAACTGTACTCCTTGCTGATCTCCACTACTAGGAATGGCCAATGAGTCATCCTGCATCTTTGAGCGTTATCCCTGAAGGCAATGCACCAATTTCCTCATTGATCTGCAGACTGCTCATTGAGCTCACACATGCCCATAGCCTGGGTACTGCCACAGGTTTACATGGCAGGTGAAGAAACATTGCTTAATGCACTCTTGACTTTCCATGATTGCAACAGATGTAGGAATAGAGATTATCATTCTAAAGCTTCCAACGTTTTGCCATTGCCTCCACGAGTAAATTAAAACATCCTCAGTTTAAGCCTCCATGCTCAAGGAGCAAACCAGCATATACAGTAACTCTGCAGTAGTGCACATTGGTTGAATCCCTACCAGATGTATATAAAATCTCCATATAAGAGCAGAAGAAGCTCTGAAAATCTTCCTGTACTCTATCAAAACTTCAAGTAAGACTGATATGACTTCATTGTTTTAAACTTCACTTTTTTTAATACTCTTAACAGCATTAATTCTTATTAAATTGACACTGACACTCCAAATTGCTATTAAAAATGTTACAAACTCTATAAATGGTGATATTAAGAATGCATTTAATAAGGAGCTTTGTTATTAAAACTAAATGAAAAAGTGAGCTTAAACTTTATTTTTCCAGTGCCTGTGTAATCATTTCTTTGGTTCCCAGCAAGCTGAAAGGCAGTGGGCTTTATGTAATAGTTAAATAATTTGGTGCAGAGGCAATTTTTAGACCGATCTTGGGTACTGAGCAAGAAAAAGACTTCTGCGTGCTCACTATTCATTCAGTTTGCCAACAGGGTTGGAGCAGGACTTGGAAGAACAAAGCAAATAGGGCTCCAAACTCAGGCGAGGCCCTCGTAAACTGAGAACAAGGTTTCCAGAGGCTGGTTTAATAGTCTGCTTTAGGGCAGTAGCTGACATTCAAGTCAAATGGGGACACTGAAGCATTTTTCAGGAGAACAGTGTAGTACACTTCTAGAAAACCACTTCATACTTCATTAATAGAATAGCCTTAGGAATATTAATCTCCTGTATTACAGCTAAGTTGCAAAGCACAAACTTACTTTCCAGAGTTTATTTTTACCATCTTTTTTTTTTTTTTTTTTTGAGCCAATTATTTTACATGGTACACTGTAATAAAGGAGATGGAGAAAAAATCTGAAATCATTTTTTTTTTTATGGGGGAGGAAAATTCTTTGTCTTTTCTGATGCTACCCGGAATCCCAAAGCGGTGGTCATCAGTCTGGGAAATGAAAAGTGCTGCTTAAAATAAAAAAAGGTACTGTGGAGAATATTTTGCTAACAAAAGATGCCAGATATCCTCTTTGACAATAGATACCTCAGACCAATGAATGACAAATCAATTGCATGGCCTTATTATACAAAGGACAAGGGGAGATTATATATATATGTGACCTGTTTCAGGGCAATTTTGAAAAGGAGGGATTAGAAAGGACTGTTGGAGCAGTAGAGTGGTCTTCTCCCAACTTCTTTACAATGACAGGTCATCCAATTCCCCTCTTACAGATGAATTTACCCTTGTACAAGAGATGGAGACTTCTTTAGAGTTCTAAAATGGCCACTAACACAATGCAATAATAAGGGTGAGGAAAAAATAAAAAAAAATTTAAAAAACACACTTCCATGCAGCATCTTCACTGACTTTTTTAAACCTGTGCTCAGCACCAAATCACCTAGCTACACCATTGCTAATTAAGCTTCAGAGCTGACACGCTGCTGAGCAGGGGAAATTCTGCAGTGCTCATAAGGAAAAAGTGCAAGTAGCCAACACAGGAAGGCAGCTAAAGATAACTTTGCTCAGTGTTAGAGACAACTGCATTCACCACTGATAGGTCTTATCTAAGCAGAGCAGACATGGCCCAAACTTCAGAGTCAGATCTGCAGAGAAATCTCACCACACCTTAAAGCTAGACATAGAAGATAGGAGATAGCACTCAAGTCTGTATCAGTGTCCAGGAGTGACATGGATATTTGAGACATACCATGAAGAGATAATGGAATTGACTATGTAGCATAGTAGGAAAACACTCTAAGTAGTTCTAGAGCGAACTGCATTTGCTTCATGAGAGAAAGACTGCTAACTTACACAAAGTATTATGTTCTGCCTCACTTCCACAAAAACACAACCAATAGCAAGTGTTTCAAACCATTATTTTTCCCTAATGAGTTCTGCAAAATTAGTATTATGAGGATCTTGACTGCAAGCAACTTCTTCCATGTCGCCTATAACCAGACAGCTCCATGCATCCCTAAACCTACCCTAAATGGGAAATTCAGGTAAGCAATATGGAAAATTCAGGTAAGCAACTGTGAAAGAACACAAAATAGAAAAATAAATCTCATGAACAAAGAACAAGGAAAAAACGTAATTCGGATTTTCTCTGCCTTTATCCAGTAACACTGGATCCATCCTCTCACTCATCATCCTAATAAAATATCTCACGATTAGAACATAATTTCATAGTAATGGGATAAGCATCACATCTCCATCCAGAGGCAACATGGCAACCATATCCACTAGGGCCTGTACACCTACCCGAGATGGTCTAGCACCTGTCCCAGGCACTCTCAGCATCTGTGGCTTTCAAGGTTTCAGAAGATAATGACTCTGCTGCTTTCCCTGCAGAGCTATCAAACTAAAACATCTTACTACCAGGAAAATGGAAGAAAATAAGGTGAAAAGGTCCATTTGTAAATCCTACTACTGCGATGACTGTGCACTCTCTTCAGCAGTCCATGATATTGCTTTCAAAGGATAGCCATCCAAATGCCAAAACTAAATTAGTAGCAAGTGGCTTCTGCTTGGGAATTTCCACAGAGATGCCCAAGAAAAGAACTGAGCTCCCCTCTCCCTTGTTGGCATAGGGCAGCATGAAATGTGATATACCTGGATTTTAAACTTCCCCAGGGCTGCATGTTCCAGAGACAGATGGTTTCTAAATTCTGTAAACAACAGTTTGGATCAGAGAGATTTAAAGAGCATATTTTAAGAGCAGGCCATTTCAAAATACAAATTAAAGCCATGCTCAGCATTTAGAACCTGAGATTTAGTCCAATCCGTTCCTACGAGTCAAACAATTCTTTCCTGTAAAATACATTTTGCTTTATGTTGGTTTAAGATAAGCAAAAATAAAGCCCCATGGTATAGCATTTCCACAGAGATAAATGAGCCTGGAGATTAGTGAAGTCAAGGGCAGCTACTGACTTTTCTCCTTTCTCAAAAGATGCAATGCCAGCTCCTCTTCAGACTGCAGAGATAACTGGCTCAGGGGGATGTCACCTCAGCTTAAAGCAGTGATGGATGGTGCTCCTGCTCCAGCAGCCTTTGTCTGCCAGCTGGCTGAGACATCATATATACACACTGTACCACACCACACAGTGTATCTCTATTGAACACAATTTCCTTACACCTCTCTTGACTTCTAATCTATTCACATTTGTTTCTGCAGTACACTGAAAGCCTAGCAACTGCAGTTTGAGATGAAAAAGGTGGGAATCAGTGATGAGGCACTGATTGTGTCATGTGGGCTGGATCGCTTGCTCACATGCAAGGCTGGGTGGCTTACTTCTTTCGGAGCATGGGCTTCAGAGGGGAGATGAGGTGTCTTCCTGGGTTTCAGTAGTGGCTCCCTCTGGCGGATGTTGGACTGAACGGCTTTGCAAATCAGATGCGAACTACAGTTTCCACATCCTAAGGCCCCTGAAGTATAGGATGCCCAGTAATTGAACTCAGAAAAGCATAGCCCCCAGTACAAAAAGGCTTTCAAAAACTATCCAGAGAAGGGAAAACTGAAACACCATTTTACATACTTTGTCAGAAGGTAAAGCTAATGAAGTATAATTTGTTTAACTTCAAGCATCCAAAATGCCTTGATGATTAAAGATTTTAACCAGTCATATTTATTATAAACACTGTGTTCCAAAAGGCAACTAGATATACAGTATTGCTTTGAGGAGCCAGATTCTTTTCCCTCTTAAATCATTCCAAAAGCCAAGGGGTCCTTTGAGACCTTCACTGGGCAGAGGGGCATCAGCCAGCACCTGGCCAGAATGTGCCTTCTGCAAGCAAACTAACCAAGCAAGTTGCCCACAGCTGACTACAAATGATGTTACCTACCATCAGAGTAGCATCAGATGCATTGTCATCAAGTTCAGGCAACTTACTTAATAGTCTGATCACAAAATGCATTAGCAAGTCAATACATCCTATTAATAACAGTAAATATTATGGTACTGAAGTGGTAGGTTTGAACGACTATTTTTGCTTCTCCAGAGAGTCCCAAAAGGCCAGCATCTTTTCTAGGACCCATGAAATATATATGAACTTAATGCATTTGATGATATCTGATGATTTCACATCAAAAGTTCTGCAGTCTTAGCAAACTCCTGGTGCTAAATGGATATTTATGTGATAATAAAACCAGCATAACAATACAGGCCTACAGTAATTGCTGATGAAATCACAGATTGCTTTAGTAGGATTTTCACTTTTATATATCTGTGCTACCCCAGGCAGGAAGTGATTGCTGTCTTTTTGGAGGTGGTTGAATGAATTAAAAATCTCATATTCAGCTTTCATTGTTACATTCCTGAAACACAGCGTCCCTGGAAAAGACAACTTTCTAGCAAGTTCCCTACATACATCTACCTGTCGCACAGCAATGTTTGTTCTTATGCAAAGATGTGAAGTAAAATAGGGTTGGCACCTTGAGCCATCAGTGGGGTTGCAGTATCAGACACTGAATGCACAGCACTGCTTCCCATGAGCATACAAAACCGACCAGCAATTGGAACAGCTGTGCACTGCAGTAGAGCTCAAGATCTTACAGTAAAATCATGAGCCTCTGCTATTGCCTTTAAAAAAAAGAAACATTTTCCCTGAAGAGCAGTGACAGGACATTCATTAAACGCTCATGCATTCCACCCACTGACAGCAAAGATAAGAGGCAGTATGTATTCATGCCATGTGGTACATGTAGTTACTAGCAGATAACTCGACCACAACAAAAAGTGAAAAACAAACATCACATACAGCTTCCTCGTGCCCCCACACTTAGCAGCTTAACATGGCTTTGGCCATTGGCCAGCCACACCGTGCCACACAGCCTGTCAGCAATGCAGCAGCTCACTCCAGCAGCATCCCCTGACAGAACTTTTATGAAAGACTTGCATGGAAGGTGCTGCACTATGGGAGGAGTTGATGGTCTCATTTGATTCAGCAACAGCAGGGATTGCATGCAACACCAGCTGGCAGCATCGGCACCATCAGCACAGTTAGCCTGGGCACTGGTGCAAAGACATCCACTCCATGGCATCACAGCTCCTCCCCGTGTTCCCCAGCATTACATCTCTGTATTTGAACATCAAGAAAACCCCAAAGCTGTGTGTGGTTTGGGGAGGAGGGAAAGTGTTGTACATCAAGAGAAGTCCATCCGGTACAAATTCTTGGTAAACAAACTCACCCTTTCAGAGAAGGTTAATATGTAAAATCAGAGAAAGTCAGGATCAGCTCCACTTTACCAAAGAGAAGCCTAGGCAAAAAGCACAATGTCCAAAAGCATAGAGAAGTGCTAGAGAATACTACTCTCCCTGGCAAAGCAAACCCACAGCTCTCCTGTCACTATTTTGCCCATTTTCCACAAGCTCCTCTCTTCCTATGCTGCAGAGCAAGTGAGTGTCCTCCATTGGAGAACGTTCCCTCACTTGAGCAGGGAAACTGGATTCTGTTCTCACTCAGCACTTGTTCCTCTCAGAGGGGAATGTGTGCCTTCCCCATGTAAAAAAGTAGAAGCTAGCCTTATTCTAGCTTCTCTTGGGTTTTACAGCATCACATCACAGTCATGAAGAACTCCGTATTACCACCAAAGCTGGTGAGCGAGTCAGACGTTTCTAACACTGCCCCAAATGGGGTGATGCCTGTATTACAATGCAGTCAGTGCAGGAGAGCTGCAAAGCAGGCGTGGAAGGTGCTCCTTTTTGCTGCTTTTTTCCTGGGTAAGATTCTTAGCCTGCTCAATTTCATCAAGTTCATTCTCATACAGAAAAGAGCAGGTCACAGAGAAAGGAAGCTAGTTCATGAAAATGCGTGTGCTGAGTGCAGTTTGCTTCTTCCCTTTTAGCACATTCTGTATGCAGCATAGGCTGCACAGCCTAATTACTGAAAGGAACAAGCTGAACTGATTTAGCAATAGCATAGCTTGAAGGCACAGTAAATGCAATGCTAGTTGTTCAGATAGGAACGGAGGGGAACCAACATACACTTGGGTATTTGTGCAGACAGTTTGGGCAGTTGCTGTTCTATTTTTACTGTCGTCGGGGGCTACAGTTCAATCCGCTCAATAGCTCATCTGCATTACTCAGACACATTCTATGACACCGCTCTGGTTTAGCACCACCACGGTCTACTCTGCATCACGTACGGCTGCGGGAGCCTCCGAGCAAAGAAAGGCAGAGGAGGATTGCTGCCTGTCAGCAAGAGAAATAAAGGAGCCAGAGCTCGATTAAGCATCTGGAAAATTACTGCAGCCTCACAGCTTTTGCTGCTTGCTCTCCAGGATGAGTCATCCCCGGTTACCCTGGCAACAGCTATTTTCTTCCTCCCGCTGCTGATCAATTTTGTCTGTATGAAGGTCTCCGGAAAGCAGGAGCTGCACAGATAATGCAACAAAGTCACAAAACTCTTATCAAGGAGCATTTGCATTTTGAATGGGCTCGTCTCAGGCCTTAAAGAAACAGGAATAGTTGGGGCAAAGGAGGAGAGAGAAAACACTGTTTTATTCAACCTGCATATCGTATCTGTGACAGGCGTGGTTGACAAAGAACCTACTACCATTACTGCTAAGTAATAACTATAAATAAAACATAAAGTCTCGTTCCAGAAATCTACATAAGACATTCAACATCTATGTCAGTTGCTCCATAACCTAAGTCATGCTCTGAAGCAGGCATTTAGACCACCATTTTCCAGGGCACAGCCACACAGCTGACCATGGAACTGGGGTTCCCAGTCCCTGTTCTTATCTCCTGTGCTGACAGGCAGAATGAGCCCAGGCAAGTCATTTCATCTTGGAAAAAATCCTATTCGCCACTTTTCAAGTGCAAAGATATGGCTGAAAAGAGATGAAATGTTGTTGCTTAGCAATACTTAGGACCTAAAACAACACCTATTGAAGTTAACGCTCTCCCACCCCCCCTCTGAGGTAAATGCAGATGGATGTCAGATGAGACAAGGAAGCCCAAGTACCCATCTCCTCTGTTGCTATCACAAATTCTACTCAATATTTTTAGTGAAGATATCCCTTGTTTTCACCTCCTCCTTTTTATGCCATGAGTGAACATCCCCTGCAGGCAGCTTAAAATGGCTGCTGGGTAGGAGCCTGACCTCACTAGATCAGGGAAATGAATGGCACAGACATCCACTCTGCCTGAGATTAGCTACAGGAATGTGAAAGCTACAGATAACGCAATCCTCCCAATGCAGCAGAAAAAGAAGTCAGTGAGGGCAGCGCTTGTGGTGCAGGGAGAGAGGAGACTACGAATTAAGAGGGAAAACAGTGCTGATCCCAAACTGTGTGCGTGCTCAAATACCAGGCGCTTGAACCAGGAACATAAGTCCTTCAGCCTCTCATACGGCTCCCTTTTCAGTTATCCATTTATATGGGCTAGAGTTTTTATTGCACTGGAAGTATTCCTATTTGGGGCCAATCATGGACTGAACAGAGATCCATAGTATGGTGAACTAACAGCGCTTCTGCTTGACTCAGTTTCCCTAGTGGGGTTCAAGAAGCAATGTAGGCATATAAAGGCCTGAATGGTTTACAGATGACTTGTATACCAGCTTTTCTTCCAAATCCACTACCTGAAGGAAGAACAGTCACCTTGTACCCAAGTACAAGTCAACCCTCTGGAAGAGAAACTTAAGCACTGGCACAACGGGCTAGCTTAGAGCACAACAGTGCTCTAATGGCAACTTGGAGTAAAGACATAAAAGTTATTTTAATTGTTTTGTTTGTTTTTAAAGTAATCCAGTAGACACACTCACCTTTTCAGTAAGAAACAGCATTATGTCATGTACTTTACCTCCTAGACTGCTCTTCATCTTCGAGCAAAGATGTAAGCACAATTTGCGGAATGATTCAGTGCAAACTGTTTCTTGTTTTTTCTTTTTTTCCTCCCTTGCATTTATTTGAGGGAACTATAGGAAGGATAAAAATCTCAGGATTTCCACCACAAAAATTTCCAGAAAAGCATTCCTATCCATCCTGTACTCAAGCTCAGTAACACTCAAAGCCAACCTGATGCTTCCTTCTCTAGTCAATATTCATGGTAGCATTTCATTTCATTTCCTTCCAGTACTTGAAGGGAACATATAAACAGGAGTGGGAAAGACTGTTTACAAGGTTGCATAGTGATAGGACAAGGGGGAACGGTTTTAAACTGAGACAGGGGAGGTTTAGGTTAGATACCAGGAGAAAGCTTTTCACACAGAGGTGGTGACGCACTGAACAGGTTGCCCAAGGAGGCTGTGGATGCCCCATCCCTGGAGGCATTCAAGGCCAGGCTGGATGTGGCTCTGGGCAGCCTGGGCTGCTGGTTGGCGACCCTGCATATAGCAGGGGGTTGAAACCAGATGATCATTGTGGTCCTTTTCAACCCATTATATGATTTAATAAATAGTCTGCTGAAGAGCAGGTAAGTGGTTATTTTCGCGAAAAAGCCATGGCCTAAGCTTTACTGTAGCTGCCTGCCCCATAGACAGAATAGAGAAAGCATTAGGGTGGAAAAAAAGAAAAAACATCTTTCTAAAGATCCTGTCAGCAAAGAGCAGATGGCACATGCAAAGAAGGGGCTGTGATACAGAAAAAGCTGAAGATCCCACAACTAGAGCAGAGCATGGGAATGGCAGCAGACTCTTCAGTGACCCAAAGGAGTCATAGCAAGAAGGAAGCAGAAGTGACTGAGGAAGACCTGCAAAGTGTAAGACAACCTGATTGGCTTTGTGTAGCACTTTGGCATATACTTTTGAAGAGATTACACAAGTTTCTGGGCTCTTGGGTACCATACAAAGGTGCTGGACTATTTTGCTAACTGTATACAGCTTAAGCCTAATGAGCCCTTCTAGATCGAACTCAAGAGGATGGCAGTCAACAGGCTTCTTTGCAAAAGATAATTTGCCAGGATGACATTAGTATGTTTTTATTATTGTTAAGTGTTAGCCCCTTGCGCATACAAACAAACACCTTTCATTACTTGCACATTTTTCTGATGTTATTTACATCACCTGGAATACCTACAGAGAATTACAGTAAAATCAGTATAATTTTAACACTGTAATTTAAGTGCTAATGTTCTGCTAGAAAGCAGACAGAAACCAAACTTCTGTCAGAGGCAATAAAGTTACTGGTGAGGATCAGGAAAACACATGAGAATACTTCATCCTATACCGAGTGCATGCTGATGCACTCCAGATGTTCCCATAGAATTTAAAAAATACATCCAGTACTACCTTTATTACTTAACAATATTAAGAATACATATCAGGAGTAGATTATCCAAAGCCTTCACTAAATTTACATAGGTGAGTAATGCTGAAAATGTGGGATCTTGTTTGTCCATGCAGACCTCCACCAAACATGGTTGCACTGCCTGGGGGCTTAGGGGGAAGTTCACGTTCACAGGGTAACACAGGCCGGATGAAACCTTGTGGGAGACTCCTTCTATGGCTTGCTGCTTAATCCATGGTCTGCTGTGAGGTCTGAGCAGGATGCCAATGGCTCGAATCCAATCAGATTCAAAGGTTCATCAAAACCTGCAAAGACTGAGCTTGTACACCCTGCTGAGCAACCTGCTCCACGGCCTGATTTTCTCACAGGGAAAAGGTTTTTCCTTATACCTAGTCTGAGCTTCCTTTGTTTCAGTCTACTTGAGCGGAAAAAAAAAACCCAAGTAAATGAAAAGGAAGCTCTTTACCCAAGTCCCTCTGGGAAGTGTTCTCTGTAAGAAACAGTAATTCTTATGCCCTCTGGTTTCCATGGTGGAAGAGTAGAAGACAGGTATCCAGCCATCTGAAAATTCAGTTTGTTCAGCAATGTTCTGTTCCATCATGAGGGGAGGAGAGAGAAGAAAGAGGAGTATGGGACTTGACACTTACACTGAAACAATCTTCAGTCATTACAAATAAATGCTGTTGACAAGAGACGGGGGGGAAGGACAAAGTGAATATTAGCTCCCTTCCTGAACTCATCAGGCATTTCACCACTCACCCAAATTTCATTTCATGCTTTAAGTTGTCTAGCATGTTGTTAAATAACTCCAGGCCTCAGGAGTGAATTGGAAGAAGGCTCCAAATCTAAAGTCTCAGAAGGAACCTCCTGCATCCTTGCCACAGGGATATGATGTCACTAGTGAATTTTCCTTAACACATTAAGTTCCTTGTCCATCTCCAAAATGATGCTGCATCATTTGGCATAGATGAAGGAAAGAGGAAAAAACACTCCAACTTCCTGTACTATAGATTAAAAATGTTATTAATTCCTTTGCATCATCCTGTTGAGCACAGAGTGAAAATCCATCAGCTAATGCTTACCTTTGAAGGTGTCTACGAGCAAATTATCACAAGAATTTCCCTGACCTGGTCAAAATTCAGAATGATTTGTGGAACAGACTTGCAGGAAAAGTAAACTCCACTCATTCGATCTATTGAATTTGCCTCAAATATGGAGCTGAACAACTCTTCAGTGGAGAGAGACCACTTCCCAACTCACGTCCCCTTCTTCAGAAGGCATGTAGCAGCATGCACGGGAATTATGCAGGTTTCCACTGCTGGTGCTTGCAAACAATGGCCACCAGTAGTCAGTTCCCAAACCACCAGGCAGCTAATGAGATGTTACAGATATACATTTATCTGATATACAGATATACATTTGGATGTCAAGCACTTTCTTTCAGCACCTGAAATGGATAAGAACATTGATTTATCATGGAAAATAATTCCTCCAAAAGAACAAAAAAGAGGGAGAAAAGAGAAGCAGTGTTTAAGTCACATTTGAAACAAGTATCACAAAGAAATACAGAAAGCAAAGTACAGTTCTTTAAGCAAAAGCCACTGCTACAAGAAGTTCACAGAAGATCAACGGTGCATAAAAATAGAATAGCATCCAATATCATATGGCAATTGCCTTATCTGGAACTTCTGAAAGCCTTGTCCCAAGCCCCCAGGTCACTTAAGGTGTATTATGTGACACTGCATGCACAGTGCAAGAGGAATATCTATCTTAAAACATAATCAAGAATTCCAGAAGAAAGAATCATGATTTATGGTAACAAAAAATACTTCATGTCAGCAAAGAAAGGATGGAGGAGCAGTGGAAGGAGGTTATTAAGGTTATTAAGTTTAATCCATCTTTACAGCACGAAAAATTCACAGCTACCACAAACACACACCATGAATAGATATGACAAGGAAAAATACACAGTTATTTCACTTTGAAAATAGGAAATATTTTAGAAGATCTCTCAAGCTCCAAAGTTCCTCCATGAACAGACATTTCTTAATGCTAAGAGAAAAAAGACTGGGAAAATTTAGGTGAAATAAACATTTCCTTGTCCCAGGAAGATGACACAAGGGCAGAGCATTAGTACACAAGCACCAGAGAGTGAAAGTGAGCCTAAGTACAGTGTTGTTACACTCAGATTTCTCTGAAGAATGAACAGCAAAACATGATAACAAGAACATACAGGTCATCTGAATAATGTATGATGTTCTTTCATTCCATGGGAAATATTTGTACACGAAATAATGCTTTTAGTCTTATGAGACTGCCTCTAAGTACAGAGCAAAATTTTTATAAAAGCATTACAGGGGGAAGATATTTAGCTTCCCATCCAATACTTTCATTCACAATCTTTTGGTTTAAATTTAATGCTAGTGAAAACTGCCCTGAAGATTCTGAAAGCTCTACCTCAGTATGAACAGTAACAGCAAAGATTCCTATTAGCAAGGAGAGGAGGATTTTGAATGCATTTAGACTGTGTCCATTTCTTAAATTGGTTCTGGGAGTTTTTGTTAAGACTGACAATAAGAAGGCAAAGGAAAGCCTGTAAACTTCATCTGCTACTGTGCTAACATACCTCCACTTTCTGTTTGGACCACTGAAGAGCTGAAAAATGGAAGACTACTATCCCTTCACCAGTCTTCAGCACCACCTAGGCAAGTATGGGATACTTTTGCTCAATGCATCTCAAGTGCTTAATTCCATCTTGCAGCCAACACGGCTCGCAGTCCAGGTTAATCATGTCAAACGTTAGCATCTACCAGTGAAAACCCAGTCCAGGGACAGAGCTGATTTGTTACCGCAGCAACAGAAGCTTGCACCTGCCTGGCTGCCAAGGACCATCCTGAAAGCGTCTGCACTTCACGGTCTGTGTAGGATGGGGGTACATACAGCCACTTTCAAGACCAAACAACTAAATAGATAATAACAGAATTGAAAGGGAAAAAAGATTCAGTATTTAGCAAATGTGAGGATGAATCCATTTCTACTTATGGGTGCATATAAAGACATGAGCCAGAGGAGATGAAAGCAGCAAAGTCATTTTAAACAGAAACTGAGAGCTAAGCAAGCCAAAGGAGGCAGATTAAATGCTCAAGCACAGTATATCACACACACAGCCAGTTCACCTACATCAGATCTGCAATGCAGAATTGCACATGCCATACATGTATCCAGTGGTACTCCTTTCCACCAGGCCCCACTTGAAACCAGCAAGGACTTTGAGATGTACAAGCTGGAAATATTCTTCTAACCAATCTCTTGAGCAAAGCAAGAAAGAAGAAGAGTGTGGCTCCTCTTAGGAAATTCAAATCCCCTCTGACTGCTCAAGACAGTACTCCTTCTAGGAGCTGGCCAGCCAAACCCAAAAATGGGACTTTCCATAGCATTATTATTATTATTATTATTTTTTAAGCGGTCCAGAATGAACACTACATGTCCAGATACTTCCTCTGTCTTCAACAACCAAAGGAAGAATAAGAGGTTCAAATAAAACCTGGAAGTTCACCCTCTTCCTGACACAAGCATCCCAGCACAGCCAGTTCCCAGCTAGCTTCCTATCCAAGGTTTGGTCACACTTACAGTTGGCTCAATGTCCCTAAACAGATATCAGTAAAGTCCCCTTTGTTGCTAGCAGCCAGTAACACATGTGAACTTGTGCAGTGCCTCTCATGGACTACAGGACCAGCCCTCTGTCCAGAAACAAAAAACCTTCCCAAGAAACACCAGTCCTGCAATCTGTTAGCAGATAAGACACGCTGCTCTATATTTGTCTTAATTTCTGCACCCCTACCCAGAACATCTGTATACTTCAATGCTTGCTATTCTTAGTGACTGCTCAGGAACAAGTCTACCAAGTAGAACACATTATCCCATCATTGCATAAATTATTCCCTTGACTGGCATGTCAGGGCTGCTCTGCTGATGATTTTCCATGTCATTCTTTAACTCTTTCACGTTAAGATGAATCTGGACAACTTACTTGAACTGAGCCTTGCCACCTAGAATGAAGACTACTTAAAGCAGAAGGATATTTATATTGAGTTTTATAAGCAGCTCCATGAATGACAGTATACAGTAGATTTACAGCAGTGCACCTATAAAGTGCTTAAATCCACTGCATAAATGTGTCATCATCTCACAGGAAAGGAAGACCTTTCCAGGCCTCTAATTCTGTTCTTAACAGCCACTGGACAGACCTGTAGCTGACCTACCAGCAGCAGACAACGAAAGCTGAGATTGGCAAAGGACTGAAAAGGGAACGTGGAGGTTGCCCCTTCTTGTGCCATATTAGCAGAGCCTGCATTTTTACAGCATGCTTTGCAACCAACAACAGGTCTTCTGTTCTGAATTTGTCCTATTTTGGATTCATTTATTTTCTGATTTTTACAGAAAAAACAAATTAGGAAAAACAGGTGACAATGAGCTCCACAATTTCATTGTGTGCTACAGGGAAACATATTTCCATTCACCAAACAGCAGGTTTTTTTTGTTTTTTTTTTTTAAAGTTTTTGGAGGCACTGCCTCCAGATGTGTAATAAGAAATTGTAAACAGCCTTAACATATCAAAGTTCTCCCCCCATATCCCACTCCAGTCACCACTACCAGGGTGAAGCCAAACCTAAGCCTTCTTCTCACAGAGAACAAGAACAGCCAAAGGCAAGGACTCCACTCTATTTCAATATTTTCTCTATTTCTTCCATAAATTTTATGAGGAAGAGTTACTAGAACTGATTACAGTATTAAGGAGGTTGGTGACAACATGGTAACAGAACGGGTTTTAGGGTCTATCTTTTCCTACATTTACTTACTTTCTAGCACCTGTGCACTAACTAGACAGTTTACGAAATGCCCACAATGACCCCACGATCTTTCCTACAGAATAATAAACGATAGCTTGCACATATCTGTATGTTTATCTGATTTTTTTCATAGCCAGAGCCCCTAATTGCCCCACACTTGCCAATTTCCACCAGCAATATTATCATCCCTTATGTCTCAGGCCAGCAAGGTAGACAAAAAGTTGTTGTCTAGAAGCATGACCAAAACACTCATCCCACCTGCTAATGAAAAGCAGTCAGACTGATTCCATCTTGCAAGTGCATGCTCTGCAGCTAGCTCAGAAGGCCAACAGTATCCTGGGCTGCATCAAAAGGAAGGTGGCCAGCAGGGAGAGGGAGGTCATTGGCACCCTCCACTCTGCCCTTGTGAGGCCCCATCTGGTGTACTGTGTCCAGGTCTAGGGCTCCCCGCTGAAGAAAGTTGTAGAGCTTTCGGAACAGGTCCAGAGGAGGACAACTAAGATTATCAAAGGGCTGGAGCACCTCTCCTAGGAAGACAGACTGAGGGAGCTGAGCTTGTTCAGCTTGGAGAAGGCCACCCTCAGCAAGTTTGCTGATGACACCAAGTTGAGTGGTGCAGTTGATGTAGTAGAAGGAAGGGATGCCACCCAGAGGAACCATGATAAACTCAAAAGGTGGGCCCTTGTGAACCTAATGAGCTTCAACAAAGCAAAGTGCAAGATTTTGCAGCTGGGTCAAGGTAATCCCAGATATGTCTACAAACTGGAGAAGAACTCGAGAGTGACCCTGCTGAGAAAGACTTAGGGGTTCTGGTTGATGAAAAACTTAACAGGAGCCAGCAGTGTGTACTTGCAGCCTGGAAGGCCAATGGTACCTGGGCTCTCTCGGGGGGGGGGGAGGAGGTATAGCCAGCACATCAAGGGAGGTGATCATCCCCCTCTATTCTGCCCTCATGAGGCCCATCTGGAATGCTGCATCCAAGTCTGAGGCTCCAAATACAGGAAAGATGTAGAGCTCTTGGACAGCATCCAGAGGAGGGCCACAAAGATGATCCAAGGGCTGAATCTTCTTTTATGAAGATAGGCTGAAGGAACTGGGCTTGTTCAGCCTGGAAAAAGAAGGCTGTGGGGAGACCTCATTGAGGCCTTCTAATATTGAAGGGAGTTATAAACGTGGAGAAAAATCAACTTTTTACATGGGTAGATAGTGATAGGATAATGGAGATTTCGATTAAATATCAGGGGAAGTTCTTTACTGAGATGTGAGGTGCTGGAACAAGTTAGCCACAGGGGTTGTGGATACCCCACCCCTGGAGGTGTTTAAGGCCAAGTCGGATGGCGCCCTGGGCAGTCTCACCCAGTAGTTGATCTAGCAGCTGGTAACCCTGCCTGTGGTGGAGGGTAGTTGGGACTTGATGATCCTTGAGGTGCCTTCCAACCCAAGCCATTCTATGATTATACAGTAATGATAGGACAGGGGGAAACTGTTTCAAACTAAAAGAGGAGAAATGTATATTAGATGTCAGGGATAATTTTTTTTTTTTTCTTTCCACTCAGAGGATGTTGAGGTGCTGAAAAAGGCAGCCCAGAGAAGTTGTGGCTGCCTCATCCCCACAGAAGATAAAGCTCAAGGTTGGATTGGGCCATGAGCAGTATGATCTGGTGCCTGATTTAGTGGTTGGCAATCCTGCCTGCAGAAGGTGGTTGGAACTGGTTGATCTTTGAGATTTCTACAATCCAAGCCATTCTGTAATTATATGATCTTTTAGCCTGACTGGACTGTGTATAACCTGCTGAGCTTATATTTTATTCATTCCACCACACTTCTTGCATTTGTATGCACAGTGAGTGTTTGGAATTTCTTCTGCTACAGCAGTGCACTGCAGAGAATTTCTACCTCTCCCTCTTCGTGGGCAAGCAAGGAATAAGCATAATAAAATAACAGAGAAAAAAAAAAAAAAAAGAAAAATAACTTAGAAATCACTCAGATCCAGTGTATCCAGTAAGAGCTAGGGTTATTTTCACATTGCTGCTCTGGAGTAAAACACACTTAAGTCCCTGGTGGAATAAGGATAGATGTCACACATTTCACTTTTGGTAGAGTACTACAGCTATGAACCTCCCCTTCCCCCCACAAGTAGTAAGCTGAAATCATACATGCAGATTCTTAAAGCAGAAGCTTACCCCAGTTTTCAAATTCACTGAACACCTCTGCAAAAATGTATTTTCTCCCACATCCTTTCAGCTCTAACTCCAAGATCTTTCAGTCCCATGCTAGTCATTAAATAGCCATCTAACACCATCTGCTGGATTGTGCTGAAAAATATTACACCAGCAACACGCTGCCAGGGGGAACCATTAAACCATTAAGGTGCCTATGTATTGGCTTCAACTGAGGTCCCCATTGCAACCCACCTCCTACCTTGTTTTTGTTTTCTCTCCTTTTTGAAAGGCAAATCTTGGCTGCGGTTTCCTATTAATGGCAGCAACCCAAGACAAAGTCCTCTGCTCTAGATTTTGTTCAAATTGTACAGAGGGCAGTACCATGCAATTATGCTTCAATACAGCCATTGATCTGTAGTCCTGCTTCACCCCTTCCTGATTAAATAAAAAGAAAATAACATCAGAAAAAAAGAAGCTACCCTGAAAGCAAGCCTTCCGCAAAGTCAGAGTGTAATTTTGACAGAGAACGAGTCGGAAGGGACTGCACTCTGCCGAAAATGCAGTGCCTCAGCATGAGTCAGAGGCTGGGGATGCAGAGCCTCTGCAGCAAGGAAGCAGCCAATACTTAGCTCAGACATTAGTCCTTCATTTCTTACATCCTGTACAAAGGCTAAAGCAGCAGTTATCTCTCCATCATGCGCACATGTACTTCACAGAGATGGGCTGGGATATTTTTAGCATCTAATTGAGCAGCTGCCACTGCCGTTGAATGCAAGACAATAGCTTTTAATTACTTATTTATGGCAGTAGACCACACCCCCTTTCTTGCGTCTTCAGGTCAAATTTATTTCACACATCTCCTAGCTCCTTATATCACTGGACCGAGTGGCCAAGCTTTTTCTTTCACCAAGGTAAAACATAAGCTTGGCTGAAATTAAGTCAGGTATAAACATTCCGGATGTTTGGAGTTTTCTACTTCCTACTTTTTTTTTTTTTAATCTCCCCACTGTTTTCCTATTTTCATACTGAAATTAGGGATTAATCACATGTTCCACAGTTATTAGACATCAGATTTTTTTTTGTGAGGTCCTGAGTCAGCTAGATGTGGTGCTGAAGGACAAGTTGTCTTTATTGAATCCCTATTCTGTCAAGTCACTGACAGCAGTGCCTGGATTGCACACTGCATAACTAACAATGCATCTCTCCCCTCATTTGAATACCCTAAGCTGTAGGCTTTCTGGAAGCACCTCACATCACACAAAGCAAATCGCACAGCACTAACCAGATTGGTTGAGATTATGCTGTAAAAACCACAAGGTGTCTGAATCAGAGGATCTCCATAGCAGTAAGGGGAAAATAAAGGTCATGCCTTATGCATCAGTGCTGCCTAAGGTAGAAGTTCACCTTCTGCTACAGATGCAAGTGTGGTAATAGGAGGAATTTGTTGATGTATTCCCGGGAGAGAGAGAGAGAAGGCAGGTTTTGAGGCATTGTACAAAACACGGGTAAGACTGCCTCAGAAATACTGCATACAGCTCTGCTCACAAAGTTCAGGATGGGTGAATTTCAACACAGTCAGCAAAGAAAAGAGCTCTAGGCATGCATCACAGAAAACCTGCTACATGAAAGGGGTGGAAACAAAGCCAAACCTTTGCTTAGTTAGCTAGCAGAACTGAGGCTAGAGCTGCAGATTCGGTGCTCTTATCTGCTCCAGATAGAACACTGCGTCTTGCCACCAGAGGGGCCATCCCACCCACCGCATGTTCCTAGCGCCTCACTTCGGCTGAGCAGTGGGGAGCTGACACAGCTCGTGCTGCTCCTGCAGCACTGCTGGGGCCGACAAAGGAAGCAGCAAAGCAGCATCTCCTCCTTCAGCAGCAGCAGAGTAACGCTGTCTTAAGATGGCAATTTATGAAGTACTGCTAAGCACTGCAGCTGGAAAAAAAAAAAAAAAGCACAAAAAAACCTCCTAGAAGCAGCAAATAACAAAAGAAGAGATGAGCCACTTCAGCTAAGGGGAAATGCTAGCCCAACAACACATCGTTATAAATTGACTATAAATGCATTTGGGCAAGAAATAAACTTTAGCCTTCTCACTGGGCTACTAGAGACGAAGCCTCAATTAATATGCCAATAAAATACATTTATGAAATGCATGAAGTTTTCTTTCCAGCGTCAGTGGGCAGAACATGCACCTGGAGGTTCCTTCCACTCCTACACTTCTTGTTTTTGTCAACCCTTTTAACAGAAAAATTGAAAGCATTTAAAGGGCTCCAGAAAGTAGACTTCCTGCTATAAAAGCAAAGTCAAAAAAGCCCTGCTCTAGGCAATTCCAGCCAAAGATTTAAATGAATCTGGACAAAGCATTTTATTGCATGCTGACAGAATATATCAAAAGCAACACGTCCCTTCTGAAGATTTGACTTTTCAGAGCAAAATTGGCTCAATTGACCAACATATGTTACAGAAATTGATTTTTTTTTTTTTTGTGTCTGGTTATTTATTGTGCAGAGAGGATCTGTTATAGCAGGGACAGCAAGGACCCGAGGACATTCAGACACAGAATATGGCCAGCTTCCTGACTGTGAGCTGCTGTCACAGGAAGGGTTACAAACACTGATTACCCACAGACACACACACGGCTTATCCCAGGGATGAAATTGATCGGCCTGGAGACACTGCAGGGTTTTAAAGGAAAACACTCAGCTGGTAAAACACATCCCACTGGCATGCTGGAATTTCACAGTCACTGAAAACCTGCCCTGAGAGAACTCAGTTTCCTGGTGCCTGAATGCCAGCAGTCAGAATCTGCCCAAGAGCAGAATAACTACTTTCGTGCACTTCTGTGCTAGTGAACAAGCTGTTTCCCATGTATTTAAGCATGATGGAAAGAGAAGGAAAAGTCTGACCCTATGACCATGCAACACTGTCTTGCAGTCTTGCTCCTGGACCTGCTTGCAGTCTGCTTGGCTCGTGCAGCAAGCACCACCTCTGCCACAACCACCAGCATGTGGGACTTGCAGCCCTGACTGCACCAAGCCTCCAGGAAGAGTGCCAGCACAGTAAGTGCAAGGGAAGGCCAAGGGTGCCGTGCTTTTGTCCAAGCTGTGCTACCAGCACACTGAGCTATGCTATCAGCCATTATGAAGTCACCTGGCCCAAGAGAAGGGGCCTGGCATCACAACAGCAAAATACAAAACAGCTGCCTTCAGGACCTTACCTCAGTCTCACCATTCACCCGTATGCTTATGTTACATCTGCTCTCACTCTTCCCACTTTGTTTGAACTGCCACAGTTCTGCACTGATTATGTCTTAATCAACGAATATCCTCCTCCCAAGCATAAGCTGAAGAGGACAGAGCAAAAGAAATTCAGAGATACAACATCTAAAAACTAAAGTCATAGATGTCATGCCTGGGCACATAGAAACAGAAGCAGCTTTTTCAGAAGTGTTTTTTTTCTTTTAAATATACACATACATCATATGATAAATGTATGTATCTGTGTACATCAAAATTATAGAAAATGATTTACTAAGTGAATTTTGCAGTAAGTTTTAAACTATTCTTACCAACTTTGCTGGAAGGAAAAAGGAAACAATTGTGAATTTCTAACAGACCTAATACTTGTTTAGGTTAGGTGTCTTTCCTTTCCCATACCCTCTACTAAAAAAAGATTATCTAGAAAATTCAAAATTAAGACAGAAAGCAAGTTACAAGTCTGGCTGGAAATGACAGTAGACATCTCAATTTTAGAAGTTCAGAACCCTTAAAATCAATTTTATTTCTTTTTAAGCCTTCTATTTTGAAATTCAGAGTAAGCTGAATTACTGGCATGCAGACATCATTCCAAACATCTCATTCAAGCAATGCTTGGGCCGCTCCAAAAATATTTAAAAATATGAGTGAAGATGAGCCTTCCCTGAAAAAATTAAAAAACAGACAAGCAAAAAGCCCTGACATTTTATAATAGCAGCAACAACGAACACTGGGCATAAGAACCCTTGCCTCTTTCCACGCATGCACAGCTAATTTATCATATTATCAGCATATGCAGTTTTAAGCCAAAACAGCTATTCATCATTGCATTTGTGACTAAAAGCCCTGTTTTCCCCAAAATGCAATTAAGAACTGCAGCAAAAGCACAGGGAGAGACTGCTCTGAGTCAGAAGAGTTCACAACACGAGCAGACAGGGCAAACAAGACATGTTTCAGCAGAGGTGAAACATTAGATGGACTTATCCTCTCTTCTCCTGGGTCCCCCAGACACCCAGCAATGCTCAACAGCTGCCACTGTTGTGAGGAATAACCTCTCCAGAGTGCAGAGAAGGACAGTAAAATAGCTTTTTCCTAAGGATGACCCTCTCTCTCGCCAAAGTTTTAACTAGACATACAGCACAAACATGAACTTCAACCAATGCCCTGCCATCAGAGCTGTGTTTAGTGTCATCATTCTGAGCATTCAAGTGCAGTACCTGTAACTGAGATAAAACCACGCACATTTGAAGCCATTTAGTACAGTACCAAGGCTGCATTGCAGAATCTCCCCTTCTTCAGAAAGGAGCAGGTAAACAGCTGTGGAGATTAGATTGCTATAAACTTCAGAGGCTGCAGGTCTGGCGCTGCTTTCTAGGGTGTGCAGGGCTGTGATGCCAACAGGTCCCAGCACCAGCCCAGTCAGCACCACGCCATAAGATAACCCAGCTCCAGGAAAGCCAAACAATTCAGGAATAGAGCTGGGGCAGCTGCACTCCTCAATATAATCCAAACACAGGCTGAACATCCAGGCCGACCTTAAATGCATCCCTTGGGCCTGAGGGCAAGGATGTGGGTGGAGAACTCAATAAGATCGATCATTAAGGCTTATTAATACAAATCTGACAAAACCAAGGGTGACAGCACACAATCTTGGTTTAAATAAGGGCTTTTGTTAATATGTCATCATCGGAAAGTTACTTTTTTATATTTTGTAGACTTTGTGTCTCTGAAAAGCAACAGAGATGCTGGAATAAAAGTACAGGATATAATTAAAGCAGCCAGCAAGCACCTGGAAGGTTCAATCCCTCATTCTTTTGCTAAGAATGGGAACAGCTGTGACATGAGTCACTGACTGTGCTTCTAGTATTTGGGGCTCCTGCGCAATTGATTTTGTGCAATCTGCAAAGCCCCCAAACCCAGCCCAGCCCTCTCAGCAGCTCTGAACATGGCCCAAGTTTCAAATTTACAACTAAAGTAACCGTAAGATGAACTGTATGGGAGTTCTCCTTGATTTTTCACAAAGCAACCTGGAAAGAAATCTTTACATCTATGTCGTTGCAAAGGTGCATTTTGGCTCCTTCAGATTTCTGAAGCACTTTTAAAGATTTTCTGTAGCATCATCCAGCACTATAGATTACTTAAAAGGACTACTTCCATCTTGGAGATGTTTTGTGTTTTAGGAATATCAGTAATGTCTTATTCAGAGTTTGGCTCTGAAGGTCTGTGAACACGAGAACATAGTACTACAACTGGAGAAAAATGCACTAATACTCAAAGCTCTGTAACTGTTATGAATAATAGCATGCCAAAAGACCCCATTGGGACAGAACTTCATTTTGCTGGTGCTGTACATACACACAGTAGGAGGAGGAATTTCTGCCTCAGATCTCTTTAGATCTGCTACAGATATTTAGGAGAAAGACAAAATGTCCACTTACAGGAGATGTCTAATGCCAACATCATGGCCCTCAAGACAAAAAACAGAACACACAGGCACTTGACCTATGAGCCTGCAAGTCATTCATGTGAAGTTCTACAGAACGTCTATGAAAACTCAAGGAATTTCATTCAGATAATTCATATCCTAGCATATATTACTATTTCTCTGCCAATTCCTCATTTAAAAACTGAGCATCCCCTTCAACTCAGCATAAAAGCACTCATACTTCATGCTTCAGTAACATCCCCAGTAAGAGATTTTCAAATCATTCAGTAAGCGCTGACATCTCTGTGGTAGGGATTATTTATTGTTGCTTCAGGCTTAGCAGACTGCGACACACCATAGGAGAAAACAGTGGTGTTATTCACCATAGGTGAAACCAGAGTGTTTTATTTAGCAGGATTAATTTTAATGCATGTATTTAACTACTGAAGGAGAGAGACTTACATAAGGATCCTTTCTACCTGTATTTCTGACTTCCTTCAAAATACTTCTACTGATAAACATGCCTCCAAATATCCTCAACTAACTCTCCTGTATAGGGGACGTGGCTTTGTGCTACATACTATGTGGCTAAAATACAAATACAGTTACATTCACTCAGTTGTTAGTACTTATGTTAACAGCAGACAAACTGAAACACAGAACCCAAAGTGCTGCATGATTTACCCAAGGATGAGTATTCAGATTTGGCTTCAGGACAAAACCACAGCTGAACCAAAAGCCCAGAACCCACCCTCAACATTGATGAATAGTAGAGCTTAAGTTTAAACTAATGGAAATGTTTTGCTATGTTACAAAATACCTTTTTTTTTTTTGTTCTTCTGAGTTTTTAAAGTACATCCAGCTTTATCATCAACTTTTCTTTCCCCATTTTTGCATTTGCTACATTGCAGCCAACAAAGGCACAGAGAATTGATATCTCTTGACAGAACAGATCCAAAAAACAGGTGATAACAGAAATACTGGCAGCTAAGCCTAGCCTTCTGGATGCTACCAAGTCACCTTCTCAGATTCAGAGGAAGTGACAATGCTTTTTTTATACTAGTAGGACAGTGGCAATTGACCTGGTACTCAGAGAACTGCTATATCCAAAGAAAATTTGCAATTCTTCCAGTTATAGATCAAATCCTGTAACAAAATGAAAAGCACAGCAACAGCAGCATAGTTGCAGAGTCCTAAGCTACAACAAGTAAGAACATACTCAAATGCAGCAGCTGTAGACACAAAAACAAAGGAAAGAAGCCGCTTACCCTTAGAGGATCTCAGGTACACAGGGAGCTCCAACAAGATACCCTTATCTCCACTGCCAATCCTTATATGAGGTCTAGAAAGGGGTGGATCCTGACTCCACCCCATCCAGACAATCAAGTGCACTGCTTGCACCTGAGTTCCCCTGGGTTAGCCCTGCCTTCCTACCAGGTGTTTAATCATTGTTTCAAGCTGTGACCTAGCATTTCTGCCACACATCCTAAAGCAGAAGTAATTTGCAGGGTAAGCTCTGCAAAATCATTGTGTTTCAGACTCAAGCAATGATTCACATTTGCAAAAGCAGTTCAAGTTTGTTTTGAACACAAAGCTTTGGATACTTCAGAAATGCAGGATGCTGAAACATCAAGTCCAGATCGCAGGGACCATTACAGTATTGTGAGAGCCCACACTGGAAGAGGAAGAGGAAAGAAAGAAGAAAACAGACATTAATGAAGCAAGGTATACTTAACTTGCAATTTACAACTGTTCTCCAGGAAGAAAGCATGCACAATATGACTAAAAAAACACCTTGAAGAAGAAAAAAAATCAAGGCAAGAACTGAGGCAGAGTGTGGCATACAGCATATATTTTGTGAACCTCTTTTTGACAGAAAAGGCATGGATGGATGGAAGTCATGCAGGAGATTTCAGCACATAGCACCCCTCTGCCTCAGGTTCTGAGACAATGACCCAGAAGAGTGCAGAAGGCACTTCTGAGCTTTGCATTTGCAAAAGCAGTCTACAGATGCGCCCTTGACTGGAAAGAGTTTTGGGAGCCAGTTTGTGTCGTTTTCATTTGTGCTGTTCACTACGAATCTGGCTGATCTGTGCCCAGTAGCAGAGGGCTTTTTCCCTGCTTGTTTGCCACATGCCTAGTCAAACACCCAAGCCTTCTCAAAAAGCCTGTTTTGTTATTACAGCGCTATGCGCCTGGAAAAAATGAACAGTCATCCTAAAGCATCTCTGCAGCAGGCATAACATCCTGGCTGAACAATCTCCCAAATGCCTGAAAGTTTGTGAACCTGAGCTCTTGATGATCCCTGATCATTTGCACTCCTCTTAAGGGCCTTAAAAAGCACATGCTGAATTATGATGCCAGCTTCTTCTCTCATGACTGCCCTCCCCAGTCTTCATTTACATAACTCAATTCCTGGTGCCTGTAACTCAGCACATAAGCAAGAATGTTCCTAATACTGTGTCAGTAAAACTGCAGAGAAAAGGGGGGAGAGTGGGTGGGGGGGCGGGAGAAAAATAACAGGCTATGACACTTTCTAAACAAAAGAGAAGCTGAAAATACCTCAGTCACAGAAGGACAAAGTTGGGCAGACCAGCTGACCTCGGAGTGGCATGGGTTCCTGTGGAGGGAAGGTTTTGCAGCCCACTGAAGGGGGAACAGGGTACAGTGAGGATGTGAGGCATGAAAACTCCTTCTGAGGAAGTTACTGCTGCTTGGTCTCCCCTGATGGATGGGAGCCCAGGGCTGGAAGCACCTCACCAAGAAGCATTTGAGCTGGAGACTTCAGTTGCTGGTACATGCATGATGTCTGGTCCTCTACCTGTCAGTGAGCAAAAGGACATTCCCTAAAAACTCCACAGTAGTGGACTGGAAAATTGGAAGCTGCATTGCCCTTCTGTTGGGGTATGGGCAGGAGCATAAGGTGGCACCCAGGGGATTCCTACTGGATGAGAGAGAAGGATGGAGAATTGGCAAGCAGAGGGTGAGGCACAGGAGGGGCCCCACTTGTGGCTTTTTAGGTTGAGGCCACATAGGCTGCCAGCTCACCTGCATCACAAAGAACCAGCTTTCCTCACAGGCTTAAAATGCAGGTTACTTGAGGAGCTGCAGCCACACTCATCTGTAGTATCGACTGCCTAAAATGGCGGCACCCCAGCAGGAGGAAGGGCGTGGCCTGCCTCAGTGCCACAGGTGCGTGCTCACTGGAGACTTGCAGAGAAGTGTCTGTCAGAATATATGAAAACAGGGAGCTCTTCCTTCTCTTTCTGCATTTTCAGTCATCAGGTAGAGCAGAAAGAGAAAGGTACCAGTCAGAAATGCTTGGCTATTTCTGATAGAAGCAGAGGTCTGTCCGACCCAAAATGGCGGTGTGCCATGAGGGGGATGGTTTACATTTGAAGGGCCTTCTTCCCCAGGGAGGAGAGTGCTGTGTGCACCCCAGCTGGCGGCTGCACGCAGGGCAAGGCACTGCGCTGTGGAAATGAGACCTGCAAATTTACAGTGGCGTTTCTTCCTTGTTGACCGGTGGTAAAAGCTATCCCCAGTGCGACTACTGCTTCTTAGAAGCAAACCATCCCTTGCCAGAGCCCAGTTCTAAAAGCATTTATCAAAGCAACAGTGTTTCGAGGCATTGGGCTGGTTTTATTTTGCTGTGCCTTTCCTCAGGCTAAACCAGACTCTGCAACGACAAAAACTTAGTTTGCTCCTCAGACGTCAGAACTTTCTGTGACACAAATCATGGCTGCTTTTACAGCAATAAGGAAATTGATTCTTCTGCCTGATCGTTCTGATCCTTTATCAGCCCTCTCAGTCCTCCTGCAGGGCTATCAGGAAAGCTAATTGGATTTTCTCCCAGGTTGTTTATTTGTGAAATAAAATTCCCGTTTGCATAACTAACTTCTTACGATCATTTATCTGTTACTGTAATGCAGTTCGAGGGAAAGCTAAGCAATTATCCAACCCATTAACCGTGAAGGAAGCGTAGCAAGTTGTGGCACACAGAAAAGTCGTCACTTGCCTTTTTTTAGCATCTATAGACATTTTAATGTAGACTCAGCACCTGCTGTGGGGATCCAAGCAGCCAGAAGAGGGTAGTATACGTTAATTAATCAGCTTCATCTGGTGGTAAAGCAGAGCTATTTGCAAGAGAAACATCTACTGACATTTCTGGCTGCAAGGTAGAGAAAGGCAATACTGAGAAATTTGATAGAATTTGGCAAGGAAGATTTAAGTTAGAACTGTCAACAATTAGATTAATAGCAGGCTACAGAGCTTTTCACCTTCTGCTGTTAGCTCCTGTTTGAGCAATGCCTCTTTCAACAGAAATGCATGTCTGAAACAACTTCATGGCTTTGCTTTCAGCTAAGAACAGCACACATTACTAAAACTAATAGCATCTTAAGTGCGTTCTGGTGTAGTGCCTTGCCTGCAGTAAATCTAAAAAGCCAAATGGGGATGTCATGAAACTGCATAGCACTGAAAGCGCCTTGAGGGTATGATTCAGGCCTAAGAACTTGAAAAAACCCACCACCTTCACACATGCTGTCTGACATTGCATGGGGTTTCTGCAGTTGACAGAGACTCAGAAAGGAAAATGTACATCAGCATGGAGTACAAGGCAGAAGCGTGGCTTATAATTCACATTAACATGTTTTACTGCTGCTCACTTCCTTTCTTAGTGCATAGCAAGTCCTCTGTGGATGAAAGCAGTGAATGGGGATTGACTGAGGAAGTAAAGAAGGAATATCTGAGTGAGTAAGTTATTATTTGCCTTATACTATTAGTAGTTGGATATCGCTGACAGGATCAGACTTCTACTGTGATAGATGTTGTACTCTCTCATGGGAAAGGAAAAGCAACAACCTGAAAAAGGAAGCTCTTCATCAAACAAACAAAAGAACAAACAGAAAGTGAAAGGGAAAACAGGTACAAAAATATGAAATGCCATGCTTAAGATCATATGGCTAGTAATTGGCAGAGCAACAGAAGACTCCTGACAACGTGCTTCTGGTGGAGCTAATTTAAATTCTCTCAGAGGTTAGTAAGTAAAAATGATTGGTTTGCACATTTACACCTTGGAAATGCACTGAAACCATAATACACCATTGATTCATATTTTATTAGTACTCTGCCTGAAGCGAAGTGGAAATGTAAGCTGATTTTTTTTTTCTAGAATTACTTTCCCTCCGTCCTCTCAAAAATAACACATGCAGAAAACATCAGAACTTTTCATTTAACATTAGACTATAAATGCTAAACCAGACGCCCTTCACCTGCTGCTACAATGCAGCTGCTTTCTCAGCTTGAGCATTGTCCTTTATCCCTGTAACACAGAAAGAGCACACAAGAGCTGAAGAAAGGAAAGGGACAGAGAATACCATATGCAAGCTGAATTAGGGTGTCAGACTAATCTCAACCCCTCTAAAAAGCTTAGTTTCAGGAAACCTTCATGTGACAAATTCAGAAAGCCTTTAAAGCAACCCTGTCACTTCAAATCAATGGTTGCACATTTGTCCACAGTTTTCATGGACTTGGCTTTCAGTTTCAGAAAGGGCCCTTCTAAAACGACGTGCAAATATCCAGCTGCCATGTCTGCTTCGGTCAGTCCCATATCTCTGATCATTTTGATGTGAGGAAGGAGCAAAGCCAACTATAAAGATTCTTTCTGGATATCATTTTCAATAATGCAGGAAGGTTACAGTAATAAGCCAGTTCCCCTACGATTTCCCTCCTCTGCATTATGCATTTTGGTTTCTCTGGCACACAAGAGATACATTATGGAAAGTGATGCTTGATGGGGAGTATTCTGCGTACACATCCCTGTTCTGAGCTCAGTTCCTGGGGATCATTTGCCATTTGTTTCTCTCTTGTTTGGCTGAGCTTTCCTTTTGAGCTGCCTGTCCATTAAAAGGAGTGTGAGGACGTCCACGCAGAGTCGACAAGTCTGACTAGAGGGGCTTCCCCTTGTGTTTCCATGCTGCCAGACGCAGTTGCCTGCAGAGGGATTTGGACGGATGAAGATGCAGTTGGTAAGGGTACATTACCCCTTAAAAACATGCTTGAAGTGTTGCTGTTCACCTCACTTCCTGGGTTGGTGACACTTACAGCACTGCTGCTCACTGACCACAGGCAAGGGTAATGGCTGGAAAAAAAGAAAAAAAAAGCAGTACAAACTGAATGACTTTTTCAAAACCTGCATAGGACTTACTTCTATGGTCAAGTGCATTATCTGCTCAAAAGCTGGTATCCCAATCAAGTTGCTGAACTAGATCAGCTTTGCAGATCTTATGTGAAAAACACAAACAGCCATTATACTTGGTGACGCTGAAGATAGGCATGGAGAGAAACATGCAAATACATGTGATGCTTTAGGATTTAAGTGTGTCTGTTGTTTTTTTTTTTCTTAATGAATGCTTATATTTTAAATAATTTCACCTGATTTTCCAGGCATTTAAAATAAGGAAATTCATGCATTTATTTGGGGAAAGGAGGGGAAAATACTTAATTGGTTTTATATGCCTAATAAGTTCTAGTCAATCCTAGAACTGATTACTGCCCTATTACCAATACTTCTATAATGCACCATGAATTAGCCTTTGTTATATCCCTGCAGTGGAGTAAGATCCTCATTTCATGCAAGAGAATACTGAGCAGCATGGAGAGAAAGACAGTTTGGCTTGAAAACTCTCACTGACAGCAGACACCTGAGTTTCAAGATTCTGGCTTTCAAAAGTGCTAGGGAAAAATAAAGCTCCCATTGATTTTATCTGGGCAGAAGGTAATCAGCTTGTCAAAAGGATCTGTCTGGGAATCTTAAGTTGGGTACCTGGGACATGTTTTAAAATCTGGATGCTGATTGAAGCATGAAATAAAGTGTGAATTACCAGGGCAGGTACAGTCCTAATGTGAACAGGTGCAGAGATTTCTCCCACTCATCCACATCAGCCTGTGAAAGATTGTTTTTCATTTGGATTATTTGACGTGAGCAGACATGAAGCATGGAGTGGCAGATCATGGGAAGCTTCTTATCTTTGCAGTGTGGCAACACCACTGTTGTTTCAGCATACGCTGAACAGGATTGAAAAGTTAAGGAGAAACAATCGCATCACACCAGGAATATCAGCCACTTTCTGTACTCTGAAGCATAAGAGAAAGCAGAGAAGCTGGAGACCATGGTGAGCCATGGTGGAATGAAAAGCCTTTAAAGCCTTTGACACTGTCCCCCACAACATCCTCATAGGGAAAAGCTGGCTGCCCATGGTTTGGATGGGCATATGATCTGCTGGGTGAAACACTGGCCATATTGCTCTCTTCAAATACCTGAAAGGTGCTTACAACAAGAGTTGGGTTGGTCTCTTCTCACTGGTAACAGGTGACAGGATGAGGGGAAATGGTCTCAAGTTGTGCCGGGGGAGGTTTAGCTTGGATATCAGGAATAACTTCTTTACAGAAAGAGTTGTTAAGCACTGCAATAGGCTCCCCAGGGAGGTGGTTGAGTCACCATCCCTGAATGTGTTTAAAAACCATTTGGATGTGGTGCTCAGGACATGATTTAGTGGAGGGTTGTAAGAGTTAGGGTAGTATGGCTAGGTTAGACATCCTAATTCTCATTCCTATACTGAATCTCACTTGTATTTCTTCCTAAGATTTTCTTTACTAGATCTTTTAGTAGTAAACAACAACAAAAAAAAAAACAACACCCTTTTTATTCTTCAAGTCATTAACAAACCCAATCAATTCTATAGAGCCCAGTTATGATTAAACATTCCATGCGTTGTAAATTGAATATAAAGAGCTCCATGATTTTAAAAAAAAAAAAAAAAGGCTAAAATTACAGAGGCAAGCTGACATCTGTACAATTTATTTTTTGAAACCTCTGGAATACATGTTTATCTGGCATATTGTTTATTAGATAAAATACTGGAGAGACTTAGCAAGTGTGCACACCTACTAGTAAGTGCTGCTTCTGCAGTATTTCACACTCATGTAGCATGGGCAAACTTTGCTGTCAGATAGGTCCTTCAGTTAAACAGTATCTCCACTTTACACATGGAAAATTGAGGTTGTGATTCACCTAAGGAAGACCGTGTATGTAGAGGAGGTGGGAATTGGTTAAGAAATCAGGCATGAATGGAACCTTATGGCAGTCCCACTAGCCTCAGTGCTCCTAATACCAGCAGCTTTCCTGTAACCTTACCTGGGCCCTGGGCTGGCAGCTCCCTTGGTGTGTGGCACGGAGAGCAAATTAGCATGTGGAGAGGATGGTAAAGTCCAGCTGTCATGTCCTGAGAATACCTGAAGATTATTGCTGGAGCTCTCCAAAATATTCACTTTGAAGGGGAAAAAAAAAAAACAACAAATCCTCATGACATGCGTTTTTCCAAGGATCTTTTGATTAATGATGACTGCTATATTACTGGCAATGTTTTGGTACACATTTCTTTATAGGTTGAGTTTTCAGTTAAGTAGGATGCTTTGCTAAATTATAGCTAGCAAACAGATTACTTTATCCTTACTCCTGTTTCTGGTCAATTTCATATGATCAAAGTAGATCCAGTTTCTGTATCTCCACCCCCAGATCTAGAGAGCAGGTGGGACATGAAAGATCTCCTGGCAATACCAAAAAGCCATCACCTCGAATCAACATCTGCCACATTCCTAAGGACTGCTCTGACTTGAGAGAGCAACTGTTTTGTGGCACATCACTAAAAAGAGGGCTTGTAATGGTTTGATACTTTTATATAACTGAGAGAAGGACTTTGAGCAAGATCATTCACTCTTATTTACAATTAGCAGTTACAGTGCACCGAACAATTCTGTTCCACTTCTTCTGTTGCCTTAACCGTACCCTCTGCATTCAGTGTTCAGTGCAGATTGTCACAGACACTCACACTGCTCTTCCCCAGTTTCAGCTTTCAATTGTTTTACTGCTTAGGGTTACCAAAGCAAGGGTCTGTCAGGGTGAATGTTTCCTGGAAGCAAAGCAGTTGTACCTGTAGGTGAATGATTTCTTTGCATGTAGGAAGGTGGGTATGGAGCAGCCCGATGCCCTCGCAGTGCTGAATATCGCTCACAGCTATGGGGAGCGTGTGGAGCTGGCAAAGGTAAAGGTGCAGTATACTGGTAATTAGAGCTTCCTGATGCGCACATTGTATCTGGGTTGGAAATCAACCAGCCACCCACTTTGAAGGGAAAGACAAGAATATTATTGCACTGAAACATTGCAGTTCAATAAAGTAGCCAGGCTTCTTGCACACCAGTTGAGCCTCAGAAATATCAAACCCATGCCAAAACACTGCTTCATGGAGCAACTGACAAGCAGAAAACAACCCACCAAAAGAAAAAAGCCCACCAAAAAATCCCACCACTAAAAACAAGACCTGAAAACACACTAAGAGAAACCGTCACTAATGTCAAAGAACAAATGAAAGAAAAGCTGATCATCATTGGAATGAACACAACATCTTCTCCCTCATTTAAATTTTTGTGCTGCTTAATGATGAAAGTTTCATGGGGGACAAAAATACAGTTATAAATACAAAACAAGTGGAGAGAAAGCCCTTAAAATTCCATTTATAATTTTTTTTCCTGGATTCCATTTACATCAAAAATTGGATCATATGAAAAATGACCCTTCTGCAGAAACTGATTTCCTACTGAAGTTATTTCAATCGTTATTTAGTTTAGACAGCCCTTTTCTGCAAAGGCAGTTCAAGGCTCAGTGAACTGCTGCTCTGATCCAGTTAAGCAGATCCCAGCTTCCCAGCATCTATCTACGCTAAATCTCCAGCTCACATGAACAAAAGCCTTACAGTGAGAGTACGTCATATGTTGACCTTCAGAGACTGCTTCTGGTGCATCCTTGGGATGGTTTCTGAAAGGGAAAACATCTAGCAGTAAAACTTCTTATTGCAAAATTAGTAAAGAAATTTTAAAAACTCAAAACTAGTCATGCACACACAAAAAAAGACTTTTCTGCACTCTGTCATAAAGGAAACAATTATGTTACACAGCATCCCGAGCCTGAAAAGCTAGGTCTAACTGCGGGACACCTGGGACTTCCTGCATCCCACTCAGTCTAAAGCAAGGCTCTGCCTCCTGCTTAGGGCCATGAGACAAAGGCAGCATTTGCCCTCTGCAACTGAGAATTAAGACACAGCAGCTCCAAGAGTGGAAAGGAAAGAAATAGTGATTCTCCTGCAGGCATATGGGAGACGTCATTTTAGAAGACACAGCAGACCTGGACAAAATTTATTAGCAATGATGGATGGGAATTGATCATTTGGATGCCTCAATGTGTTAGTACAGATGAAGTGAATCTTCATGAAATAATTAAGCCACGGTCTGTTTCTGGTGGCAGAAGCATCTCTACCATAGTGAGCATCTACAGGTTACTTTTAATAAACACATCATAGAGTATCACACAGGTTCAGCAATAGCAGTGTGTCTATGTTACCAGTAAAGCACAATTTCACTTTAACTATATGCTTTTTGAAGTATGCAGCATTTTTTTTCCCTGACCTACTGAATTATGGTATTCACTGGAGTCTAAGTACAATGTAGTGAACATATGAGGTGTACAACATCACTGGGAAAACTCATACCCATCTCATTTCATGTGTCCTTCTGTCTTGAAGAGACTACTCACCCACATTAGGACATCTCATGGTGACTATTATATAGTCTCCCCACTAGTTTCAGTGGGGTGACTCTAGACTTAAGACAATAGAAACAAGATTAAGTTATGTATAATTTATTTTTTCCATGGTGACATCACAGTTTTAAACCATATCAGCAACCAAATACTACTGGAGCTGAAAAAGATCAACTCACCTTTCTTTTGCATCCAGGAAGGCTTTGGCAAAGGGATTATACTTGATTTTGAGAGCTGTTATCTTGAGTTTACAGAAAACAAGGCATGTTAGTGAAGGCAACTTGGAATAGAGAGTTGAAACAACATCTTCCAGAGAAAACTAAGTGGAACTGCCATGGTTAGACAAACAAAATATATCCCCACGTATTGTTTTCCAGGAGTGGTTGGAGGGAGATTTGCTCTTTGCTTAGTGCTGTGTACTGATCAGTGCCACAGGCAGCACACCAAAAGGGGCAACTTAATTGTGTGGTCTAGTCTGGTAATTCCTGTGGGATTGTGAAGCCTTTTGAGAGAACTGAGAAGAAAAACAAATACAAATCAAATCAGCAGCCAAGAGATATGGCAGATGAGTGAACAATTGTCACAATCCAAATTATTCCTCAATTCCAATTTTAGAGTAGAAATTTTCCTTTAGAATGATATGTCTTTCCATAACTGTATGCATTTTAAGGAGAGGGAAGAACTACGATTATCATTAAAACTGTTGGTCATTACTATAGAAAGATATGTGAACTGACTGTAGGTTTTTTACAGTAAGAGATTGGGATGCCAGGATAGATGGACCAATCTGGAATAGCAGTGGCAGAATATTAAGCTAAATCTGGCTTAGTACTGCAGCCAGACCTTGGACTGAATAGTTTTCAACTGCAGAAAGCAGACAGTATTAGACTGGGTGGAGCATTAAACTGCATGGGACTAGTAGTGAAATGGGGAAAGGACCAGTTTATACACGCTGATCTTGTAGTTAATAGGCTTCTAACATATATCTCATCAATGATACCCAAGAGTACAGCATGGCGTCTGCCTACCTCTTCATTTTGATAGGCAGTCACAGCTATGAACTGAGTCTCAGGGAAGGAACAGTTCATCACCATCCGGTGGGGGCCTCCTACACGAACTATATGTACTTGAGGCTCGTATTTATGCAGGGAGTTCAACATTATCTGCAGAAAACAAAACAGAAAGACCTCAGTGACACTCCGGTATCCATCCCGCAGCTGTTTTTTCATTCTTGCTCTATAATAGACCAGATTAAACCCCTCCAGTTTATTGTTATTGAAAGCAGAAGGGCAGGTGCCTTCCTAATTCCTGGCAAACTGCATTGAACAGAGTGGGCTTGGATTTAAAGATTTTGATACAGCAGCATATGTGTTAGTAGCCACAGCCTTCACACCACCGGGCTTCCACTGCACTAGAGGTTGTTCAGTCAGTTAAAGAGCAATCTCTATTCTGCTTCTGCTATCTGAAAGAGTCAGAATTATCATCACAGAAAACAAGGCCAGGATAGAGCTGAGGTAGTCACCTCTCATCTTTCTGGGCAAGATTTACCTAAACAAGCCTTGGCAAATGTCTCTACTCTAGCATTTAAAGCTGTGTATAATGGTTATTCTACAGAATACCTTCCTCAGGAAGCCTGTTTCATTACTTAATTATCTCTAATGCAACAAAACATATTTAAAATTAAGGAAAAAAAAATGTATTTTGGAAAGTGCTATGTGCATATATATAGATGGAATAGGGGCCAATAGCTGACTAACAGTGCTTTCTGCTAATACTTTCTAATAACACCACAAAAGGGGAAGCTGAAACACAGTAGAGATGTGGTTTACCTTAACACTGCTGCCAAAACTTAAAACAATTGTTTGCCATTTAGTTGACTTTTCTTTGGATTGTTTCTCCTTTAGGTTTTCCACCTTTCCTTTCTACTTTCTCCTTCTTCCCTTGCCCATATATAAGATCTTGTTCCTGTCTTTCCCATCAAGGTTTCTTTGACCTTCCAAACTGTCTTTTCGTTGTTCCTGTCCCTCTCTTTCTACAGTGCATACATTTAGACTTTTAACTTTTCTAAGGTCCTGGATGCAGGATTAGAATTTGCAAATTCAATCCTATTTTATGTTACACAGTAAGTCCTGTGTGCCAACTCTATGTGTTACTTTATAAAAAGTCAGGTCATCTTTCTGTTCTTCAGTCTCTAAAAATTGAGATAATTTCCTACCTAATTAAGGCACTAGGCTTATGAAGGTACCTCACAAACCAAATGGAAATAATGGGTAGAGAACACACAAAATTTACACAGAAAAAAAAAAATTCTGGGCTGACAAGTATCATCCAACGTAGGAGTTTTGTACAAAAACAAGCAAACAAAAGGTCTTGTGCAATATTTGATCTTTAGATGCATCATCAAAAACAAAATATGAAGCAAAACTAATTTTCCTGTTTGCATTTTTAAGGGGTTCAAAGAGAAAGTCACTTATTTCTGGTACATGTGGTTTCTTTCCAAAGGCCAAAGCTGATTCAATAGAATATTGATAATTATCATGATGCAGAAGCAGACATAGTAATTATTTCATTTAGGAGCAGCCTTTTATTCTGCTATCTGACTCCTGCCAACATTCCACTTACACCAAACAACATGGGGGAACACAACAAAAACCTAATACCCGTGACCATTCTTTCCCCCTTCTCTGAAGTCCTATGTAAAAGAAAAAAAAATAAAAAAAAACCAGCACACAAGACCAACTCTCAAAAGCCCCCTGATGATTAAGTAAACCACAGCACTCTGTTTCTCTTAACATCAAGAAGTCCATTAAAATTTGAAAGCGCCAATTAAGGCCTGTTTATTCCTGTTTACATGTGGCCTCCAGAGAATAATTGGCATCTGTGGGTGAAGAGGACTGTAAGGGCCTCTATAATTACATAAATGCACCCTTGATATTTCTTGATTGGTAGGTGCTTGCAATCGAAGCCAAGAGGTGTATGGGGAAACATCAGGCCATACCCATACCTGCCCACTCCCATTGAGCTTGTTGGTAAGTTTGACCTTGCTGAAGGAGATGGCAGCTTTCATCCAGTGGGCCCCAAAGTTGGGAGAATCTGGGTGGATGTAGACACAGCTGTGGTTTCGTGGCTCCGGTTTCCCAGCTGGCACCCATTCTCCATTGACGTACTTCCAGCGGTGGCCATCAGTCGGGGCAAAGTCTAACAGGAAAGAATACATGGCGTTGGGGTCCAAGCCTGATACGCTGATCTTCAAAACAGGGAACATGCGCCTGTTCAAGAAACAAAAAGGGGAGATACCATTAGAAACCGATTTTGAAAGGCTTGTCTTAGTGAGTTTGTGGCCGGCAACCCGCAGATTAGGTCAAGGAACATCCTCCCTCCCCATTTCTCTCTGTATAGCTAAAGTCTCCTAAAGTTTAATCCTTCTTTTTATTTTTAAAATTTTGGAAAAATATGTAATTGCTGAAGTAGGTACTCAGGTCTTGATCTAGATTTGTGAATGTGTTCTGTTTATGAACTGTGTATAGTGTCAGCAGCATCTATTGGATATGGACACGCTAAGTACCATCCTTAGGTCTGAGACAAGAGGGCGTGAACAGGATTGAACAGACTCAAACATGATCAAGAAGGTGAAGCCAAACCACAGATTAACTGCATTAATTATGGAATCCTGCAATAAATTGCTTTTTGGTGCTTTTATTTTCCTGCAGAACATTGTCCAGTGGCCAAGTTCTACTTTGTCTCGCTCTGTATATATCCTCTAAAATCATCTTGCCATTTCCAGCCCTTAGGACATAATCCCAGGCAGATAACCACCACAAACAATATACAAAGATTTTTCTTCCTTCTTTGAAAGGGATGGTTCCATGGTCTCTGTGAGCTAAATGATTCACTTTCCTCTGACTCATTTCCTGTGGTTCATCTACTAAACTCCAGTATCTGTCACTTAAGTAACAGTTTCCAGGTAGTAGTACTCAAGTGCACTAATAATTTGGCTGCACTTACCTTGTGTAAAATTATTTATTTCCTGATTATTTACTTCATGATTAGTCAGGCATGACTTAACATTTAGTAAAATGCCTTTTATCTCATCTTCCATATATTTCATTACCTTTTCCTTGAAAATACATTCTGAAGTCTTACTAAAGTGTATATTAAAGGCTATATTATGGGTATATTAAAAATCAGTTAGCTGAAACAGTTAACTGTAGTTTTTCCCCTTTTTTAAAAAGAAGTATTCTCATACTGTTCCACCATCAGTACCTTCATTTCCAGTTTGAGAAGTCTGGCCCTTGCTGACCAACCTGCACTTGGCCATTCTTTCAGTCATCTGCTCCCTTCCTTCCATATTCTTCATCCTCATCAGTTTGATCACATTCTTACACTTACAGTTCTACCGTAGATGCAATGCTGTCCATTACTAAGGGCTCTAAACATGTATCATCCAGAATTCCCACCATCTTGTGCATATAAAATTAAAATACTGTCCTCATTTAGTTTTGGGAAAACACTTTGAAGCATCTTTGTCCTTGATTCCAATGGCCCCTTTTCTTAACTCCCATTTATTTATTATGCCTTCCTTTGTAAAGGAGATTTGCAGCAGTACACAGAGGTAGACTTTCATCAGTTTTCTTTCTGTTCCAATACTTGTGATTACAGCTTTGAATTGGCATCTCAGTGCCTGGACAAGTCTACAGCAATGGAATTAGTAGGGCTCTCACAGTTTCAGGAACTGGGAAAAGTAGCAGAACAGACATCTCCCATCAAAGATACCTTACTCATTATGTTTCTTAGGTTGTGGCATCATACACATCATTACATGGAGAATTATTGTAGTTACTATATATCACCTCCTACTATGCTTATATAAACATGAGGTCTCCTGGCCCCAGAAACATCCACACTGACTCCTCCTGGAAACCAACAGTTTGCCACGTCTTTATGCATAGGACAGTAAGACTTCAAGCTTCTTTTCTCTAGAGATACAGAGATTAGTTGCACCTCAGCCACTGTTTGAGGTCCATGGTCATGGTAGCTCTCTAGGCTTTGTTAGGTAGTAGGGCAAAATGTCCAAAATGTCCAAAATGTCCAAAATCCATTCTCTCCACTGACACCAAAAGGCCCCTGCACTCATACTCTTCAGCAGGATTCACCTGCAGACCGCTGACCATCTCCTTTGCCTCTTACAACATCCTACTCCTTACCTTTCTAGACATACATTCAGCACCTCCTGCCCACTCTCTCTGATTTGAGGGAGCTTTTTCATTTAGTATGAGTACTTGGTGACTCAGTGCCAATGCAACACTGAGAAAGATATGCTGAACCATGATCTTTCTAAGTAGAAGTTTAGCCAAGAATTTATTCACTACATTTAACACGTCTTTCTGACCAGATGCCCCCTTCTTTCAAATAGGAACATGACTAAAATTGTGGATGCACTGCATCCTGCACAGCCACGTCACCTGCAGCCCATCTTCAAAGTAACAGGCTTACATATTTAGCTGAAATTGAAACAGAGGGGAAAATTCATCCTGAAAAAATTTAATTTTGCTAGATTTCTCAGAACTATTTGTTAGTTCTTCTGCACACAAAGCAAAATTCTCTGCCTTTCTACTTGAGAGGCTTGAGTTTATCCCCAGAAGAAGCAGATCAGCATCAACTCTAACCTCCTGTACCACATAAGTTACAGCGCTTTCCTGTATTAATCTTTGCCACACACACAATTAATCCCCAACTCATTTGGATCAGCATGTTTGATTGTACAGGCCTTAATGATGGAAGACCTACCACCTCACTTGCTGAGCAGATAAACGGCTTTACTGTTCAAATCGCATGCTGTAGCTTGGCAAATGAAAATTTCCACAAATTTGTTTCAGTCAGAAGTGGTCAGGTAGGTGCACATGTGACCTCTGTTACTGCAATAGCTGAGTATTTCCATCTCTTCCATTTATTTAGAGAAGATCTGCTACAATTACTCCATGGTACGAAGCTTGAGTGGGAAGATGTTTGGTATCAAATCTGAATGTGTAGTAAAGAGTAAAGTTGCTTTAACATCTAAGCCTTTCCCCACATCCCCTTCCATGTTTGCCTGCACTGACCCAGTACTGATTCTCCCCGCATATAAAGGGGAATAGAGGCTCTTTCTTGCCTCTGCACAGTAATGTGGATGTTTCAGAATACCTCTGGGATGGTATCAACGTTGTAAGAAAACTTGCTCAGTCAGCAAATGGGTTGTTTAAATGTTGAAATGCCAATACCATAAATCTGAGTAAAATAGGAGACTGATTCCAGCACCCTTTGCTGCATCCTTTGAGATACATCTTGTGATACAGCATGCAGTTTAATTTCACTGTATCTGTCCTATTAAAAACACATCCATCTTCCCTGTGTCCCTAGGTGTTTTGCTGTGGCAGGCGATTCATATAATGAAGCACAGTGCAGCTATGGAGAAGTATCTACATATTAACAGTGAAGGTGGTTCAGAACATTTTGGGACTCTCAGTACCAATTAGAGATGACTCAATCACAGCAGATAGAACTGTGCATGCTAGAAATTCACATCTGAGAATCGTATCAGACAGCCTTTCATTCTCCAGTACGTTCCTGCATCAAGTTTCAGTTTAATTTCTGAATTTTGCTAACGATATTTCCACACAAATTGCCCTTCATTTTCAAACACCCAAGCTCAGGCTGGCTTTTCCTGTTAATCTTAGAAAACAGTTCTCAAAAGTGCTCACATATCCTTCAAGAAGAATGTCTGAGTTGGTTCTATCACTGTAAGCAGCAGCAGAATTAGATCAATGTTTTTTCTTTTGAGAATCCCTTTAGAGGCTGCCACTGAAGAGTTCTGAGCCTGGAAAAAAGCTCAGGATTTACAGGGAACTGTCCCAAGTTTGTCTCCTTTTGAAAAGCATGGAGTTGTTCAGAGGGTTTTGCAGCAGCCACTGTCTGTTCCATTTTCTCACTGTGCTGGTTGGTTTGTTAAGGGAAAATACTTTCAGAAATGAAAGAGAGCCTTTTTTCTTCTTTTTCTTTTTTTTTTTTTTTTTGGTGGTCATTAATGCTACAGAATCTTCATTATTAGGATTCATGCAGATTGCTAAAATACTCTTAAACAAATTTAGTCTGAGACTGCTATAGTTTGATCAGATAGAAAGAACGCGTACCTGCCCCCAGTGGCTAGCTTTAGGTAAAATAAGAGCCAGCTGATAAGGTCAGTGCTAAGTAAGAATGAAGAAAAATAAATAAGCTTCCATGATTAAAATGTAACATTGGATATTCAAGTAATGATGGATTTTCATCCCAGCAGCAGCATAAAAAGATTATGTACATGCACTCACCTAGACATTTTAGAGAGAAAGAGTATCACCTGCAATCACAACATACGTTAGCACTGAGGAAAGAAAATGAAAAAAAAAAAAATAATAACCCACAACCTGCTGGTAAGGCACAATCCTTTGTATCCATTTAATTAATTTGGTGCAAATTTATTCTCATCTTGGTTACTTATGCTGACAAGGAATGTTTAAATCTACCTTACATTAAGTGAAAATCCACTCAGAAGTTTGCTTTAGCCCAACTATAAACATTCAAATTAAACAAAAGCAGCTTCTTGGTGTAAAGAAGAAGAAGACAACATCTATCCTTATAGATTCCTAAGAATCAGAGTAGTGATAAGCAGTGATATTTTGGAAGTAGAACTGTTCTCTTAGTAGAAGAACCTTGCTGAGCTAGCAGACAAGATTTTTCCCCTCCTAATTTCTTTCCCTGACAGGCTGCAGGCAATAGTAATCTTTTCCACAAGTTCTGTTCAACCAAAATCTCTGCAAAACTGATGGAACTCACACCATGAGCATAAAGCTTTTCTCTCATCTCTTAATCTTGCTCTCCCATGCAGATATTCCTTGTGAAAGAAACATGCATGGAGGGAGGGGTGGGAGAAGATGGCAGAGGTGGCAAGGGTAGAGTAAGTACTACTGTAAACCTTAGTACTGCTGTACAGGAAAACTTTCCTCTAGTCATTACCTGGACTCTGTTGCCTTCCCAGATCAGTGCAGAGCCTATCTGGAGAGCCAGTATCCAATTCAGAATTAACATTCTTTTCTCCGGGTTTTGCACTCAGCAAACAGAAAGATATGTGATCCCCTTATATCACAATTTGTTATCTTTCTAAAGCTCTGTATGTCAGCCAGTATTCTACGGTGCTTACTAAGTACACCAGCAACAACTACAGAATTGTGAGGCACAGTTGTGGGACCACACAGATCTGGACCGCACATACAAGCCACAGAGCACAGCTGGATTGTACCCTTTTCTAGTACAGATTGTATGTGCAGACTGTTAACCTCCAAAGCCTGAGAAACAAGACCAGCAACGGGGAGATAACAGCACTGATCTGCTTCTGAACAGTCCTTTGAGATCTACAGGTAGGAATGTGGTAATAAACATTAATGACTGGTAGCACAAGAAGCAATCCAGAAGATTTTGAGAGATAGTGTCCACTCCTCGGTGAAAGTTCCCTTTTTGTCAATACATTTCTCCAGCATGTTTCACAAGCAGGAATAAAGTGTGGCAGGAATGGCTTCACAGAAAGGAGCGGGGACACCCCAATTCTGTCCCTACCCTGCTTTTAGGGGACCACACTGCTACATGCTCACTGCAGTTCTCTCTAGCCAATGCACACGCTACTTTCTATTACACCTCTTCACACCCCCCGGCTGTCACCCACCCTTAGCACACAGTGCTATGCAGATCACTCACCTGCCATTCTTGGTCACAATCATCTCGTTGGTGACTTCTCTGAATCTCTGCCAGAGGGTAGCATCCTCTAAGACAACCTGAAGCTGCTTCTCAGTGGGGTCACCTTTGTCTCTCCCTGCCCGGAGTTCACTCTCCACGACGCTGAGCAGCCTGGAGATGGTGCAGTCAGTGGGCTTTTTGCAACCCAGGTCTGCCATAATGACTTTACTGCCAGAAACTTGTGGTGGCTGTTAAAAGACAGAAATAGGAAGCTAAATCAAAAAGCAAGTCAGATCGTTGGGCACAGCCTGAGAAACGTGCCCTCCTCACTCTTTTGCCACTGACTAGCTCGTTCCTCTGGAAGTCCCAATGGGCAGTGACACCAGCGTGTGCAGGTTTATGCACACACTCCACACAAAAAAAAGGACTATCTCCTAATTACCTGTCAGACGGTCAGGTGGGTGGCAGGCTGATGACTCAATTGGCTGCCTTGAAAGAAGAGTCCTCCATCCAAATTAGCATGCTTTTATCTTTTTTCAACCTGAAGTGGGTCTAATTGTTCTGCTTGAGAACCAGGTTTCCATTAATGAAAATTATTTCATTTCCAGACTGAAACAATGCATGGAAATTGCATTCTCGCTGATGCGGACTCTAGCTGAAGGAGCTAGTAACAGTCAAGACAGTTAAACAGAGAAGACAGTCTTAAAGATAGAAGAGGATAGCCTTATTTTCACCCAGCATGTTGAATAAACGCATTAACTTCATTACTCAACAATCTCCAAGTTCCTAAATTAACATGTTAGATTGCAAAAGGAAAAAGTAGCATCCTTACACTCCACTGTTGATTCCTGCTCTGTCCATCCCTTGGACCCCAGTTTCATTCACAGAATGTCTGTGGCACCTTAACGTATTTTAACTCCCTTCTGGATGCATCTCTAGGGACAGATCCCACACTTCTGAGGCTGGGTATAGACATAACTGTCTTGAGGCCTGGCACTGCTGACCTACTCAAGGTCTGCTTCATCCAAAAGCTCCCTCATCATTCCTAAAACCGGCATTCCCTCTCCTCTCAGCCTGAGGCCTTATCTGGCAAGTCTCTTTGAACTGCGTATACTTTCCACAAAGGACAGTTGTAAAAGAAGCCACTATTATACCAAGAAATCCATCAACTTCAGCAGTGAGACAGGGATCTGAGAAAACTGGGTCCAGTCCTGTGCTACAGAGTTATGTGAATACCACTGATCCATAAACATTGGACTTTAGCACATAAGGCACTTGAGTGCCTAATTCCTCCGGATGCATTTAGCTCCAATAGCATCTGGGAAATTTCTGGTCTGTTAGACATGACATAGTCAGGGACTTGGCTATGAAAATAAACTTTGGGCATTTCTTTTTAGAGAAATATATTTTCTACCTACTTACTTAGAACTTTGTGTTTGTTTAACTCAAGAGCCCTTGTTGAATTTCTGTGCTTCCAGCTTTCTAAGCAATGAAATGATTTGGTTTGGGGCTCTACAGTGCACCACTGATGACATTTATACAGACAAGAAAGTGTCAGACAAACTATAAAACATGATTTAAATTAAATCCATCCTTTAACAAGGTTCAACTTATCTCGCAGCGCAAAAACCCACGAAGTATCATCTCCCTCACCAGCAACAGCCAGAGTTTGTAGGTACTATCTGTGTCATACAGCACCTTTTTTGGAAAGTAGTCCTACTAATCCCTCAACATTGAGCCAGAGTGAGGATACTGATTCCAAGTCCTCAAAACAGCACAGCTGCACGTGTGCAGCAACACGATGTTGTGCAGAACAAAGGAGACTTCAGGTGAGCACTCACTGCCCAGAATCTCAACACCATAGGAAGGGAAAGTCATGCAGCTGTGACGCATTTTTTGCATCTATAATCCCAATCATCCCAACTGGGAACTTTGCACTCTGACACATCTTCCTTCTTTCATTTTCCCAGTCTTTACATACCTTGTTTGAATAGTCAGCTCATAACATTTTAACTAGATTATCAGTCAACTCACCTTGTGAAAGGTGTCTGTCTGTACCAGGCCTAAGCAAATAGCAACTCCTAGTTACTAACCAGCCTCCTTTCACTGCTGAGCAAATGAAGAATGTACATTAAAATCTACAGGATATTTAGGTACTTTGAAGTGTGCCACTTGGCATCTGGAAAAATAATTGCTTATCAGGTAACATGGCGTAACACTGAATTACAAACACTGATTAGTGCTTGGGCTTTCTTTTTCAGATGCTCAAAAAGGAGAGAGAAGCTCTATCATTTTTCCCTGCACATGCCACACGAGATCAAATGGCATAGCAAACACTTAAGAGACCATGAAATAGTTGTGTTGCTTTCATGACATTACAAAATGTTAATAAAGGCGGGAATCAGAGCTACATGAAATATTGTACACTAGGAAGTGCACTTACCACTTACGATGCTTGGTCATCACAAATTTTCTCACAGAAAGAAAGAAAAATCTCTCTTAAAATACTTCATTTTCACACAGTTTTAATTTTAAATTTATAACTTTGTTACCGTAGCTCAAGATACGTGCAACCTCAGTATTTTCCAAAGAGAAGTTACCTGTGGTTGGCTCATGACATAGGTCAATTGCTGGTTTTGAGCATGGGGAAGGGTATTTCAGCTTTAAGAGTTCGGGCTCTAAGAGCAATTGGTGATGCATGTAGCAGTATATTCACAAGGCGCATCTCACCACTGATGTATATTTACAGCCCAGAATTAGCCAAAGAAATAACAAATTTGCATGCATGCAAGAAAAGTCATCAGCTTAATATAACCATGGCACAGATTTTACTCAAAAATACACATCCAGATCCATATGAATCCCACCTCACACATTGGTCTTCATCACATCATACACTGGTCTGCCTTACATACAGGCAGTTGCCATGAGGAGGGGCTACAGGAGAGAAACCAAAGCAATAGATTCATAGACTTAATTGCTTATTGTTGACTTTTCATTTCTAGAAAATACTAAGGGTGGAATTCTTTATTACAAATAACTGGCCTGTTTTCGGGGACATCCTTTTCATTTTAAACGCCTCCTTTGTTCACCTAAATAATAAACTTGAATACTTCCTAAACATTCCTTCTCCCTCCTCCCTTCTCGAGAGACAAATTTTTCCAAGTCTGCAGATGCTGAAAATGAGACACAAATGGATTAACATCACTGGGTACTCCTGGGACACTAAAAATAACCCATTCTCAGGTATCAGATGGGTTCTTTCTTAGCTGAAAGTCTTCCCGTACTTCATATTTGAAGGAAAAAGTAACTGCACTTACCAAGTAATAAAGTAACAAGGTGACTGATAGTCATTGCCACTGAAAGTAGGACACAGCGTGAATTTGTCCTCTTGCACTTGACATCTGTAGCTGTGCAATTAAACAAGTAGATGGGTATGGATGTCTCAGGAAGTAGGAAGACATCAAAAACTTCCTCTGGAGCCCCATGGAGAGAGCAAGGTGCTACTGACCAGGAAGCAGCCACCTTGTGGCTCACAGCCTCCCAGAACTAACCCCTTCTAGTCAAAAGTGCAAGTACAACACTTAGAGACATCTCTAGTCGTGTCCAGGATTTACCAATAAGAATTTAGCTACTCGTACTTTTAACTGCAGCAACAAGGTCTGGAAACAGCAATGACAGAACAAACCTGAAACGCTTACTGAAATTTATTCACCAAGTTTCAGCGGTGAAAAGCAAGTTGCTGGTTTTGACTTTCTAATTAAAATCATTTTAAAACCCATTCCTACCACCAGCTGGTGAGATACAGCAGAAGAAAAAAAATAGAGAAAAGGTAATTAAAGAGGCCCCTCCTTGCCTTGACACTGGATAGCTGTTTTTTGGCCTTTAGGTGCACGTTTCCAAAATAAGCCAAACCTTCACGATGCAGTGAAATCACAGAGAACAAGACTCACGCTTTCCATCCCCAGGGCTCTCAGTGGAGCACTCAAACAACCAACACCCCTGAACATTGAGTCCCAACAACACAGGGAAACGTAACCTCTATCACCATGACACTCCCAGGAAATCAACACCTATTGACGACCAAGGAATAATTACGAGAGGATAAAAAGACAGCTGCTTTCCCTCTGTTTTTAATCACAGATCCAGACCCTTAAGAGATTGATGGGTTATAAGAGACTTAGAGAAGATTAGCCTTTTCATTACTGCCGGGGTGGTGGAGAGGACAGTTTCAATAACTTCAGCCAGGTATGTTTTTAGCAGTTATTCAGTCACCCTGCTCAAGTAGCACCTCCCTGCCTGCTGTTACAACCAACATCAGCTCAGAAAGCATGGGAAGCTTTTCAGAGCAATTTTTCTTGTTTCTTAAAAAAAAAAAATCCCTGATCTAGTCAGGCTGGTGATAAACATAAATGTATTACAAAAAAAAGTAACGCGTGCAGTTTTGGGCACCACAAGATAAGAAGGACATAGAACCATTAGAAAGAGTGCAAAGGGAGACTATGAGGACGGTGAAGGATCTGGGAGATGTGACAGCAACAGGGCCTGAGGGAACAGCATGGAGCTGTGTCAGGGGAAAGGCAGCTGGGGGTGAGGGATAGGGTCTGCACTGGGGGCGGTGGGCATGGAACAGCCTGCCCAGGGCTGTGGGCACGGCACTGAGCTGTGAGAGTTCAAGGTGTGTTGGGACACCGCTCCCAGACATAAGGCTTGGAGTTTGGGTGGTGCTGTGTGGGGCCAGGAGCTGGAATTAATGATCCTCATGGGTCCCTTCCAGCTCGGGATGTTCTGTGATTCTAATAATAATCATACATGGCTGAAATACTTGCTTCTCTCAAAAGAAACAAGACTTCTACATCCTATTACACACAAATAGAAAACACAAGAGCAAATACTCATGACAAAATAATTTGTTTTCACTCCACATATTTGGAAGTGCTATCCATTCAGAGCTGCTCTGAAATCGTGTTGGCCAGCCTATACTTCTAACAGACCATTATTTAGCTACATCAGTGTTACTCCTCATTTCTGCAGATTGTGCATCACAAACTCTCAGGAATAACCGCTTCTAGAGATGCCACATGGGAACCTGAGAAAAACTTAAAAGGGTTTCAAATAGGCTAACTTAAAATAGCAATCCCAAAGATTGGCAGCTTAGATATTCTATTCCATCTCTCTAATCATCTGAAGATGTCTTCAGAAAAAAAGAGAAAACAGGTTTTTGTTCCCTTCAGGAGTTTCCACAGTTCAGTATGGATGGACATTTACAATCCTTTACCCTGTGGATACTGCAATCAAGCCTGAGCTCAATGTGAAATAAGCAAGTGAACAAAGGGAAAAAATTCCAGCTACATGCATCCATAAAATACTCTCTCTCATAAATCAGACCTTGTGGAGGGAGAAGGGGAAAGGGTAGACATCAGGTATGTAGCAGCCTTCCATAGTCCCATTACTAAATACAAATCCACCATGGATTTGCATGGATTTGCTCCCAGGGTGGGGGCATCCACAGCCTCTCTGGGCAACCTGTTTCACTGTTTCACCACCCTCACAGTAAAGAATTTCTTCCTGATACCTAGTCTAAATCTGCCCTCTTCCAGTTTAAAACAATTTCCTCTTATCCTGTTACTACATGCTCTTATAACAAGTCCTCCCCAGCTTTCCTGTAGGCTCCCTTCAGATACTGGAAGGTGGATACAAGGTCCCCCCTGGGGCCTTCTCTTTTCCAGGCTGAAACTCTCCCAGCCTATACCCATAGTGGAGGTCCTCCAGCCTTCTGATCATCTTCACGGCCCTCCTCTGGACCAGCTCCAACAGCTCCACATTATGCAGCTTGAACGAAGCAGAGAAAACAAAGGACTGAACATTTATAGAAAGAATCTATTGCATTTGTAGGTTTAGATTCTTATCAAGACAGCAATGAGTATGAAAGTTATATGAAACTCCCCGGGTTCCTGAGCTCTTTTCAAAAAGATAAAATACGAACCACCATGTTCCTGTGTTACAGTAAGACAGGTCTCTTCTATTAAAAATAAAAATAAAAAAATTGGACCTTCCCGTGAAGAAATTTCAGTGCATTCAGCTTTGAGACGGTTTTCTTAGAAGACCAAAACTGAAAACACAACATCTCTCAAAACGCTCAAGGGTTGCAACCACCCTTGCAATTAAGATAAATAAATGGCAGCCATTTGGGTTTGCCCTACCACTCAGAGGAAAAAATTAAGACACTGGAAGCAGGCTGGTGCCCACCACATAGGTAAGGAAAATTAAAATCACAGCCAGTTTTTGGATGCATGTGACACGCCAACTGAAACAGATATGCTTTCTGAGTCACTGCCTCTAGCCCTACTTCTGACATGTGCATTTTTAAATCACTGATTTGTTTTTTTTACTTGCAGTATTCAGAATGCACGTATTTCACAAAGAAAGAGACATGACTAATAATTTTTGCTGACAGAATGGAATGAGGAGTAATTTGCTCTGTAGCACAGACTAAATCAATAATTTGTTGGCAAAATTATGTTGACACTTGAGGTTAAAAAAAAATAATCGTATCACCCCCACCTCATCAGCAATTTGAGCATCGTCTGGAGTCATCATTAAAACGTCCAAATTAACTGCAAAAGCAATTTGTTTAATGCAATTACAACTTTATTGAAGAAAAAAAAACAACACTCGAAAGTGAGGGATTCCTTACAGAAAAAGATATGGAAAAAGATATTTATCAAAGTAGAAATCAAACAGTGCAAATACACAGAAAAAGAGCAACAAATAGAATCAGTAACAATACAAAATGTTGTGGTCAAATTCTGAGAGTTCAGTTTTTATTTTACAAAACAATTCCCACAGCTGTTAAAAAAATGTTGTGTTGTCAAAAGACTGTGAGGCACACACTTTTAAGAAAATATACCGTTTTTGTGCTTTCTGTCCTACATGGTCAGGACTTGCTATGGCTGTAAACATCAATAGTTAAGACAGATGTGTGTTTATATGTCATCCTCCTCCTCGGTTTTGAAGTCCACAACAGCAACGGTCATCTTGTCTTCATCAACATGATTAAGTACCAAAACAGAGTAAGAACCAGTTTCACGAACTCAACAAATCTCTTTCAATCTCAGTACACAGCAGAAGCATACAACCTTCAAGGATCCGTGTTTTTCCACAATGGATTTTCCTGAACACGAGCCTCAGACTGCATGTAAGCAGCAGCACTCTAAGCCCCTAAGTGCGTTACAGGCACAGCTGTCACCTACCCACAAGTTGCAACCAATCCAGACCCGTCCTTCTGCAACCTTGCTGGAAGCCATCCCATAGCAACAACTCCTCTCTCTCCCAGCATTGCATACTAAGTATTTAAACAAAGCCTTATGAATTCTAATTTTTTCTCCATGTGATTTCTTAAAATCCTTTTAAATCAGTTCAGAGATTTCTTCCTTGGGTTTTGGAGCAGCTCATGGGCAGTCTTACTACAGCAAATACTAAGCAAGATCAAGTTGTTCACATCAGCACAGTAGAACCATCTCAGATAGCATCAGCATTCGCAATCACACCAACCAGAGCAAAACCCTGGAGTGATGAAAAAATCTCACATTCTCATGTTCTGAATCTCAGTGCTATGGGAACAAATACCCCTTGTCACCCATTTCCATTTCTACTGTATCTGCAAAGTGGGCTGATCCCAGATATGCAGATTTCATGCTAAGACTGCTTGCTTACAGTGATCAGTACTTAAAAATAACCAAAACAACAAACAAACAAACAAACAAAACCAAACAAACCAAAACAACCCAAAATTCAATGGGGAAGTTGATCAACAGTGAGGCTTTCAAGAAACACTTTCTGGTAGAGCACCAAACTCTACTGAGATGGGCATCCAACTTTCTTTCGAAAGTCAGTCTTGAATTAAGTGCTGTAGGCAAGTGTGTAAGTTTATTAAGGAAGGAGCCTTATGATTTAAAACACAATTATCTCTTTGCAGCAGAGTGCACACGACAAACATTCCTGCCTTGAAGGACATTACGACAGAAAGCTAGAGGGCTTTAAAAAAGTCCACCATGCTTCCTGGTAAGCAGATAACCAAAGCTGATGAAATCAACTCCAAACATATAGAAGTCTTAATCACAAAAATGGTATAACCTAATTCAGATTGAAACCGGTCAAGAGGGCACACTCATATTAGTTTACCTCTCCATCACAGAAATTATCTGAACAAGATAGAAGAATCTTCTACTGCTAACCCTGGCAATAGCCTGTGTGTAACTATAACCAAATATGTGAGTAAGAATCCACAGTGTTTTGCTCTGACAGAGAGGAATTACCTTTAAATCAAAACTGCTTGTAGATGAAGTGACAAACCCTGAGTAGCTTTCACATATTGGCAAGGAAATGAATCTCTGTGCCATCTGACCTTCACAAGAACAGAACACAACACCAGAAGGAACATGAATCCTAGTGGCACTATGGCGATCACCCATGTCTTTGCCATCTCCTTTTGAATTCCCTTCCCTTATGGGCATTATTGCTAAAGCCTCGTGTGCTACACAGTCAAATAAACCTTTGTTCTTTTTTATTGTTGTATCAAACGTGGCTGTGGAACTGGAATTACAGCTTTAAAATAGTGTGTGTGAATCCATTCAAGTTTACCATTTCTTGGTAGTGAAAGAAGCAGTTCCAGAGTCTAAATTTCCTACTTCCAAGTGACTGTGCTCACAACACTAAAAGGTCCCACTTAGCTATAGTATACAAATTGAGAAAGCAGTATGCAGCAAATCTAGTGTTTTTACAAGGAAAATGCTAGAGAGTCATGGTACTACAGCCCTGCAAAAGCTAGTCAAGGAGTAAGCAAAAGCCTTTTTCTCTTCCTAATCTGAACTATTAAAAAAAAAAAACACAAATGAAACAGAAGTAAAACTCCATTATGTTGACTGCTGATAGGCCTGGAATGATTATACAAATTAACAGAACTTTCCCAGAGGGGGGAAGGAAAAATACCATAGACTATACTTGTAGAGTTCTCTGGGAACACCCAGAGATATTAAAACTAAGCAAACACCGGGATGTGAAAGGCATTGGAGTTCTATTTCAACTAGTCTTACACAAAGGAATTCTGTATATATTCTCCAAGCCCTAACAGAAGCCTGACACGGGGCCCTTTGGCAGATGTACATTAGGTTTTGAACATACTCCCTCATTAAAAAAAAAGTCTTACATCCATTTAGATATCCAGAGTCAGAGAGAAAACAAATAGGTGTTCTTTAATTCTCAGTCTCTCTTGAGCCTTTAACTAAGTCCTTATTAAAAAAAAGTAATAGTAGTAGTCAGTGTAGTCATTTCAACACTAACTTCAAAATCCTATGGAAAGAAAGAAAGGAAGAAAAGCAGTAGGAAATAGCACTTGGGGAAGTCATCCCACAGAACTGATTCATCCCAACATAGCACATTTCCAAGAAGGCCTTTTCTGTTCAAATGGCTTTGTAAGAGTACCTCTATCCAGCTGGAAAACAGAGAAAGCTTGTTGAAGTTCCCCTTTCATATCCTCAAAAGATATTTTTTTGGTTTTAGAGGGGATACTCATGGAGGGTTGTTACTGTTTTATAAATTATCAGAAGGACAATTAATGTGTAGAGTTAATTCTGTTTCTAGTAACTTTCTGAGAACCACACAGAATTATTCTACTTCACTGTGGGCTTGTACTTCATTGCTGAATAGATCCGGGCTTTTGCTAGCCTAAAGTCTTTGTGGTGCAAGTCAAGGACTTGCTATGCAAATGCAATGCAGTTAGATGGCTAAAGTCTATGTAGATCAGGAAAGAAGATTCAAATCAATTAAAGTTCACTGGATAATGACCTTCACAGCCATCATTTCCAGCAAGACAACTTGCTAATAGGAAAGGCAAGAACAGTTAACAGTATCCAACATAGTAGAAGCAGGAACCTGCATTCAGATGTTAAACAAGAGACCGCTGAAATGGTTTGGGAGTACAAGATTACACATAGCTCAGAAGATTAGAAGAATGGGCAATGGCCTTGGAGTCTGGATACTGACCATTCAGTGTTTGTTTGAAGCTGGCAGCAAGACTGTTGAATGCTTCCTTTGGTGAAAAAAGCAAACACACAAACACACAAAAAAAGCAACAGAAAGCTGTACTTCCTCTTCAGAGCAGAAGAAATTCACGAGTGCAGAAGAGAGTTTTAGGAAAAATGAAATTGATTTCACTTACAAAAAAGACACATTGGAGTTTTAACTTATTCACAGGTTCAGAAGAAAATGTCTTTTTCCTGTCCTGGACTTGCTTAAACACCAGCCTGCTTCCACCTTATCAACAGGGACTTTGTCCTTTGGGAAAGGAAACACACAGGTTCTGTCTCAGCTTACCTGTCGTGCCCTCAGCTTCACACAGCTCCTGTGCTGAAGCTGGGGAGAAGAGAACCACCTCATGTCAAGTGATAAATTGGTTTCCTAGCTTGAATGTATTGCATTCAGCTGGAGTCATTAGCAAAGAACTCATTATTCCTGGAAACTAAAGAACTTGATTAACCCAATTTTGCAAGTGCTTTTCTTACAGGAACCAGTCTTCGCAGATGAAAATGTCCCCTCTATGTATTTTAAGAAAACACTGTCAATCTAAACTGAAAATGATTTTTTTTTCATTTAAGGAAACAAAATCAAGCATTCCATAAGTACTCTAAAACAGCCTTTTCATTTGGAATTAAGCCTTTTGAAAACATCATAGACCCAACATGTTGCAAGAGAGGCAGAAAAAGAGCACCAGTATTCCATTATCTGATATAAATAGTGCAAAGATTAAGTGATGTAAGGCTACTACAAGAGTTGTCAGGAATCAGCTAGCAACAGATTTCTTTTTCTTCTTCAGAAAGGAATCCTCTAGACTGGCATGGTCCCACCAGAATCAAGGGCTCCATTTTACAGACTTCACGTGTCACTTTGTTAATTTTGCAGAAACAAATAATTTCATATGAGAATCATCAAAACAAAGTCTGGGTCTCAGCCCAGTTCTTCTTCCAGGCTGACCTCCATTTAGTCACGTGAGCGCTCTGTCCCACGGACACCAAAAACACGCAATTGCATTCACCGCACTTAACCTCTAACAACCAGCCAAAAGGCACTCATTTAGAACAGAAGTAGCAAAGTACAAACACAGTGATCTTAACATAGTTCTGCTATGCTTCCTAGAACTTTGTGAAGCATCCGGCTTTCCTCTTAGGACAGGCAGACAGACACACATTTCTTCACAGCATCCCTATGGGCAGGAGAAAGAAAAAAACAGTCACCTCAGTTAGCTGCTGGATGACTCACTACACACTGGTGCAGCACCACCAACACACCTTTAGAGATTGTTAATTGTGCTTACATGGCTTGCATGACTGCATTACAGGCAAGCAGGTCTGCTCACCCCGTACCCACTCAGCTGCAATGGTAATAGCACCCATAGGAAGAGCAGAGCTGAGAAAGCAGCGTAAACTGTGCTCAAATGCTGTAACAGTGCTCACAGCAGGGGGAACAGTGAAGGAAGGAAAAAAAAATAGTACACAAAAGAATACATCTGCCCAGTAGTATTTTGGACCAGCATTTGGGCATTCTCAAGGCAAACATTAAATTTAGCATATGGGCTGCACACTTCTATATTTTCACAGGAAGCCCTCTCATTTTGTTACACTTAAGTCGTGTTTCCCCACCAGAGAATATGCTTAGTCCCATTTTTAAGCAATCACAAGTATTTCCTCCTCCTAAAACACTGCCATAGAAAAGCTTAAATCCACACATCACAATGCTCCCACATAGTAATCTTGGGTACCATGAAGCTTCAAGATGACAAAAGGGATGGGAGCAGAGAAACTTACCTTGCAAATGGTATGAAGGAAATGCTGTACCTAAGATGGAACAATGTAAAGGTTACTCGTCAGCTTATGCTGGAGTCACAAAAAGCATAACTGTGTTGCTCTAAACAGAGGGCTGCAAGATACACAACCAAAGTGAAGCCCTGATGTTGTGAGGAAAAGGAAGGAACATTCTTGCAAGTAACCTTAGCTCAGCCACAGTGAGAAATGGCAAAATCAGAGGGCACACTGCAGAGGCATGTGAAACAGTGTTCCAAGCAGCCCTGGTGTTCCAACACCTACAGGGAGATAAGACTGCTTTTGAGGGCTGGGTAAAGATCCCTACCCGCTCCTGTACTAATTCAATGGCTTTTTACAGAGAATATGGTAACTTAAAGAAAACTGATGCTTAACTTGATTGGCACATCTGGATCATCTGACCTAACAAGTACAGAGTCTCTAAAAGCAGAATACTAAGCGAAGTAAGCATCAAATTGATTAAAAGACAAAAGAAAAAGAAGTTTTACTTAAGCTCACAGAAATTAAACACATTCAAAAGGAACCTCCAGAAGTGGAAGGAGAGAACAATGAGCAGCCATATGTCACCTGTTCATAGGTGCACTATCTTGCATCCAGGGGAATGGTAGGGTACAAAATCTTCCTACCCTTTCATACATACAAGCTCAAATCCACCTCTTTACTTTCTGTTACACCTAATGCCAAGTGAGGGGCATGCATAAGGGAGATCACTTACCATGCCAAGGCAAAAAACTGCAAGATACAGAAAAGGAGCGCGAGTCCTTCCTTATGCCACTGAGGGAGAAGGGCAGGAAGAAGGGGAGGAAACACAGCAGCCAGTAAGACAACCATGCAAGATTCTCATTTTTTAAATATACTCCAGTATATATATATATATACATACAGGACTCAAATACTCACCCAAAAAGCAGAACACAGCGTTAATATGAGACACAACTGGAAGAAAACAAATGATTTCTATTAAACATACAAACAACTCTCCAGTTTTCATAGATATTCTAACAGTGCAATGGGTTCCTTCAGAGACAGATAACATCATTTCATAGTTCTATCCAACGAGGTATGAGAGTTCCCTTTATTTAAAACACTCGTACTACTGTGTTTTTGAAGCAATGAGAAAACACCAGTCTGATATCTCCAGACAACACATTCATGCCTGCAAAGGAGCAAGAGCAGCAGACTTCCACACTTGTGCAACACCAGTGTGTTCCTGCTTCTTCTCCTCATACACTTCTCAGTGGAACAGGCATTCTCTGCATTTCAGCTTTTAGCATAAGACTTGCCAGTTAAGACTCTTTCTTCTGCCTCTGTACGTGTCACATTACTTGTTCATTCTTAAGGCCATTACTGTCTTGAAACTAGAGGTATTAGTAGAATCATAGAATCATTTTGAGTTGGAAGGGACCCTTAAAGGTTATCTAATCCAACTTCCCTGCAATGAACAGGGACATCTACAGCTACATCAGGTTGCTCAGAACCCCATCCAGCCTGACCCTGAATGTCTCCAAGGACACCACCACCTCCAACTTGCTCTAGTGCCGCATCACTCTTACCATGAAAACTTTCTCCTTATACCCAAACTAAATCTCTCTTCTTTTAGTTTGAAACCATTTCCCCTTGTCCTATCACCACAGACCCTCCAAGAGTCTGTCTTCTTTCTTACAGCCTCCTTTAAACACTAAGAGGCCGCTCTCAGGTCTTCTCCAGGCTGAACAACCCCAGCTCTCTCAGTCTGTCCTCATATGGGAGGTGTTCCATGCCTTGGATCATTTTTGTGGCCCTCCTCTGGACACACTCCAACAGGTCTATGTCTCTCCTGTACTGAGGACTCCACATCTGGGTGCAGTACTCCAGGTGAGGCCTCACCAGCACAGAGCAGAGGGGCAGGATCACCTCCCTCAACCTGCTGGCCATGCTGAGGAGGATATAGCTGGCTTTCCAGGCTGTGAGGGCACATCGTTTGTTCACGTCCAGCTTGCCATCCACCAGTACCCTCAGGTCCTTTCTAGCAGGGCTGTGTACCATCCTTACATCCTCCAGTTGTGGGGAATACACTGACAGTGGGGGTTGCCATGACCCAGGTGCAAGACCTTGCACTTCAATTTGTTGAACTTCATGGGGTTGACCTGGGCTCACTGCTCAAGCCAGTCCTGGTCCCACTACATGACATTTTGCCCCTTGGGCATGTTGACCACACCAAACAGCTTGGTGTCATCCATAAATTTGCTGAGGGTGCACTCAGACCCAATGTTGATGTCATTGATGAAGATGTTAAAGAAGCACTGGTCCCAGTACAGACCCCTGAGGGACACAGCTTGTCCATCCAGACATTGAGCCACCGACCACTCTCAGAGAAGGGTCTCACAACCAGTTCCTCATTCATCAAACAATCCACCCATCAAATCCATATCTTTCCCATGTGGAGAGAAGGACGCTGTGGGGTACTGTGTCACAGGCCTTACTGAAGTCCAGACAGATGACATCAGTGACTCTTCCCTGTCCACTGATGCAGTCACACCAACATAAAAAGGTCCTGACCTCGCTGTAGCCATGCTGGTTATCCTGTATCACCTCCTACTTCCATGTACCTTAGCACAGATGCCAGGAGGATCTGCTCCATGAACTTCCCCTGCACAGAGGTGAGGCTGGCACACTGGTAGTTCCCTGGATCATCCTTTTCACTCTTTTTAAAAATTCTTGTCAATTAAAGCCACAACACACTTTAAAGTGCTTTCAGGTATTGCTTTGTAACGTCCCTGTTTAAACACAGAGCCCACCACAACCACTCAGCCATGTTTTCTTTTCACATCGTTACATTATGTCTTTGGGAACTGGTAATCCATTTGGGATTATCTCCTATTTTACTATTAGCTTTAACAGAAGATACTTTTTAGTTCAAGTTTTCATTTTCAAATTAAGACGTGGCAGTTTGTTTAGCTATGGCAGATGCTGATACTTCACCTTTCTTCAGCAGAAAGTTAAAGACATTTGCAATGCACACCTCCTGTTGTGCTACTGCAGACTGTAACGTGTGTTCTTCCACGTGAGTGAAAAAAAAAAAGAGACATGTACTAGTGCATATGCAAGACAGCAGCATATGTACTGCCAAAGAAATCACACACACTACCTCAACCATGATTACCAGCATTAAATGTAGTTTTCCCATTATTTGTGTGTTGGTGTACATACTGCATCATACATCTACTACCTCTCTATTCCACTGTGCATTCCAGGCATGCTCCTGACTCCAAGAAGCCTAACTGCACAAACACACCACACAATGGTTTCCTGACTGCTGCTGATCTGTCAGCATACATGGTCAGTGTCCTAAGCTGTCTGTGCTGTCTGTAGCCTCACAGAGTTTTAAATACAAACCACAAAATGCAGATATCAAGCAAATATTCTGAAGGCATTCACACTGAATAATGGGAGGAGTTTCCTGCAAATTAAATCACCTTCTAGATTTTAGACTCTCCAACAGAAAGTACAAGAGCTTAAAAAACCTGATAAACAAGAGGAACTCTGAGAATTACCAGCAACGCCTCCCCACAATAAAAGATTGTCCACAATTGCCATCTTCAGAAGATGAAAACAACTGGAAGGGCTGACTTCAGCTGAATGCTGCATTTGTCATTTTGTTGTGCCACATGAGTTTCAAAACCTGAAGCTATCAGCCAGCTGGGATGGCATTATTTTTAATCCAAGATCACCACAGCACAGAGATTCCATTTCCCTTTGCTGCCAGAAACAAATATTTTAGCAGGTTGGAAATACCAACACAGTTTTTTTAAAGCAAATGATCTGGAGTATAAAGAAATACAAAATACAAGAAATACAAAATGCAAGATAAGACACATCTAGCAACTTCCACTGTGCAACTTTTAAGAAAATTAGTTTCCTACCTTTCATCTTCAAGCAACAAGAAAACACCATGACATGACCTCAAGCACCCTAAGAATGTTTGTGCAGGATTACACACAGCAGCTACAGATGCTTAATGCTTATTTGGTGTTACAATTGGGCTTTGGTTCAGCCATTTCTTACAAGAAAGTGCTGGTGCTACACACACCTTTTCACCACACTGTACAGATGAAGAAAGAACTCCACCCACAACACATCCTGAGACACAGATCATCCTACAAGGAAGGGCTCAATAGCTGGGTGCTGGAAAGGGCTGCCCAGGGAGGTGAGTCACCATCCCTGGAGGTGCTCAAGAAACATTTAGATGTTGTATTAAGGGACGTGGTTTAGTGGGGAAATACTGGTGCTAGATGGATGGTTGGACTGCATGATTTTAGAGGTCTTTTCCAGCATTGGTGATTCTATAAGTTAAAACTGATTCCTTTGATACTTACTAACATAACAATAGTAGCAATCAATCGGGTAGGCTCAAACATCCTTTTCAATTGTTTCATTGGTCCCATAAGAAAGAGAGTGCTGTGAAACAGAAAAACAAAACAAGATGAACACGTAAGGTGTGAGAGGCAAAAGTGAAACCAAGCCAGATTTGTGATGAAGGGTGGTTATTTTGTAAACTTTTCTCTTGTCACATGGGATACCAGCACGCAATGTTGTTACAGAAATCAGTGCACAACAAAAGAAAGGGGAGAAAAGAACCTTTACAACAAGCAGGAAAGATTATCAGACAGTCCCACTGTAACACAGAGGTGTTTGCTAAGACAGAGCTCACAAACACACGGTGCTGTTATCAAAGGCAAAATGGCAAAGAAGTATCATTATCCTGTGGGGTAAAAAACACACCTCCAAAAACTAAAAACTGCAATGCTCAATGCATGACTTTGAGCCTTTGGTGTTGTGTTTTGTTGTTTTTGTAATGGATGAGTAAACAATGTCTTCACAGTACTTTCTTTCACGGTGCTATTAGGGAGGTGCTGTTCTTTTTAGCGAAAAGAGAACAATCACTCACAGAGGTGGTGACGCACTGAACAGGTTGCCCAAGGAGGCTGTGGATGCCCCATCCCTGGAGGCATTCAAGGCCAGGCTGGATGTGGCTCTGGGCAGCCTGGTCTGCTGGTTGGCGACCCTGCACATAGCAGGGGGTTGAAACCAGATGGTTATTGTGGTCCTTTTCAACCCAGGCCATTCTGTGATTCTCTGCATCTCCATAAACAAATGTGCACACGCAAACAGGTTGGTTTTTACTACTTCCACACCTCGTCCAGCTTGTCACCTTTATTAGAGAACTAACATAAAAGATCATTACCTTCCAATCGATGCAATGTTCCCCAACGTGTAAAATGCTGCAAAGAGAATCAGCCCTTTCCTTGGTACCCAGAGCAGACAACTGCCCTAAAAAGGAGAAGAGAAAGAGAAAAGCGCGTGAGTTAGCGTTCTTGTTAATGATTAGCGTGCTGTATCTAACTGGAACCGAGCGTGGTGCTCTCAGAGACCCAGAAACCTCAGCCAGGGTACAGATCCTCGCAGGCCCTCCCCAGCTCAGAACAATCAGCGCTTACCAACAGGGAGAACACGCATCCCAACGCAAAGCACGCGATGAAGCCTTTCACTCGGGTGCCCCAACCCAACGAAGTCGCGTCGATAACCTGGAAACGAGGGTGCAGAATGTGCGCGTTACCGCCGTTAGTTACCAACACAACCCCGAGTGCCTGAGCTTCCCGGGGGCCGCGGCTCGAAGCGACGCCGGCTGGCAGCAGAGGCCCGGCGGCAGAGGCCGACGAGCGGCCCGGCGGCTTCCCCGAGGCGGCGGCCCCAGCAGGGCGGCAGGTGCCGGCAGCGGGGCTTTACCTCCGTCAGAGCGCCGGGCTCCTCCGCGTCCCGGCCGCTCAGCACCCGCTTCAGCTTGTCCATGCCGCGGCCGGGCGGCTCTTCCCTTCTGCCCCGGGAACTACACGCCCCGGCAGGCCCCGCGCGGCCGCTGGCCCTTCCGTACCTGCCGGGCGCAGGTAGGCGCGGCGGCGCGGAGCCTGCCGGGGCGCGTAGTCGGAGGGGCGGGACGGCCCATCCCCGCCGCTGGGCTTCTGAAAGCCGCTGAGGGCGGCGAGCGGCGCCGCGCGGACGGGGCGGGAAATGGCGGAGCCTCCCGCCGTGCAGGTGCCCTTCCTGCACCGGGCGCAGCAGCGCGTGCCGTTACTACAGTTTGTTTTGCTCAGTCGAGAACAGAGCCGTGAAACGTCAGGTATATTTTATTTATTAACATACAAGTGGGAATATAAACTGCCGTACGTTCGGCTCGCTTCAGAACGGCTGGAGAATGACCCCGCGCCTCCTCCCAGCATCACGTATCCACAGCAGTACCTTCCTCTGGTGAAGCTGTACCAGAGTTTCCCTCGCTGCTTCTTGATCGTCTGTGCGGTGTAACAGAGGCAGGAGTGGTGCTCCGTGTTCTACTTCGTGGTAACCGACTTTCTAAATGCATCCTTGTGATTTCTCCAATGTTTGTGTTCCATTTAAATGCACAGCACCCAAAACAGATGGCTATCAGAGATATATACTCAGGATTCAAGTCCATTCAAGACAACTGCATCAATAGGTCACAGATTAGTAAATACGACGGAGGAGGTAAATACACATCAACTACACATGCAGAGCACCCTTCTCAACATCAGCTGTCAGTTCCATAGGTCCCCCCCAACTAGACCTGAGCTCAGTGGAGCTTCGTATTGCATCACTGCATAAACCCAAACCGTAATTTTCATTACTGAATGCAGATACAGTTTCCTTTGTGTTGGCACATCAGCTCTCCTTTCAATCACTGCCAGCTTTGGCTTTAGACTGCACTTTTATAAGCCAGTAAGGCACATAAAATAATAAATCCTTATAGGAAAAGTGCCCCGATATGCTCCTACCAACAAACTATCTCTTCACTCTGTTGTTCCCTTCCTTTTCATTCTCCGCTCACATTCCTCTACCACTGGAGGGGACCTCAGTAATATTCTGTGTCCAGACAAATACGGATCGCTTCCACTCTGCATTCATTTACAGCCAGATAAATGCTTTGTCCTGACACTACAGCCTTTAGGAAACAAGAGCAGTCACTTAAATAGTAGAGCACTTTTTTCTTTTTTCCTTTTTTTTTTTTTTTTTTAAATAAAAACATCAGCATTGTCTTAAACGAAAACTGTTTCTCAAAAGACATCATTAATTGAAACAACCCACCCCCAAAACTTGTTTGAAGACACGCAGTGTAGAATATGAAGATTTTTAATTAAAACAGTCCAGGACATCAGAATGTACACATTCTTATCAGACCCTGTCAAATCAAAAGGCCTGCTTTTTGCTACAGTCCTTCACTGAGTGTAAGCAGCAAACTTGGACAAGGCCGTTTAACTCCCCCAGTCTTAGACCAAACCTTTGATGTAATTTAAAGTTTCCAAAAGCAACAGAATTACTTAAAGTTTAATCCACAAAATGCGAAGTTAGAATAGTGACTGCACATGTGATCACACTCCTATTGATACCAGAACTTAGAGATTTTAAATAAACCAAAAATATGCATCTGGAATACATGCTAGCATCCTTTTGGAGCTACATAAGCTCCTCTTTCTCAAACTGCAAATACCAGCATCTTAGAGGGACTGAAGACAATCGATGTCCTTTTTCCCCAGCCAAGAAGTAGCTCGATGGGTTATCAGCTTGAAGTAGGAGCCAAGCAAAAATCTATCTCTCACGACTGAAAGCTTAAAACATATGCAGAGGAATTTTGTTTATCAATTTTTACTGTAGATGATTACCTCATAGAAATAAAATTATGCCAATTTTATGACTAATATTGCTGCTTCAGATACCGAGACTAACAGAATCTTTCATGGAAGTGTTTGCGTTGGAGGGCCCAGGCAATAGGCCTGCCTCACAGGTGAAATGAGCAGAACCCACACTCTTCCACTGTGAAAGTCCATGTCCAGTACCATTGAAGACTGATTTACCACTGCTCTATCATTAACTCCAGATACAGGTTTAAAAGAAACAAAAAAACAAGATAGAACAAACATTAGCAAAACCTTCTTGAAATGAGTTCTGGTTTTTTTTCAGGGCTACAGAAAAAATAGCCAAATTCTTTATTCCACTAGTAGTGAAACTGCCCCCCCTCAGTAATGCCTACATGATCACACCATCTCCAGTCTAATTCAGTCCATATAAAGTCACATTTATTTTGACTTAACACACGTGGTTTCCAGTGATGCCTCTGGATTATTAGATTCCAGCGTCCCTGGGAATTCTAGTTTTTCACATATTGTCTCCTTTATGGGTAGATACTGAGAGATCTCGTTAGGTTCCGTGAACAGGGAAGGTGGCACATGCTAAGGAGCAAAAAGTTTAGATGAAATGAACAAAAAGGAAGGAAAAAGATTCCAAAAAACAAATACTTACGGACAGCTGATCTTTACCTGATTTGAACACCTCGAAGTCACATGGCACAGAGAAATTTAGATTATTACTTCAGATATAACACATACGATCTCTTACTTCTTGAGTGCCATCAGTAGGTTAGGGAAAAGTATTTCATATTTCTAAGCAGCAGATTTTATCTTCACACAAAAGTCAGAGACGTTCCAGAACATCTACAATGTTCATGACTTCACTGCTGCACACTGTCTCTTTGAGAGTCTAATTTTGGATGAGACCAGGATGGCCACAAGGGATTTCATGTTTAATGTCTTCTGGCCATTGCTACACACTCCCTGGAGCAAATGATAATTGATATTGATATCTCAACATCAGTCTTAGTTTGAAGAAGTCCACTACAGACAGTGTTTAGCTATTTATATGGCACAGTAACTGAGTGGATTTTAATTTCGCGTTTGAAGAAATTAGTTGGTCTAAGTTCATTAACATCTTTCCCTGCAGATGATGTAGCTTTACACACAGACATTTGTCAGGACAAAAGAAAACAACCACAACCTACACTGAGTGCACTACTTTCTAACAACATCCTGTAAGCAAGAAGTGTAGAGCTATTTAAATACAACCTGTCAGATACCCCTAACATGCAAGGAATTATACTGCAACTTCAATTCATTCAGACTTGAGAATTCTTTTCTCCTTTACCTACTGAAGCTGATCTAAGGAACACAAAAGCAATATGAAGTACGAGGTTAAAACCAAACCTAGATCAACTACCTGTATTTCAGAAGCCACCAAACTATCAAAAAGATCACGCCTGATTTAACTGCCTTAATTAGGGATTGCATATTGCTGAAAAATGATAAGGAGAAAATAATCGTGCAAAAGTATTCCCTCAAAACATTAGTATAACATTAGTTACATTTTACAGGTGAAGAGAAAAGGGAGAGTACCTAAAAATCATACATTGGGTAAAGAATAATAAGTCAACACTACAACTGGAAATGTGCCACAAACGATTCTGAGCTACTGCTTGGGTTTTAAGGTAAGCTGTTGAAATTATTCTGAGAAAAAACAAATGAATCTGCAGCAGCAAACAGATTCTGAGTTCTAGTACAGGTCGTGAGCACACAGCCAGTGTTGAAACTCAACATCACGGGAAGTGCGCTACCTGATTTTGTGACTGAATAGTTCTAAAATAATAACAAAAACAGCTGTTAACTGAAAAGTAGAAAAAGTAACCCAATCCCATATACTGTAAATGTGGCCACTGAGTCGTCTACAAAGACCAACCTGCCTTGAAATCCCTAAGATAAAAACTGCACACACAAAAGGATCTTCCCCCTGCTTAGGTTACCAACCTTTCCAAAGCATTACTGACAGACTGTTTTCTGTGTGGACCATAAAAGAATGCTAAAAAGCAGACCAGGAAAACATTAAAAATGTAATACCTTTAAACTCGATATTTTGCTTTCTCTCGATGTATATTCTCGCAACATATAAGCCTTGTCAGACTGAAGGGAAAAGAATTACAAAAATTCATTACAAAATTATCAGAGTGCAAATCAGCATTGTGAAAACACTGAATTCAGGAAACATTTGAATGTGACTGATCACAGCCCTTCAGCAGAAACGTACATTCACACTCCCAAAGACAAAGAATGGCGTCTTCTCCAAGAGTCACCTTTTTGCATGCAACAACTTGAATATCTATGACTGAATGCGTTTGTCAGCCTTCTCTCAGAACTCCCGCATCACTTCATTATCAGCTGGACAAAATAAGCAAACCTGCTATGTTCTGTCTTATTTATGGGATATTTCACTTCAGCATAGCATAGGTAGTTCTCTGCAAGGTTAAACTTGCAGTCATAATACTAGACAAGCCAAAACCAAAAAAAACCCACCCAACCCCATAACAACAACATCACACCACTTACTGTTGTCTATTTTTTAACTTGTACTGCCTCTCTGTGTCTGACACATATTTTAATCATTATTTAGCATAAGCTATAGGCTACTCTGCTCTGATAACACCTACCACTTAGCTGCTACACTTCAGCACCACCATAACAAAATTAATCTGAAAGTTCAGTTTGGGTAACCTCTATGCCCCACAGCATCAGTACTGAAGTACAGGAATATCAGCAGTTCTTCTCTGAAAGCAATACTGCAAGTGAGCACCTGTAAAGCAGTCATAATGGTGAATGAGGGCTTACCTCATGGTGAAGCCTTGTGTCATTCATCCTGATCAGCACTCCATCAACTCGCAAGAAAAACCTCAACAGCACAAAAAAGCTGGAAGGCATGACTCTCTGGAAATATAAAGATGTGCTATTCAGCATATTACAAAGTCTTACTCTGTGTTTATTTGTGTCAGAAATGTACAATGTAGGACTACATGAGTGAGCTTTCAGTAGTAAAACTCGTAACTCAGGTTGGTGATACACTACAGCTATCACTGGGCAGCAGAGCAGGCTGTTTCTGTGGAGCCTAGGGATGCAGAAAGGAAGATGGACAAGCAACTGACAAGCTCACCAAAGCAAGCAACAAAAAGATTTCAATATAACAGTTTTCAATAACTATTTTTAAGAGCAAGAATAAAGAAATTTTCATTTTAAATTTAAATTCTAAAAGGAATAAAACGCAAAGGAGTAACTACATCATGCTACATCAGGTCACCAAGCCGCTTGTATTCACCTCTCAGTACTCACTATTTTTACACTCAAACTTGACACTCCATGATCATGAAGTTCATCTTCAAACAGAAGTACTTCTTCAAAAAACATGATTTGTTCCCTGGCTTTCAACTTCTCTGTATTTATGTGCTCTGTCGTAGGAACAACCTCAAGAAAAAGATGAATAGTTAGTACACTAATTTGCTGTCAAACTGCATAAAGTTTGTCCTGATCTTTAAAATCCTCCATTTGCTAGCTTTCCAAAGGGAGAAGCTTTCAGAGCACTAGGCTTAATACACCCAAAATTCTAAAAGGCAAAGGTAAAATTGAAGCCAACGTTTCCAAGAGAAAACATTGAGCAAAGCAAGAACCAAGAATGGAAAGTTCTAAATAAACAGTCATCTGAGTACAGGTTTTGTAGCCTTCAGCAGCATGCTGAATGTGGAAGTATTCAGACACCTCATGCTTAATGTGCGTTTGAGACCTTCTGGGTTGCAAACAGTTTTCTATGCAATTGGCATTTCTAGCCAACTGCAAACCCTGAATTCCAATAAAGAAATCAGAAATCAAGTAACCAGAGCTCTTCCATCTTGTGCTCTACATGTGCTCATACGTTTCTGCTGCCTAAAGACCAGAAGCCAACAAGACAGATCACTTTTATGCTGCACATTTGATTCCAGAGCAACTCTAGTGATCTGTAACCAACACAATCCTTGTGAAGTAACACAGATTATCTGCTTAGTAGCAAGCAATCTGTACACAGCAACGAGAAGCTGGGAACTTCAGCTTTATTTTAAAATAAAGTCAAGAGAGGGCCTGTCCCTTAAATATGAGGATCTACTGTTGAAAAACAAACAAAACAAAAAAAACCATCAAACTTGAAGTTTTTTTTAATAAGCTATGATTTGATTAAGAGAATATGATGAGAAACATGAAAAACCTCAAGATATACTTTGAAGTCAGAAACGAGGAACCATGAAGAATTTGTAAAATCCCACTGACAGCTTCAAAAAAGTGCTCTGTGTTTGACTGAAACAACACGCAATCAGCACGCAACAAGGGAAAAACACTCACCTTTAGTGTTGCAGTGTCTCCCAGCAATGTTCCTTTGTAGTCAGTTGTGTAAGTCCAATCATAAGGCTTGACGACTTCCTTAGTGTGCTCAGTCTCACTCCTCAAGAAGTGAAAAAGAAAACAGCACACTTTGTAGTAATTATTAAAAACTTACAACCTCACATAAGGTTTTATGATTTCCACACTCACGTCCTAACTATCTGAGAAAAAGAGCAGTATTGCCTGTACTGGACTGATGATGTCAAGACTTAAGCACACAGTATTGGTTCTTCCACAACAGCTGTTATCATAAGGGATTAGAAAACCATTACCCAAATTCCTCTGCTAAGATTGCCTCAGGCTTATGAGTCAAAAATGAAGATTTTTAAGAGCTGTTGAAAAGTCTGTAGTTCACACTCACTTCAGTAAGCAGGCAGAAATTATTCTGCTGACAACACACAGCAATAATGAACAATATTACCAGTTTTTAAGACAGCTTTCATTTCTCTTCCTGACTTATTCCTAGGAGCTCTGCCACTCATTTGGTAAATACTAAACAGAACAAGTTCTCATGCACATGATTGCCTGCTATGGTCCTAAGGCTAAGAAGTTGAACTACAGCATTCTGCACTTCTACACACCAGTACACACACTCTTGTAACATGTAAGCCCCCATGAATTTGAATAAACACAAACAGAACTAAACCACGTTAAACATGCACTAAGTTTGAAGAAAGCCAGGAAGCAATTGAAAAATGCAGCTGACACTGAGTAACTGAGATAGGATGATGAGGGCAAAAAAAAAAAGCAGAATGATTTCTGCCATCACACGCTGATTGCATCAATGGCAGAACTAAATACAACACAGTTTTCAGGAGTTGTCTGTTGCTTTAACTACTTTACAACAGTTTTGCATACAACGCACCAATACTTGCCCAGTGGTGATAAAATACTGTACCTGCTCTCTTGCCACTCCTCTGCGCAAGCCACTTTGATCATACCTTGGCAATTATTGACACATTTTAAAGCATCGGTTGCATTGAACTCAATTCCAAAACCACGTTCATGCTGTATTCTCAAGATATTGTCTCCAAACATCATCTCTGGCAGGGAAGGCATCTGTAATTCTTCAGCCAGTCTGCGAAGAAAAAAAGCAGTCCAATAAGGAGACATCGGTCAGCCATAGCTGAGTGAAAACAACCTGTTCATAAGTATTCTCTAGACCGCAGTAATTGACAAGACACACCATCAGTATGTCTTAAAAACACTGTTACCTTCCCAGTTAATCATTTGACATGAATTACAGAATCACTGATCCTAAGTGACTTTTCCACCATAAGGTTATTTCTAAAGCTTGTCTTCTCCATCAGTAGAGTAAAAAAGCCTCACGCAGGATTAAAAAAAAAAATTAAAATGATAAGGATTAAGTAGCAGCTTTAAGCCTACTGCAGACAAACCTCTGGATGAACCAAGAACCACTTTTGCAGATGGTCAGAAAGTTTTATGAAAGGGTACTTATTGTCAGCAAGTTTAAACTCGTTACACAGCAGCCCATACCACCATCCTTGGTACAAAACAGAGCCCGACAACAACCATGGCAGAGCATATTAAAAGCACAGTGCAGAATACACATGTACTTTAGGTTTAGGTTAGATATCAGGAGGAAGTTTTTCACACAGAGGTGGTGACGCACTGAACAGGTTGCCCAAGGAGGCTGTGGATGCCCCATCCCTGGAGGCATTCAAGGCCAGGCTGGATGTGGCTCTGGGCAGCCTGGTCTGCTGGTTGGCGACCCTGCACATAGCAGGGGGGTTGAAACCAGATGATCATTGTGGTCCTTTTCAACCCAGGTCATTCTGTGATTCTGTGAGTCTACTGCTCTACTGACTTCCCAGCTTTGTAGAAAACGCATGCTGGTATTCATAACCTCCAAGCATGAAAACTGTGGAACCAATTGAACTCTGTGAATAGAATAAATACAATCCCTGCAGAAAATATAAAGCCATTCCAGCTCACTTTTTATTTATGTCATTTTTATACATACAGCTCTATGCACACACAGACATTGTTTAGCAAAATATATGCTCTATATACCTCCACCATTCCCTCCCTACCACTAGGTGCTTCATGCATTAGGATTAAAGAGCTTGTCCCATAACCATTGTACCTTTGCTTTTCTACCTTTTTCAACACATTGTGATCATCTCAGCAACCCTGAAAATCATCTACAAGGACAAAGATAATTTCTGAATGTTATAGAGGAAATTGCTTAATTTAAAATAGCTAACACTGAAAGAAACTGAGCAGAAAAAAAGATGCGTACAGCAGGTAGCCTGATTTCTAGACCAGCAGTTCAGCTCTGTCTCTTGCTTAAAGAAAAGAGTTAACATTCTCCTGAACTTGATTCCTAAGGTCTTCATTTTTAAGAGACAGCATTTTGTGAAATGTCTTCACAAACATGTCAGAAAAAATGGAGTACTGCAGTAACAGCCCTTCTTCTCCTGCAGAACACAGGCATTGCTCAAGTGAATGCTGAATCTTCTTTACAGACGAATCAGTAAAACATGCAATTTAAGTTTTCTTATCTACAACTACAAAAACTGTGGGATCGTTAGGGAAAAGCACTTAGTGAAGATTATTGTACGTATTGAGCACAGAATACAAACAAGAGTTAGTAACACCATTCCATACGTTTGGAGGCAGATATGCAGTTGAAAAAAATAAACATAATGCTGATATAATAGAGAAAAAAAATAAAGTTTACTTGGCTTCTTATAATGCAAAAAGAAAGTGTAAAACTTCACGACAGTGGCCTCACACAAACAGAAACACTGAGGGCAACACGACTGAAGTTTTCCTTCACAGCTCCCCACATACTTATTCTGGAAACTGAAGCCTAGAATTATCTGTCAAACTCAGCTGCCACCGAGGTCAGCTAGGGCTCTAACAGCTCAACTGTTCAGTTCCACATTAGCAAATCTGATTTAAGCACTCAATGCTGACACAGCAGCGTTTCATCCAATGGTCCGACAACAGTGGAAATTACTGCTGCGAGGAGAAAGCAAACAATCAATTTTTAATGAAGTCCTTTATGTTATTATAAAATAGCTTGCAGGAGCGTGCGCACCACATATAAAAGCATCTTAACGGGCCTTAAAAGATAATCAACAACAATCACGCTTCCACTCAGCGAGTGCCCGATCGCTGAGGGCCGGACCTCCACCACCGTTAACGAGATTCTGACAGCCGCCCGTAAACGAAACTAGCCCATGCTCTTCAGGAGGGAGAAATATAAAATAAGATGCCCGAGGTGCTGGGCACGCTGTGTTCGGACATCTCCCCGCCCGGACGCGGCGGTACCTCGAGTACCCCGTTCCCACAGGCGGGCTCCCGGCCCCACGTCGCCTGCTCCCGCCTCACCTCTCGGCCTGCGCCGACTTCATGATGTGCGTGCAGACGGCGCTCAGCTTCCACGGTCCGAAGGTGAAATCGCGCCGGCTGCTCTGGAAAACGGGGTGCATGGCGAAGGCGGAGGGCGCGACCTTCACCGAGGAGAAGGCCGGAAGGGGCAACGGCGGCGGCTCACTCTTGCCCGCCCTTCCCGGCCCCTCCGCTACGGCCGCACGCCCCTCACGGCAACGGTGCCCCTCCACACAGCCGCCGCCTCACCGAACTTCCGCTTCCGGGAGAGCGGCGCTGCACGCGCAGGCCGGAAGTCATGCGGCAGCGGCGTGGTGCGAAACGCTGCGCTGGGCGAGCGAGCGGTGACTGCGCATCCCACCGCCTCTGCCCCGCTCCTGGCGGCGCCCTCCGGAGGGAGGTCCTTAAAAGTGACCAGGTGTGACAGCGCGGCAAGCGCCAAGTTCCGCGTGATTGCGGAGAACGTTGGAGCTAGGGCACATGGTTGTCCCTCGCGCCTTCGGCCACACCCGTGCCGCGCTCCCTAGGAGGCGGCAGCAGCAGCAGCCCCTGCCCGACTGCGAAGCGGTGTGCCGGCGCTCGGGGCTGGGAGGCCGGTTGTCCGCGTTTTGCCCCTCGCCGTGCCCGCCGACATCTCCCGGTGTAAAGCCGGCCCGCGGCTGTGCGCTGACAGCGCGGCCGTGCGCCCCTGCGGCAGAGCCACGCCGTTCCCGCGGGCCGGACCCCTCCCGCCACAGCCCGCACCCGGCGGCGGGGGCGGTGCGAGAAAGAGAAAAGAGGCGGCGGAGGGGTGGGGAGAGGGGCGAGCGCGGGGCGGGGGCATGGCGGGGCTCGGCCGCCGACACCCGATACCTCCCGCCCTGGCGGAGGCGGTCGGCGGGTGAGTTCGTGCGGTGCGGCGGTGCGGGACGGGGCGGGGCGGGCACCGGGCGAGCACCGGGCGAGCACCGGGCGAGGAGAGGGATGCGCGGCGTGGCCTACGGGAAGCGCTCCTTTCGCTTCTTCCCTCCGGCCTTTGTTCGCTGCCGGAGGGAGCGCGGGGGCAAAATGGAGGCGATCCCCCGGCCCTGCCCGCGCTGCCCGCCGGCCTTGGGATGCGCCCAGCTTCGGGCGGGGTGGAGCGGGACGGGGCAGCCCGGAGGGACGCGCGGCGGCGAATGCCCCGAGGAGAGCTGAGCTGAGCTGAGCTGTGCGGTGTAAAGCGTGGCTCCGCTACTCCTTTGGTGAGAGTCATAGGAAAAAACACAGCTGAAAAATGAGTAAAAGATGGCTCTGTGGCCTGACGGCGCTCCCGGGGCCGCGAAAGCCTCCCGGTGAGACAGAGGTGCCCCGTGCGCACCCGGCCTGCCGGGAACTGCAGGTGGGCACCGTTACGGCAAGGGAACTTCAGCCCCTCTGTCTCCTGGGGGTGTGAATAGCAACTCTGCATTGAGAAGTTGAAACCAAACTCTTGTTTTTTTAGTTTTCATATTTGCACTTTTAACGTTATTTGTTCTGGTGTGTTGGGCTGCAGATGGGTGGTTGGGTGGTGGGGTTGGATGAAGGAGGTTGGAGCACAAGCTGGAGGTAGCGAGGAGAAGGGGCTGAAGAGCTGAGGGGAACGTAGAGATTTAAGCAGAGGAGGTGGTGAGGCAGCAGGCTGGGTGCTGAGCGCTGAAACTTCACGCGATTAAGGGTTTGTGGGCACTGCTGGAGGGTGGGCTACAGCTTAATGCCAGCTGTCTTTTGTACCCTTTGTACTGAAGGCTTCTTTATGCCAGGCCTTTGGTGTTGGCGTTAGAATTGCTGTTTGTAGCTGTGAAGATGAACCTGGAGAGAGCACACTGAGAATATGTGCAGTGTTTCCTGAGCCTTTGGACATGACCTGGAAACTGTTAAGGAGTCAGTAAGATATGAGTATGAGTAGCCAGATACCCACAGACACCAGCAGATGCTGTATATGCGAAATGCAGCGTAAGAATGAAGATGGTCAAACTGGCCAAACTTAAAAAACAAAAAAAAAAACCAAACAAACCAAAAAAAAAACCTTACCTTCCTTCAAGTAATCAAAGATTTAGTTACATCATTTTTCTTTCTTCCAGCCTAGACATACAGCTGGCTGGTATGGCTTAGGAAAAAAAACAACTTAGCAAATCTATAAATAAAGTGTGTTAACTTTCTTTGTTTCCTCTTGTTCCACTTGCCTCTTTCTGTCTTTCAGATAGTTTCTTCCCTTTTCTAGGCTGGGCTCTGCCTCCGGTCTGACCTCCGGTGTACCCATTGTCAATCTCCTGCCCCTTCGGTTTCCTACCTAACATGGTTTCCTGCATCCTCCAGGTAAGGTTTAATTGATGCAGACAGAAGAGTTTCCAGTCTTTGGAGAGAGTGTGAGGAAACGTTGCTGGAAAATTTCTAAGCGGTGTTGTTCTGCTTCCAGGTGCTCAGCATGTCTTGGCCGCTCCAGCTCTGCTCACTCTGACCATGAGCAGCAATTCTTCCCTCAGCAATGGGAATGCTCTGAGGAACCTCACCACGCAAGAAGACGGCGCAGTCAGAGTCACTGAAGCCGTTGCTATAATCGTCATTGGTGTTTTCATCTGCTTGGGCAACCTCATCATTGTTGTCACTCTCTATCGGAAGTCTTACCTTCTCACGCTGAGCAACAAGTTTGTGTTCAGCCTGACCCTCTCCAACTTCCTGCTCTCTGTCCTGGTGCTGCCTTTTGTTGTCACCAGTTCTATCAGGCGGGAATGGATCTTTGGAGTTGTTTGGTGCAATTTCTCAGCTCTGCTCTACATGCTTATCAGCTCAGCCAGCATGCTTACTCTTGGACTCATAGCCATAGACCGGTAAGTGGCTTTTTGTGATGAGTGGTAACCAATTGCTCAATCATTCCATAGGGTGACTTGTTGGCTGTGTGCAGGCTGGAGAAACACTGCTTGGATGACACTGCGTGCAGTTGCAATGTCATTTTCCTTCAGTCCCACGAGAAACTTTGACACAGAGCAGAAGAAAACATTGCCATTGATAATATAAAAAGCTGGTTTGCATCTAGCTATTTTTAAAGGAAATAGTGCTGTAGTAATACGTTACTTGTAAAACAAGAAGCAACAATTTAAAATTCACTCCCAGGGGCAGATTGCAAGAGGTATTTGGATGAGGAGCTATGAGATATTGCTTAGTGGTTTGTAGTAGCAATGGTAATGGGAGCACAGTTGGACTAGATGATCTTGCAGGCCCTTTCCAACCTTGTGATTCTATGATTTAATAGTTATGTGTGCCTTCAGCCCAGTTTTACAGTCTTCCCTGCAAAGCTCTGTATTCTTACATTCAATTACACTTAACAGGCTTCCTGTTAAAAATAATTCACCTCGAGGTTTATAGAAAAGTGTATGTTGAAGTTTAGAGAAAAGAGCCATATATCAACATCATTACATATGTTTTTTGCTGTTCTTGATTTGTGCTCCTGTTGACTTTTTTTTTGTTGTTCACCAGGTACTATGCTGTCCTTTACCCTATGGTATACCCAATGAAGATTACAGGCAACAGAGCAGTGGTGGCTCTTGTGTATGTGTGGCTACATTCCCTCATCGGCTGCCTCCCTCCCCTCTTTGGCTGGTCATCTTTGGAGTTTGACCAGTTCAAGTGGATGTGTGTAGCAGCGTGGCACAAAGAGGCTGGTTACACTGCCTTTTGGCAGGTCTGGTGTGCGTTGCTGCCTTTCCTGGTCATGATGATCTGCTATGGGTTCATATTCCGTGTGGCTAGGATTAAAGCCCGCAAAATCCACTGTGGCAGTGTTGTCATTGTGGAGGAGGACTCCCAGAGGAATGGGAGGAAGAACTCCAGCACTTCCACGTCCTCCTCAGGAAGCCGAAGGAACGCTTTCCAAGGGGTTGTCTACTCTGCCAACCAGTGCAAAGCTTTCATAACCATCTTGGTTGTCATCGGTGCTTTTGTTATTACGTGGGGACCTTACATGGTAGTAATAACATCGGAGGCGCTTTGGGGAAAAAACAGTATTTCTCCTGCCTTGGAGACATTAGCTACGTGGTTGTCCTTTTCCAGTGCCATTTGCCACCCATTAATTTACGGACTGTGGAACAAAACAGTGCGCAAGGAACTTCTAGGAATGTGCTTTGGGGATCGGTATTATCGTGAGTCGTTTGTTCAGCGGCATAGGACCTCAAGGTTATTCAGCATTTCCAATAGGATCACAGGTAAGACATTCTTAATATACCACTAAGAGCAATTCTTCATATCTGCGTCTAGCTGGCATGTTTCAGAGCTCTGTAAACAAAGTAAGATGTTTCTGGAGGCTTCAGCAATCTTGTTTGGTTTATCACAGACACTTGAAAGGAGAAAACCTTGTCCTCTTAGGCCAGTAAAGTTTTCCCTGCCAGAGGAGGCATAGTAATTAAGTTAATAAAACTAATCTCTCTCAAACTCCTCTTGTAACTATTGTAACCGTTTTGTTTTATTGAGATTTAAGCACTACCGACAGCATGTTTTGTGATCACCCTCCCTAAAGATTTTAAAGAGCCATGCAGGTGTGGCACTGAGGGGCATGGTACAGTTGGCGTGGTAGTGATGGGTTAATGATTGGACTAGATGATCTTAGTGATCTTTTCCAACCTTAGGATTCTATGATTTTGCCACATATACTGCACACTAGTTCTGTACTATAACTCTTGGATTCACTGAACTTATACAGCTCTTGTTATATTACAGTATTTCTGTGAACTCAGATTTTATGGTTGTGAAGATCCTAAACACTGTAGAACTATGTAAAGTAGTAAATCTATTTGGCGTGTCCCTTAGTTGCAGTCTGAGAGCTTCAGCTGCTCAGAATTTCCTTTTTAATTAGTAATGCAATAAAATTCTAATTTTTTTTTTTTTTTGATCCTTTTTCTGGTCCTGCTTAGAATCTTCCAAAAAATAAGACATTTTCATATGGTTCCTTGGGACATTCCAGGCAGAGGTGATAACTAAAGTTACTTAATTGGGAAGGAAGGTCTGAAATATAGAAGTAAGAGGAGAATAGCAAGGCATCTGTTGTCTTTTTGTGACCTGGAGTTACTGGAAGAGACTCCATATAAAGGAAGGAGTTGTGCAGCTGCACCGCATCACAAGCTGCAAGAGATTTCTAGTTCTCCTCCCTTTGCTAAATCTATGTCCATGAGATGATGTGAATGAATATGTTGGGATCTGGTGGGAGGGAAAAGATAGGAAAACTTCATCTTTCCAGGTTATAAGAAACTGATGATAGTTTCAGATGTATTGGGTGTACCAGCTGGACAGTGATAGGAAAAAAAAAAATCTTTATGCAAGATCCAAAGACAGCACTTATGTAAGAATCCTAGATTCTCCTCCTTTCCATATTTGAGGATTTGAAAGAAGCTAGCTCTCTCAGTGCCCTGGTATTGCTAGTAAATTTCTTGCCATGCTACTGGACTCTCCCACCTGCTGGTGGCTACCAGGTTGTTCAGTGGCTAGCAAGTGTCTGGCAAGTGATCCCATCTCTCTGGGTATGCGTGCTCAGTGTTCAGCCTGTCTTGCTGATAAAACATGCAATGGCAAATGGAGTGGGAGAGAGATAGCGTGGGTAGAAGAGAGACTTGTCATATGGAAGGACTCCAAAGATACTTGAAAGCAGCTCACCTGATGTTTCTACTTGTAAGATGGAAGGTCCAAATGCTCTGCACTCTGGAAGAACAGTAAGTTTTACAGATACAAGAGTAAATGAGGTGGTAGAGTCAGTGTTACTATAAGTTCTTACTCTTATAGACCACTTAACCATCCACTGAGTAATGAGAATGAAACTCTTTTGCAGATTTGGGACTATCCCCTCATCTCACTGCCCTCATGGCAGGTGGGCGGACATTAGGAAACAGCAGCAGCACAGGAGACACAGGTTTCAGCTGTTCACAGGATTCAGGTAAACGAAGGCTCTTGCTCTCTCATCTTGGGCAGGAGTTTGCACTTGTAACTTGGCAGAACTCTGTGGGATAATCGGTGTTTACATACTCGGATGTCTCTCGATGGATGGAAAACGTGAAGCATCTGTTCCAGCTGTCACAATAAAACCGCTGCAATCCCTTCCCTTCCTTGCTCTCAGTGCAACTACTTGCAAGGAGTAATGACCCTCCCTTGCTAGTGCTTCCTGGGAATGGGACATACTGCTTATGATTTTCTCCTTCAGTTTCTGTCATTCTTCTTGAACTTTGCCTGTATCTGCAAGAAACAGAGCAACAAAGTGATGTGGAGAATGCTTCTCTGATTCCTAGTTTGTAACAGGCCTTATCACACCGGCCCTGCAGTCTAAACATAACTGCATCAGATGGTTTCAGCTTGGGATTGTGTTGCTACTTAAGATCTCTGAGTTGAAGGTAGTTTGGAGAAGGGAGAAAGATTTCTGCCAGACATTTTTCTATCCAATACTAACTAAATTTTTTTGGCAGTTATTTCAGCTACCACTTCTTAACTGATCTGTAATTATTTTAAAAGAGTAGTTCTGCTTTAGAGACACCAGAGGGAGATCTTTTAACAATTGCTTGATACCAGAGGTTTGTTTCTTGCATTTCTAAAGGAAATCTATGGAGCTGGGTTTTATTTAGGTAGTAATTTTACGCTGGTATTTTTGTGCCTGCTGTGAGTATTGTGCAACTGTGTGTGACAAATGAGAGTAACATCAGGTGAAACCTGTTTTTGTTTGAAATCATTGTGTGTTGCCATCATTTGAGGAATGATACTGAGCAGTTTAGATGAACAAACCAAATCTGTACCATAGGTCACTAGAAGTTCTGCTTCAAAGATATTTTCTTCTTTGATCTTGCTAGTAGCACCCTTCCGTTGTACGCTGGTACCTTTGGAGATCAGTAGGAGTCAACTATTTTCAGCAGACAGGTTCAAAGCCCAGTTGATCCACAGAATATCACAGAAAGCTGCTAACGTGTTTTATGCTGCGTTAGAACATCAGCTCACTGTGTGCTTAATTGAATAATATGGCAGAACACATAAATTTCACTTTATGTAGTGAACTGACAAACTTTTTATCGATCAATTGTCAACAAATACTAGACCTATGGAGAGGTATGTTGTCTACAGCTGCATTTCCAGCAACATCTTTCTCTCACTTTCTGTAAAATTGGCACTGGAACACCTCCTTGTTGCAAAAAAGAATAAATCTGGGAACCAAAAGTATTGAAATGAATGAAGAGGGATGTGAAGTCGCTACCTGGAGGTGTTAAGAAACCTGTGAAGACTCTTTGTCCTGGCCTGGTGCCATGTCACAGGATGCCATGAAAGTAGTGGTAAAGATCACACATAAGGAAGCTGTGCCTTGGAACACTGGCTTTTCTGAGGGCTGCTCAGTGTTTTCTTGGCATCTCCCCAGAATGCTTGCTCTGCCTCCCCCTTGTACAGCCAAGACACCAGCATCACAAGGGAGGACTAAGCTGCAGTCTTGCTGTTTGCATGAAAGCACTGCAGAGATGTCAAGATGAATTTCCTTGTGCTCAAACACTGTTTTATATCAAAAAGGTGCGAAGCAAATACTGAGAGGTGAAATGACTGATAAACTGAAAATGACTACTCCCTGTATTAAAATACACTTGAGAAAATCAAAATAGGTTGTCAAAAACTAAATTGTAGAGAAGTCTCCAATTCAGATTTCCATTGTGGTCTGATTGCAAGCCTGACATTTGGCAGCTGTAGTCTGCTTCTCAGGTGGCCATCGTTAGCTTCTGTCTTGATCAGATGTAGAAGTTGCCCTTGGCTTTACCCTTTATTAACAGAAGGTAAGGTTTCACCTTTGCATCATGTCCTATTGATGTTATAATCTCTGCAGCTGAGCGTTTTGGAGCCACTTGGGGTTTTATATTGCTAACGAGAAAAGAATTCCAAATCCTTTCTATGAAAACTCTGAACTCATTTGTTTTGTGTGCAGTATTTAATTAAAACAAAATTTGCCCACCGAGGCTGGATTTAGACATCTTTAGAAGGAACAGTTGCAGACTGGAAAGATTTTGCCACTACTTAACATTTTGGTTTCTCTCTTCATGTAATTTTGTTATTGTATCTGAGCATTGCTGTTTTTCACTTTGAGAACACTTGCTTTGTTTCAGGAACAGACACAATGCTTCTTGAAGACTATAGCTCAGATGGCCCTTCTCTTCCACATTGTGTCTGTCCTCCTCGAAGAAGGAGTTCAGTGACATTTGAAGATGAAGTAGAGCAAATTAAAAATGGGCTTAGGGGTAAGTATGAAAACACTCAGAACAAAATATATTACCTTCTCAGGAAGCCTCTTGTGTCCTCTAGAATTGCCTGAGAACATATCACAGAATCATAGAATGGCCTGGGTTGAAAAGGACCACAATGATCATCTGGTTTCAACCCCCCTGCTATGTGCAGGGTCACCAACCAGCAGCCCAGGCTGCCCAGAGCCACATCCAGCCTGGCCTTGAATGCCTCCAGGGATGGGGCATCCACAGCCTCCTTGGGCAACCTGTTCAGTGCGTCACCACCTCTGTGTGAAAAACTTCCTCCTAATATCTAACCTAAACCTCCCCTGTCTCAGTTTAAAACCATCCCCCCTTGTCCTATCACTATCAACCCATGCAAACAGTCTTTCCCCCTCCCGTTTATAAGCTCCCTTCAAGTATTAGAAGGCTGCAGTGATTCTCTCCAGAGCCTTCCCTTCTCCAAGCTAAAGAAGCCCAGTTCCCTCAACCTTTCTTCATAGGAGAGGTGTTCCAGCATATCTAATAACTGTTCACTTTGAGAGATCTGACACCTAATGCAAGCACTTCAGAGAGTAAGAGCAAGTTTTTCTTTCAGTTCTGAAGCAGCAGCAGGCAAGGACAAGAGTTAGAAGGTGGGGTTCCCTTCATGCACCACATCTATGCTGAGCAGCAGTATCCTCTCTGCAACTCCATTTGTCTAGCTACTACTGCAGTCTGTTTTATGTTTCTCAATGAACATATTTTCCTGCCTTTGTACTTTGATTCTGTTAAGTCATTGCTTCACATTTGCTGCCTACTCTCAACTTTGTCATTCATAGCCTTGAAATCTGTCTATTTACAGACTTCATTGATCTAAATATAATTGTGTCGTTTTTATTTTTGTTTGTTTTTAACTTTATCAACTGGCACATTTCTCAGTGGATACAGCTGGAAATAGATGAATCATGTACAACTTTTTTTCAGCCAGATCATGTTGATACTGCACTACTGAAGTGTTATTGGGGTGATCTGTAGGTGTTGCAAGGTTAGTTTAAGGTAGGCTGATTGTTGTGGGAGTGTGAACTAGAAGTCTTGGTAATGAATGACTGAATTTACTAAATAATTGTCAGTGCACGAATGAGCAGAATACCTCAAAGCACTGAGTAATGATAAAACCTATCTCAGTTTTACAGTTATGAAATAATAAGAGCGTGCATAGATTAGAATCATAGAATGGCTTGAGTTGGAAGGGACTTCGAGTATTAGTTAGTTCCAACCCCCCTGCTATGGGCAGGGCTGCCACCCACCAGCTCAGGCTGCCCATGGCCCCATCCGACCCAGCCTCAAACATCTCCAGGGATGTGGCATCCTCAGCTTCTCTGGGCAGCCTGTGCCAACACCTCACCACCCTCTCAGCAAAAAACTTCCCCCTCACATGTAATCTAAACCTCCCACTTTTTAGTTTAAAGCTGCTTCCCCTCATCAGGTTCAGAAAATCATTCAACATACACTTAATGGGAAATTAAGCATACATGTATAAACACTTTGCTTTATCAGATCACTTTTTTTTTTTTTTCCACTTGAATTGGAGGGAATTTTTCTCTACTTATTTTATGTTTGTGCTGAAGCTTTGCGTTCATCGAATGGTTTGGAAATACTGGATATTCTTGGTAAATGCACTGTGTAGGGTAGTTACTTTACAGAAGGCATGGTCATACCTTTACACATGGATCGATACTGATGCGTTTGCACAGCCCTGCTGTTTGTTCTTATTTACCATTTTTTGTTTTTTTCCTTTCAGAAACTGCAAAGAATTCTGTTCTTCACGTAAAAGCTGATGTTCATAAATCTCTGGACAGTTATGCATCCAGCTTAGCAAGAGCTATTGAAGCTGATGTGAAAATCAGCTTGTTTGGGGAAGGTGCTTTACCAGGAGCTCTGTTTCCTGCGCGGACTCTGCCAGGAAGCGGTGTGAACACACGGCGTGGCATCAGGCCCCATGCTAGCCAAAGACTTCAGCTTCAGAGCATCGATGAAGGGAATATTTGACAGAAGAACTAGAGGAAAGTAACTGAATGAAACCACTAAGTGGGACCTACCATGTCTGTTACTGTTTGAACAGAAGCAGGATACCTTGTTGGGACGTTTTCAGTGACACATGAATGTCGGTTGAATTCTGGTACTTGCATCAGCATTTTGCAGCAGTATTTACTTATTGTTTAGGGTGCTATTGGACTCCTTTTTGCCACATCTGAAACCTGTCATGCAGAGCATAGGAACACAGAGTTTGATTTTTGTCAACCAAATCATTAGGCCATTGAATCACATTGTCTCTTTTCGGCCAAAGCTGACACAGAGATGAAAAGTATGTGCAGTGTTTAATAATTGTAGTGATCCTTTTCTGAACACTAGGATCATCCATTTATACTTGATACCTTGAGTGTTCTGATGACGGCTTGTACGTTGGTTTCTACACGCAGTCTTACTGTCAAGATTCCCAAATAATAGAGCATGGAACACTAAGGACAACAATTGAGCTTTAAGAGAGCTCATGTATGTTATCATTCTTCTTATCCTTGCTAGCAGATATTTCTGGCCATTTGTCAGAATGCTAGGTATGAAAACTAATTGCATGTTGCTTCTGCTTTACGAGACACCTGCTTCTCCAGATGTCATGGGTTGAAGCAGACCAGCGTTGGAAGTTTCACAGAAATATTTGAGAAGGACATCACTGCAGAGTTCTTAGTTTCTCTGAGAACTGCAAGTCTCTTCCCTGCTTTTGCTTTGACTAAAAGATCACCCTGCAGCTTCAGGAAGCTTGACAGGACATGAATAAGGTATTACCACTTTCATCATATATGCAGGATTCATCTTTTCTATAGAAGGAAATTCCATGGGTTATTTTTTAATCATGAGAGAATGTAGTACTTAATAGTTACCTCAGTGCATATATTTTTTTGGAGTTTTAATTCATTAATCTCTAGAATAAGACCATTTAGCACTTACGTTGCACCTTGCACATTCTAGGCACTGTACAGACTTTACCTTGTTAGGCCTGTGTGAGAGGGCTGATCAGCCTTGCTTGCCAAAGAAGAGGAATGCAGCAACAGTTGAGCCAGAAATGAAAGCAGCTGCGAGGGTGGAAAGATTTGTTATGAAAAGAGGGATGAAGTGGATCTTATGAGAATGCCCAGCATGAGGAACCTCTCTGTGCCTTTCTAGCCTGGACCTTTTCTTCCTTTATAGAAGTTACTGCCCTGCCTTAATGTTTATTTCAAGGAGATGGATCAGTAGGCTATCCGTTTCTTGAGGTTGGGTTTCAGTAGCAAATGGACTTATGGACTGAGGACCTGTATTTATTTACTCTGTGTCTGTTCTCCACTGTCTCTCATTTTAAGTGTTTACTTTTTTTTTCTTTTTCTTAGAAGTGAACTGAGCTTTTGCAGCAGATTCTTTGGAAATTGGGGGACAGACTGTTTACATCTGGTCAAAAAATTAAGTTGATGGTTGTTAAATTATGTCTGCTTGCAACTTTCTCAAAGGTACAGAAACAAAATAAGCTTTGAGGCAGAGCCTCATCTCTGATTTTAGACATCCTGTTTGTCCATCTTCTTAACTCAGAAACACGTTTCAGCACAAGCTTATATCAGTCTGTGGATAAAGCAGCTGGTCTTTTTGAACTAGCCTGAATCCATGACATTCCCACGTAAGATTTAATTGCATGCTTAAAATTCAGTATGTGGTTTGGTGATTAAGAATGGGCTCTTAAAGAACACATAAACACCGTAAGATAGCTCTTTGAATAATGCAGAATGAACTGAGCTGTGGATTGGATGGAGAGCTGATGTGCTAAGCAGCAGTGTGTGTGTACTAGCTCCCTATTCCTGTGTGTTAGTTGACACTTGGGGGCACTTCAAAACCCAAGTTCCACTATTTGCCAGGAAATGCCTTGCACTGAGGTTATTATTGCTGTCATTAATACTTCAGTCGTACTTGTTTATAGTGGTCAGTGCTCCTTAAGGTATGTGCTTCCCCTCAGAGGGCTTGAATTGTTTTATCTGCATCTCTTTTCTTTCACGTTCCTGCTTCCAAACAAGTTGAGTGAATGTGGAAAGAGCAAAAGTGAGTGATGTGAAGTCAGTGCTAGGCCAAAACTAATAGGTTTTTTTTAGGAGCAAAAATTTTCACATCGCATGTGAGCGCACAAAATCACGTGTGTTTTATAAAAAGGATGTTTTTCAGAATAATTCTGAGCCTAATTCAGTCTTCAGGCAAGTCAGCAAGGCTGCAGCTGTTCACACCAGTACTGAATTGGGCTCTCAGTGTTCATTTCACTAATCCATTATTTAGTATGAATGTTGTTAATATTTTTGCTAATCAAATTGTAGCCTCTCCATTTCTCTGTTACTACCAGCATCATTTTCTCACTTGTCATAAGTTAATGCGGTAATGCACACAGTTTGTAAAATTATATCCCCCATCTGAAATACAGAAGAAAAAAACAAGTTTCTAATGGTTCAAGATGTTTGTTTACACTCCTGTTAATCTAAACACTCCTTGAATTTAGGGCTATGCCTGCTGCCCTGGGCAGCCCGTTCTACACCCAGAGCCCTGTGGTGAGGAACACGTCTCTGCCCAGGAAGTCTGCCGCAGTGAGCCCAGAGGCCTCGGCAAGTCAGGAGGCACACCGAGCTTAACGTTAAGACAGCTTTCTCAGCTGAGAGGAGTAAATCGAGGTCTCCTTCCTTTAAATCTCGCAACCGTGGGCACCCAAGCGAAAAGCAGGCGATTTTTTTGAGGGTTGGAGTGCCTGAGGCGGAACCGACGGCAGCAGCAGGCAGCCTAGGCGACCGTTGGGGTGCCGGTAGTCCCGCCCCATGTCCGCGCCAGCCAATAGCAGTGCCCCCTCCTCCCGCCCTTTCGAAAGGAGAAACAGACCGGGGGCGGAGAGAAGTCAGAGCGCAGCGGCGATTGGCTGTCCCGTCCTGATCGGGCGGTCCATCCGCAGGCGCTCGGTGTGATTGGTCGTTTTGCAGGGAGGGGGGCGGGGTGCTTGTGCGGCGATGGAGGCGGTGGTGTGCGCGGAACACGGTGAGGGGCGGTGGGTAGGGGGTATATTCTGGAGGAGCTCTGCCGGCGGCGTGCCTAATTCGTCCCGCTCTTCTCCGCCCTGCAGGCTCCCTCTGCCTTCTGAAGACCGGCGTCCGCGATGGCCCCAACAAGGGGAAGAGCTTCTACGTGTGCGGGGCTCAGGGCTCGGCGCCGTGCGGCTTCGTCCTGCCGGCTGAGTGCGTGAGGGGCTCGGGGCGGGAGGGACCGCGGGGCTGAGCGAGTCCGAGGGCTTTGGATGTTGGCCTCAGGGAAAACCTGCGTCGTGTCAGGACTTGTGGGCTTTATTTTCTTTGCCAAATCGTCTTTGAGAAGATGCTCCGAGTGTCGTGTCCCGAGTCGGTCTTTTGGTCGCTGTGGCTTTGATGGCGCGTGTTGTGTTTATTATTCCTTTCCTCGTTTCAGTGTTCCTCCTTCGTACTGTTTGGTCCATGAGGGGTACATGGTGGAGCTGCAAATTCTGGTTCAGCAGCAGCACAGAGATGTGTACCAGTAAGTTCCTCCAAGCAGAAGCCAAGGTTGGCTGTACAGATGTGGGTGACTGGAACTGTGTGGGGATGGCTGACCTTCTCTTCTACAGCTAAAAAATAACCTCTGGACTTAAGGACTTGGCTTACTCTTTTCAAAATGTTCTTTATTTTTTGTTAGTAATGATATTCAATTATATACACCTGAGTGATTCATTAACGCTTCTTTTTAACAGAATTGAACGTAGCTTTGTTGTTGGGTTCATCAGAGTTTCGTTTTGATTGCATCAAATTCAGCAGTATTAATTCAGATCGAGTTCTTGCAGCTGACCTTGTTGTCTGCCCGTTTTAAGAATATCTCTCTTAAGTCTGTCATAGAATAATAAAATGGATTGAAAGGGACCTAACAGAGCCACTTGTTCCAACCTCCCCTCTGTGGAGGCATGCCAGCCACTAGATCAGACTGCTCAGGAACCCATCAAGCCTGACCTTGGATGCCTCCAGAGATGGGGCATCCACAACCTCTCCGGGCAGCTTGTGCCTGTGCTTCACTACCGTCTGAGTGAAAAATTTCTTCCAAACATTTAACCTAAACCATCCCTTTTTCAGTTTAAATCCATTCCCTCTTGTCCTATCATCATCGACCTATGTAAGAAGTCCTGCTTGTAAGTTCCTTCCAAGTACTGGAAAATTGCAATGAAGTCTCTCCAGAACTTTCTCTTCTCCAAGCTAAACAATCTCTATTCCTTCAACCTTTCATCATAGGAGAGGTGCTCCAGCCCTCTGATCATTTTCATGACCCTCTTCTGGATGCCCTCCAACAGCTTTGCATCCTTCTTGTACTGGGGACCCAAGGCCTAGACACAGTACTCCAGATGGAGCCTCACAAGGGCAGAGTAGAGAGGTGCAATCCCCTCTCTCATTCTACTGTTCACCCCTCTTTTGATGCAGCCTAGGATACCATTGGCCTTCCAGGCTGCAAGGTAGGGCTGCTCTCAAGGAGTTAATCTCCCAGTCTCTAGTCATATCTGGGATTGTCCCAACGCAATTGCAGCGCTGTGTTCTTGGCCTCATTAGGTTCTCCTGGGTCCAGTTTTCAAGCCTGTCCAGGTCCCTCTGGATGGCATCCCTTCCTTCTGTTGTATTGACTGCACTGCTCAGCTAGGTATCATCAGCAAAGTTGTTGAGGGTGCACTCAATCCTGCAGTCTAAGTAGTCTGTGTGGCATAATGGTAGAATAGCCATTTTCTCACGCCTAAAAATCGTGAGACTTTGGAGCATCTGGACATAAGACAGTGTTTTTACTTCAGCAATTTGTAGCACGCCTTTAGCTTTCATTTCAAGATTTAAAATGAACCAGTGGCTCAGGGGAGACTTTATTGCAGCCTTTCAGTACTTGGAGAGAGCTTATATGCAGGAGGGGGACTGACTTCTTGCATTGTAGATAGTGACAGGACAAGAGGAATGGCTTTAAATTAAAAGAGGGGAGATTTTGGTTAGATATTATGAAGAAATTCTTCACTCATAGTGGTGAAGCCCTGGCAAAGGCTGCCCAGGGAACTTGTGATGCCCCGTCCCTGGAGGCGTTCAAGGCCAGGTTGAATGGCCTCCGATCTGCTGTGTGGCAGACCTGCCCGTGGCAGGGGGGGTGTAGCTTGATGATCTTTAAGGTCCCTTACAACCTAAGCCATTCTGTGGTTCAAAACAAACCCCCATGCCCTAAGGAATTATATTCAGGGAATGATAACTGGGTAGCAAGGATTGTTACCATCATTCATGATTTTTGCTATGCAGAAGTCTGGATTTTAATCTCAGATCAAGTGATGTTTTCAGCGTCACACTAGTTTTTAAAGAATGGCTAGAGCTCCTCTAATGACACTTTTGCTTCAAATCTTGCTTTATTCTTTGATAGGTTGTTTTACCGATGTGTTAACAGTAAGTTGAATGGGAAGAAATGGTGTGGAAGTGTGCCATGGCAGGTACGAGTGTTTTATTTATATTGCAATATCAACTTATTCCAGCGTAACTTCATTCTAACTACTATAATTGCCTCCAAGATCACATAGTGAGAGACTTTGTATTCTCTAGTTGATATCCTTATCAGTCTGTTGTCCTCCATTTGAGACTTCTAACTTCTGAATTGTGGGAAGTAATCAATGTTCCTCAGTCTTCAAAAAAAAAAAACAACCTGAAAACAGAAAAAAGGAAAATCCTGGGTTTGCTTTCCAGCCATCCTTCTTTCTTGAGAATGGTGCTGTTAGGACTTGATCCCCAGACACCATGGGAATGCAGCAGGAAAGCAGCAGTGTTGTTTCTTTTTTCCTTGCAAAATGTTTATCCTGCCCTTGCTAAATTGTAGGAAAGATGATGTTGATAGACAAGGAAGCCTTGCTTGAAGTAATTGGATTGTGTGTATAATTAGCAAGTTTTATTACTGATATATTAGCACTTACCTACTTATGTGTATTGCAGGATTCAAAAGGTACCAAACCATCAAAAAAATTAGAACTGCAGCCCAAGAAGGCACCTGTCTTCAATCCCAGTGGCCAAAGAAATCCATTCAAGGTGATAGACAAGAATTGTGAAGCATCATCCTGGAAACAAATTAAGCAAGGCAGTGGAGAGGAAAGTAAAGCAAAAGGAGTTGAAGCGAGAAAGGGTAATGTGGTGGAGTCACATAAAGAAAAGAAGTCCACCTCTGGTTCTTCCACAGAGAAGGAACATCCAGAAGGGCTGAAAACTGAAAAACAATCCAAGGGATGTAGGAGTGATTCAGAACTTAAGGGAAACACAATATCTGAATCTGAACTTTGTCTTTCTGAGACTTGGAAAGGAGAAAATACCCATCAGGATAAAGAGAAGTATGGAGGAAGTGGCAAGGAATCCAATAAATCTGAACGTGTGGAGAAAGAGCCAGGTGGCAGATCCGAAATCTTCCCAGTCAGTTTTGAAAAGCAAAGTACAAATAGCAAGTCTCCAGAGAAAGAAAAGTTCACGGATAAAAGCTTAAAAAACTGTGGGGATAGAGAAACCAGAGTGAAAGAATGCATTGGTGGAAAGAATGGAGAGATGAAAGCAATACCAAAAGAAAACACGACTTCCACAGCAGTACCACAAGCAGCATCACAATGTACTCTTCCAAAGCAAGGAGCAGGGACAGCACCATCCAAGACACAAGTCAGGCCAAGTCTGGAACAACCTGCTGATGAAGTTTCTGACAGTGACAGTCATGAAGTAGTACTTGTTTATTCTTCATCAGATGAAAGTGAACCTGAGAAATCAGTTAAGGGTTTGCAACCAAGAGGGGTTCCTGCAGAAACATCAGGGAAGAGTACCCAGGAGACATCTTTGCTAGGAGCTGCAGCATCACTTCACATGGAAGGACCCCGAGACCCTGAGGCTCTTCGTAACCATCTTGAAATCCAGCTGAGGCAGAAGAAGGTAACATATTTTACCTCTTATTCCTTACTTTGTTTTGTTTTGTTCCCTATTCAGGGTGACTTCTTTCACTCTTGATAGCGATCAGAATATTGTATCCCCACAGTAGAACTGCTGAAATATTTGGAGCATATGAGAGAGTGGGCTGTAGGGAGGGACTTAAGAACCCATGCCACGTTTTTTAAGCCACTTGAGACAGTGGCCTCAATGTAACCATCTGCATTTGGGTGTGCTTAATTTTAACTTGCCTGAGTTTGTGTGTCCCTTATACTTAGTTTGTGTAAGATGTAACTATGCAGCCAGCTTAGCCTTTTTAAATAATGTGTTTGTTTCTCATAGGCTTGTGTAGAAAGAGTGATGTAGCCATGAAAACTCACACTAGGATTAAATATGCCTTCTGTCTGTATAGAAATGTGCACGTAGTTTGGATGCTGGATGCTTTGTGAGATGTTAAGATCATCTGAGCTACTTGATTAGCCGACCATCCTGTTTCGTAGGAAGACAAGGAGGAGCCCTGCATCCTTCCATCTTTTCTGAAGTATAGAAATGGCTAATTTCCCTTCTGCTAGAATAGTATTTAATTGCACCAAATGGCACGTAAATGCTTTTGGAGGTTGTAGAACTTCATTCAAGTAGGAATTACTGTGGTAGAAGATGAATGTTTTTGAACCTCTAACTCCTTGATGGTTTTCTTCTTGGCAGAAAGCTCTGTAAAGCACATTCAGGTTTGGGATTGTTGGTTTTTTTCCCCCTTTTTTTTTTTTTTTGCAGAATACCTTGGCTACAGTGAACATCCAGGTGCTGCCAGATAAAGGGCAACGGTTAGTAAAGCAAGTACAGGATTTGGAAGCTGCACTCAGTGCTCTTAACATTTCAACAACAGATACTACAGAAAAACGTAAGGATATTTATTTTCTTTTCCTCAAAAACTTTGCAGAATGTTTTGTTTCTCTGAGAACTTGGCAGTTAAGGTTTAACTTCAACTTTGTTGCCGTGTGGAGCCATGCTGCTTATGCAGGAGATTGGTTTTGGCAGCTGTGTCTGAACATAAAAGTTAACATAAGCAAGATAAGCAGCTTCTGGTTCCTCCAAACAACAAGCAATCACAATGCCTTATGCAAGATCTGATTTTAAGCAAGATTCTTCTCCAGGAAGGAGGGAACAAATCAGATTTCTTGAGCCATTTGTTTTTCAAAGATGCTTCTGACAGGAACTGTGGAACACCAGAAACATCGTGCACAACTGACCTTGTGTAGGTACTAATCTGATCACAGTTGCAAAGCTCACTGTGTCTGTATAAACCATACACTGAGGCCTGAGCTGAACTGCATTGGCTGTCAAGCAGGAGCAAGCTAAGAGCATGCATGTGAACAGCTGTGGTGGCTCAGCCAATGTGGTAACCCACTACCCTGCTGTTAGATGACTGTGGCAAGTTAATAAACTTTTGCAAGCCATTGGGCTAAATGAAGGTCCTTCTTTGTGCTGTAAAGCAAGGCTATGAGGTCCATTGTTCAACTTCTTCACCCTGCAATTCCTTTCTTCTCAAGGGGAGAACAGTGCAAGCAGTGGCCGTTGTGGGGAACCTTTGCCTAACTCATTCAGCAGACCGGGTGGTACGAAGTTGATAACACCACTGCCTCTTGGGGATCATAAGGCAGGGTCCTCTTCAAGCTCACACAGTCACCCCTCTGCTGCTGCCTTGGGTTCCAGTGAATATTTTGGCCGTGGTTTTGGAAGTAAGTATTGCAAGCCTATTCATTAAAGAACGCTGACAAGGACTAGGCCTGACAGAATCCTGCAAACTGTGAATGTGTAACAGTTACTGAAACGTTTTTGTTAGCACGAGCTGCATATTTTGCCCTGGGCATTTGTAGCTACTGTGATAAATGCCTAAGATGAAAGATCTCCAAGGGAGAGTTAGCTTTATAAAAACACTTCATGTATAATACTTTATCTTTTCAGTGAACTCTGGTGTGCAGAATCTGTATGGAGGAAGAATGACAGAAGACCGAATTAGGGCCGTGCACAGCGCAACAAGTGATGCCATTAATCATCTTCACAAATCTCTAGAATCCTGTCCAACAGAGCAGACAGTAGCTGAGGATCCCTCTGGTTTGAAAGTGAGTTGACAAGGATGGATTGTCGTAGGACAGCTCAGCTGGGTGATTTCCTACAGGAAGCACAAGTGTCTGAACTTCGCGAGGTGTTTCCTTCTAATTCTGTCTCATCCTCTCAGGTTCCACTGCTGCTGCACCAGAGACAAGCACTTGCATGGCTGCTCTGGAGAGAGAGTCAAAGGCCTTGTGGAGGAATTCTGGGTGAGCAACAGAATGGGAAAGTACCTTTTTGAGGGAAAGACGTAATACAGCAAAAACTTGGCGTGTAACTTACTTTGAGGCCAACAACTTGTTATTTTGTGGATGTGTAAAGGGGCTATTAACCCATTACTGTATTACATCCTGGAACTGACGTGTATTTCTGTTTTCAGTATTGCCAGGGTGTTGGCTGCTCTGGTAGTTACTTCAGTGTAGATGTGTTAGGCACACATTTCTGTGGGTCATCGTAATGTGCGTGTCTCTCTTTCCAGCGGATGACATGGGCCTGGGGAAGACTCTAACAATGATTGCTCTAATTCTGAGCCAGAAGCAGGTGAAGACAGAGAAAGAAAGCAAGAAGCAAGAAATGTGGCTGTCCAGAAATGGTATAGAATTGTTTGTATTACACAATACATACGTTCTGATGTAATCCCATTTGAAATGCATAAAGCGTTCTGGTTGTAATTTATATAGGTTAAAGACTACAAAACCAACAAACTCTATCTGTGTTTACTTCCCTTCTGTAGGAACATTCCATTGGGAGTAGTGTTTACTTTACTCCCTTGCAAAGCCTTTCTCTTGATCAGTGGCGCTGAGTGTGTAGGATTTTCCTGCTCATTACTTTATATACTTCAGGTATTTTTATTGGTTATTTTACCAAATCAGGTAAAATCAGTTTTGAAAAAGTATTGAATGTTTGCATAATTTTCTTAGTGTAAGGACTTGAATTAATCCTCACCTCTCTGTGACTGATCTTTTTTCCTTCCCTTCATAAAATTATTTCTTTGTTCACAGAGATACAGGAGTTACAGAGGGTTTTCTGTTTGGCTGTTTGTTTTTAAAAAGAGTTATCGTTTCTGTGTCAGCAACCTGTCACTGTCCCCATATTCATATAATTACTTAGGCTGCTTTTTTTATGTGTGTGTTTTGAAAGTTTCTTTGTCAAAACAAACAACTGAGGGGTTTTTTATGTGTTTGTTTGTTTCTTTTTTTTTAACGTGGCTCAAAATGGTGAGGTCAGTCTTTTAGAACAAGAAAGAAGTATTTATTTGAAGCCATTTTCTGAGAAGAGATTTATTTCCTGACTTCTAATCTCACTGTTTATTCAAATGCCTAGATTTATAGCAGAACTCTGAATGAGTTACAAGAACACTTTGATGTCTAAGTAGAATTTTTTTTCCTCCCGAAGCTGACAGTCCCCAGGAGCGTGATGTGGAGATATCTGCTTCAGAAACTGATCACAAAAAGCAATTTTCTTAACTGTCATGACTATCCAAAAAATTTGTTTTTGTAGAGTAATGTGAAGATGCTAAAACCTGCCTGCAATATTTTCCTGCAGATTGTACTGTTATCCCTTCATGCAGCACTTTGATCATTTGTCCTGCATCCTTGATCCATCACTGGAAGAAAGAAATTGACAGACGTGTGGGCTTTGGAAAACTGAGGGTCTACTTGTACCATGGGCCAAACCGAGATAAACATGCAGAAGTGTAAGTGCTAAACTGTAAGCATGACCAAGAAAAGTTAAATACACCTTTAACAAGAGACTGTGTTCATCAGTTGAAATTCAGTGGCAGTAAAATGTTGGAAGAATCTGAGTATGGAAATGTTTAGGGTTCAGAGGGTCAGGCTGCTGTCTGCTCTCATATTTTATATAGTAAAGCCTTTATGACCTGTACCCATGCCAAGTCGTTCTGGTGTAGGCTATTATTACTCCTGGTAACAAAAACTGTGTGTGTCTTCTAATGCACATCTCTTGCTTGCAGAGAGTAAGTAGCAGTTTCTTCCATACTTGTGCTTTATAGTTACATTATCATCCTTATGTGTACATCTGCAACTTTTCTATACCGTTTCAGGCTATTCTGAGCAGTTTTTCTGTGTACCACATTCTAAGTAACGTTCATCTGACGTGGTGTGGATTCTATCTGACTCTTACTGCCTTGTTTAGTTTGTTGTATATGCATTCAATATCCAGAAAATGGAGACCATTTGTCATTCCTGCAGTGAAGTTCAGTCTTCTGTACAATTGCATATAGTTCTTGTAGAACCATATTATTCTTAAACCCTGAGCATGCATTTTGTCTGCTTTGCAAAATGAATTCTGTGTTTGTTCTTGCTTCTAATTCTTACTGTTCCTTGATGCAGGCTCTCTGAACATGATGTTGTTGTCACAACCTACAGCCTTCTATCTAAGGAGGTTCCCACAAGCAAAGAGGAGGGGGAATTCCCTGCTAAGGACCATGAAGTAGAGGTGAGAAGCCATGCTGTTGATAAAAGATTGTCCAAATCTTTTTGTTCTGAGGCGATGCAAGCTGTTATTGTTTCGGGGAACACCTAGTGCTACAATGAGCAGTAGGCAAGAATCTTTTTTCCATAAGCACACTATTGTGATTACAAAATAAAAACAAAGACATGAGAGAAAGTATTGTGAGGTGCAGACAGATGACGTGAAAAAAAATGCAATAAACCTGTTCTGTCGTGCCACAGAATGCACAGCTGAAATATATTAAAGAGTAATTTTAAGAGTGCAGTGATGAATCGTGTACTCTTAGAGACAAGTCTATGAAGGATGCTGAATCTGCTGCTTGGTATTTGCTGTTGGAAGCGCTAGTGCTCCTTTAAACTACCAGAAGCCTGTCATGCTCAGGCTCTGAATCAGTTTGAACTGACATGGAGGCAACTTACATTCCGTATTCGTGAGGAAACAGCAGTGTATTTGCTAGGCTGTGAAAATAAAGTGATTGTTGAATGCCAGTTGAATGTGGGTATGCAGTGGAGAGCAAGTCCCTTGCTGGATGTTTTTGCCTCCAACCTCTGTGTGCAGATCCATATGTAGGTCTTAGAGCAAACAAGCCTTTGAATTTTCTGAAGCCTTTAGGTGGCTCTCCTTTAGGGGGAGATCCTGTGTTTATAAGCCTGTAAGTTTTAAAATCTTTTATTTATATATGCCTAGTGGAATAGTTATGTGTTCCTTTGTCCCAGCCTAGCAAAATGTTACTGATATTCACTCTTGGGAAGGGAGATAAAAAGTTAAAAAACAAAACAAACAAACAACAGGAAAATACTAGAAATAGCCATCATGAGTAAGCAAACACATATACTTCAGATTAGAAAATTTCATGGAAGCATCGGAGAGGTGATGATTGTTTTAAATAATCTGCATGGCTCTCAGAGCTCAGATTACTGCTATCAAAAAGAAAACGTTTGTTGCTGGAAATATGTTTGCTTGTGGCTCTTTAGAGGTTCTAGTAAGGTTATTGCTTTATTGCTCTGTGTTAAAAATTGTTTGTTTTTTTTCTCTTTCAGAGTGGATCATCTCACTGCTCCCCTCTCCTCAGAGTAGCTTGGGCTCGAGTTATATTGGATGAAGCTCACACTATTAAAAATCCAAAGGTTCAAACCTCCATAGCTGTGTGCAAGCTGAGAGCCACTGCCAGATGGGCTGTCACTGGGACACCAATACAGAACAACTTATTGGACATGTACTCCCTTCTGAGGTGAGGTGACCTCATGAGAGGCACATGGATAGCACTTCAGCTCCAGTGATTCTTCACTGACAAAGTGCTGAAGTTGTTTCATAGTTGGAGTGATCCCTGAGGTAACAGGGATAGTGAGGCAGAGGCAGTGAATGAACCGGACCGTGTGGTACTGCTGTGTGAAACTATTCTGCTTGTATGAAACTCAAAGGGAAAATTACTTAAGATTTCCTACGTTTTCAAGGAGAATATCTGCAAAACCAATGTTAATGATGATAATGTTTGTGCAGTGATACTTGTTCATAATAATTTGGAATTAACAAATGAGTATGCTTTTTGGCAAGTGGATGTGCTTCTTGACGTGCTTTGTTTGAGTTATAGTGGGCTAAGATGATGATATGGGCATGCAGTCAGAATGTCACTTTTGCTGTGCTACTGATGGTCCTCAGACTCACAGTGTTGTCGATCAGTTCAGTGATGTTGAAAGAAATATCTAGAGGATCATCAAACTCTGAGCACACCTTCACTACTGTCAGAGCAAAGCCTCTGCTATCCGCAAATGACACCTTCTTCTTCACCTTGTTGTGTGTGAAGGAGTTTTCTGCCTCTTCTGGTCCAGACAAGTTATAGATGTCATTGAACTGAAAGTGTTTTATTGCTCCTTGCTGAATTAGAAATTGTTTGCTTTGGATAACAAGGAATTTTGTTTTGGTCACTCAGGAGTAACTGAAGAGCATCTTTTCGTTTGGAATGAAGTTCCTTTATCTTCTGTTTTAGGTTCCTACGTTGCTCTCCTTTTGATGAATACAAAGTGTGGAAATATCAGGTAGATAACAACACTAAGAAGGGAGGAGATAGGCTAAGCCTTTTAACTAGGAGCCTCTTATTACGGAGAACTAAGGACCAGCTGGATTCCACTGGAAAGCCCTTGGTAAGACCTAGACAATCATCTCATCACTTTCCTTGCAGCAGCAGTTAACCCTTCACATGCATATTTGCTAATGGGTGGGTTTTCCTGTCTACTGCACTCTATTGAGGAAGAGGAATAAACCCCTGTGGGATGCGGTGTCTGCTTATCCAGAATGCAGAAATATATGGAAAAATGAAACCTTCTAGTTATAAATCAAGTGCAGAAGAGAATGTGTTAAGCAATTGCAAGTGGATATCCATGTAATGGAGAGCTGTCTAGATCTCTTGAGCCAAATCCCTGAGTTAAAGCTGCAGAGTGTGAAATGGGTTTGGTGTGTACTGGGGCATTGGCTTTCTCCATTATTCCTTATAGATAATCTGTTAATCTGAGTTATAGGTTATCAGTGTGTCTGTAAAACCTCAGAAGGTATCGTTTCGATTACTGTCTGATTCTAAATGGGAAGCTGAGAAACTACTTTTTGTAGTGCAATAAATTAATTCCCCCTGCTATACAGCAGCCTATTCTTAGTTCTCAAGCCTTTTGTTATGACTTGGAATAAAGATTTTCATCCTGAGTGTTAACCAGGTTACTCAGAATTATCTGTGTTGTATCATAATTAATTAAAATAAATGACTTCATAGGTAGCTGTTTTTTTCATTAGAGACATTGAATGTTATGTTAAATACTGGGATACTGGTTTTTGTGATGCTGTATAAGATCTTCTGCGTTATATATATCTGATGCTGTGTATCTTCAGGTATCTTTGCCACAGCGTAGCATGCAGTTGCATCAGTTAAAACTTTCAGCAGAGGAGCAGTCTGTATACAATGTTCTCTTTGCAAGATCCAGGTATGAACGTGAAAAGAAATAAAGTATGTTGTGTTTTTGTTTCCTACTGATATGAAAAATTAGAATGGTTAATCCATTTTAGATAAGAAAATCTTTTGGACAAACTCAGGTTATTCTTTCCCCCTTTCTGACTATTTGTCAAGCATAGAATTGCAGAATAGTTTTCATTGAAAAAGAAAATCTGATTCCAGCCCTCCTGCCATGGAGGAACTCTTGGAACTGTGACAGTACTTTTTAAATGGTGATGTCCCAGCACCTGTGTAGGAGATGATTCGTCTTCTGTACCTCGTGATACTTACATGATCTGAAGTTATGCTGGCCTCTCTAGGTGGCTGTAAAGCAAACCAGCAGCACCTTGTGTTCTCACAGGGTCTCTTTCACCAGTGCTATTGTAAAGTTTTCTTTCCTTGTAACTATATATTTAAAGATGTCCTTTTGTATTTTTATGAAGAACACTGTCTATTGGGCCGTGCCTCCTGTTATTTCAGGGTATTGTGATAATCAGGCTTACTAACCTTATGCTTTCCAAAATGGATCTTTCTTTTTGATCTTGTTAAACAAAACTCTCTCGCACGTCAGGAAAGTACATTAATAGAGTATGAGAAAGTAAATAATTAATGAAACGTTCCTTAACGCATCGACAGCTCGCTTGTTTAGCTCAAGTGCATCTTGCCTTTTTTCTTGCTGTGAATTCTACAGTCTCTATCTTATTTTTCCAGGTCAACACTACAGTCCTACCTAAAGCGGCAAGAGCAGAAAAATGAAGGCAGAGAGCATGCTGGCAGTAACCCATTTGAGAAAGGTTTGAGCACGCCCTCCCATGCAAATATTTGCAGAAGTAACTCTTAAGTGCACAGTTAATGAGGAACAAAGCTGGCCCTGTGGGGCATCAAGGTTTAGACATTCTTTGGAAAAATGCTTAGCTGCTTCCATGCTCTTATGAAGAATTTGGTTTGGGGTTTGAAGCCCTTATGAAGCCTCGTCCTGCTTAGCTTTCAGAGAAGTCCTTTTTAGGTATTGAGAAATCTGCCAGTCTGTTCATTTGCTGTGGGTAATAAAAGAAGGTATGAATCAAGGGAAACCAAAACAATTATCAAAGTCTGTTGGTAGTAATGGGTAGTGACTGAAAACTGACTGAATCAGTATTCCAAAGGTCTGTTCCTACTTTTGTAGCTCTGTGAAATTTTTTTTAACTTCCCTGGCTCCCCTTCTGAAACAAAAGTGTAATTGTTCAGAGAAGAGGTGCCAGTATAAGAAATGCAGTGCTTTGATTTGTTGTCACCTGTTTTTTTTTTTGTTTGTTTGTTTTTAGTTTTGTTTTTAAGGGAGATTGAGTTCCTGTGTTAAATCAAATGCGTGTTTGTGTGCTGATTCAAAATGCTTGCTGGGCAGTGCTTGGAAGTGCCTCTAAGATCTCCTGTTGTTCTCTGCTTATTGGCAGTTGCACAAGATTTTGGGTACAGTCAGAAGGAATTTCTAGCAAGCTCTCAAAGTGCTTCCCAAGTCTCAAGTACTGCCCATGTCTTGTCTATGCTGTTGAGGCTCCGTCAGTGCTGCTGCCATCTCTCCTTACTGAAAGTGGTAATTGTGTTGTATTGTAATAGTGGCGGTGTGGAGGGGTTTACTCAAATGTTTGTGTAAGTTAACGAACTTTTTAACACTGCTGGTTCACTTCTCTAGGGTTTTATGAATGGACACATTCAGTAGGGTGTGCATAAACCTTACTGAGTTCCCCAGCGTGACCTGTGAGGGGAGGCTGTGGCTCTGGAAACGGCTTTATTTGCATCAAATAAATAAATAGACTTTTAATGGCAAAGGAAAGGATAAGTCTTGATCTTAACCAAGTCTTGAAAAGTGTCAGTGGCTTGTGTGTGATTGAGTTCTGTAAGCGCCTTGACTGAAGTTGCCTTGCATTAAGGAGGCTGATCTTTCCAAAGTTTGATGCTCTGCAGTATAAATAAGCTGTAAAGTAAATCCAGATACTAAGAGAACAAGCAGGGATTTATTCCCTAATATCTTGAATCCTACAAATCTTGAGTGATGTGGGATGGTTCTGAGACCAGATCACAGAAGATGGCTGAGTTCATGTACTTGCCCTACAAAATCCTGCTTAGGCTGGAATATGAGGATAAAGAGACTGTTGGTCTGACCCAGTAATGTTTCTTTATGGTGTTGTATTCATATTGTCTAACATAGCTTCTTTCCAACTCACTGACTTCAGTAGGCATTGCACAGACTGTAGATCAGTACTGAATTTGATCTCAGGCTTGGCTGACATCTCTTATTATATTGCATTTTTCTTGCAGGCTCTGGACCAAGTTAATTTGACCAGTGAAGGCCTTTCTCTCTCCATTGAGGAACAACTTAGTGCCTTGACCTTGTCTGAGCTCCAGACTCCTGATTCAAAGTCAACAGTCTACCTCAATGGCACAGCTTTTAATACAGATCTCTTTGAAATCACCAAGGAGAGCACCAAGGTATTCTGATCTTCTGGCCTCCCTTGAGAAGCTTGGTTTCAGAACTTTTCCTTTTAAACTGTTAATGAATTGTCACATGTTGCAGGTCAAGGTAAGCTGACAATTCAGGTGTAATCAGAAGTTTGATGGATACTTCTAATAAAACTGTGAGAACCTGACAATGCTGATGAAACAGCGAAAATCCTGAGCACTGGATTCCCAGCAGTTTAGAAAATAGTTACATGTGAGCATGGTGCTTGTGCAGAGCAAGAGGAGAGGTTGCAATAACTTCTCACAGAAATGCTGGACTTTGTAAAAGATGTTTGTGTGACTCCATTTCTTACTTACAATTATGAATGTATCTTGAAAGTCAGAGCGTGGTAAAAGATACAGTTAAAGAGTTGTTTTGATCACTTTCTGCTTCACGAAGAACAGCTAAGCGTGACTTGAGTTATGATATCAAGCAATTTTAGTTTTTTTCTTGCAGGTATCTCACCTCTTAGCTGAACTGAAAACTATTCAGAGTCACCCAGAGTCTCAGAAAAGGTCAGTAAATGTGCCCTTGTATTAAGTCTCAGTGATTGAGAGAAGCGTGTCTTTTGACAGTGTTCGTAGTTTAAAACAACTGAATACAGATTCCAGGAATGGTGAAATGGTGAAGCCATTTCATAATATATGGAAGCTGATTGAGAAAAATCTAGTAAAACGTAAGAGAACAAGTTAAGAAGTAAATTAGTGTAAATGTAGCAGGGGAGTGTGTGAGGAATATTGAGCTTTGAGGCCCAAGCAGACTCTTTTCTACTTAAAACAGAATTGAGAACTTAATCATGCAGAGAAGTGTTTGTCCTCAGCGCCAATCCTACTTCCAGGGGTTTGTGCTTGTTTTTGGTAAACAATGTTGAATGTACTTAGAGATATGTGGCTGGAAAGTAGTTACAGTTGTGTCGTTATGTACAGGGCCTGGGGGGTGCGAACTCTCTTCAAAAGAATATTCCTACCAAAAGAATGAGAACACCAGCGTTACTTTTGTTCTCCAACAAAAAAACTTACTGAACAATGACTGCCTTCCAAAGTGTTTAATACAAAAAAATGTGGGGAGTGAAAGACCCTGAGAAAATCGAATTTGGTGTTTGCTGTTAATTCATTTTGTGGAAAATGCTGCAACTTGAGATTGATGGCTGGCAATGTAAAATTCAAAAACAGTGGAGAAAATAGAGTTACTTTGACTAAGTATGTTGGTTATTAGCCCTGTGCAGCAGGTTGTGGCACTACACTTAATAATAGTGAATCTGTTTCTGAATTGAGAGGGGACTTTGTGCCCAGATTGCAATTGGGAATAGTGCACTGTCCTCTTGGGTGGGACACTGCAATAACCAAGCTCTCAGACTACACATAGGATCTGTTCTAAACTCCTTGTTCTCTTTCTCCAGTGTTGTCGTGTCTCAGTGGACAAGCATGCTGAAAGTTGTGGCTGTGCACCTCCAGAGACTAGGGCTGAAGTATTCAATGGTGGATGGCTCTGTTAATCCTAAACAGAGAATGGATGTGGTAGAGGAGTTCAATAACAATCCCAAAGGGCCTCAGGTATGAAATCATGGCAGGGAAGCAGTTACTGGTATTGTTATGAGCAATTACAAGAGGTGACTTCATGATTTCACTTGCTGGCACTGCTTTCGTTTGGATATCTAGGTACCAAGATCAACAGGGAAAGGGGTAGCTGTAAAAACAGATGTAGAATTTATAATGACCAGGAGCAGCTGTGGAAAGTTCCTTTTGGATGTTAACTGTTCTGAACTGAGGACTTAGAAATTAGTACAAAGGCTGCCCAAATCTTCCAATGAAATGATGCATTGAATAAGCTATGAGGCCAGTTAGCTCCACTCTGGACAGGTTGGTTGTTTCCAACTCATGTCACTGCACTGGAACAGATCTCTTTCTTTATATCCCCTGCTTGCCAAGGGACCTGTAAGATTTTCTTGCTGTTCTGCAGCACAGCAGGTACCTTGTGCCAGGCTGTAATCTATTTTGAGAAGAGAGGGTAACAGCTGAAACTGTGAATGTAGACAGATTAAGAAGAACATATCTCACCCCAGTACAAGAATAGAGAGACTGGAATTGGGATGGGATTGCAGAATAAGGTGACCTCACTGTAATTTCTTTCACTTTCAAATATAAATAAATAAATAAATAAATATTTATATTATATATATCTATATATATATATCTCTATATATCTCTCTCTATATATATCTATCTATCTATATATAATATATATATATTTAATGCTGGTGAACTACAGTGTTTGGGCTCTTCATGAAAATAGTTCCTAGTCTGTTTTTGCCAAGGAAAGGAAACTTGCCAAATAAATATCCGAAGAAGTCTGAATCCAAATTCATTATTCATAGTGGTACACTTTGATCTAAACACTGACATCATTGTAATTTAGGCAGGAGAGGCTGCCTCTTCTGAGGACAGATCTATGACTGGGAAGGGAGTAAGTGATGCATTAGTTTGTTTACTTTTCTGGATTTCTTAAACAAGCTGCTGTCTGGAAAGCAATCTTTCTCCTTCTGGATTTGAACTTAAACAGAGGACGACTTCTACAAGCTATATGAATAGCTAAGTTCTTGAACAAGATCAGTGTTTTAACATACTGTGAAATTCAGCAATACATATATATAACAAATAGCTCTGTACTTAACATATTCAGTTCTTTTGCTGTACAAGAATCTTCTCTCAATTGATCATCTTTTGTATTCCCTTTCCTCCCAGCTACTCATCTTTTTCTAAACTTTAGGTTATGTGTAAGCAATGTGAAATGAGTGGCAGGCCACTTCAGTCCAGTTGCTTGTGTTTTAAGTAATTCTGATTCTTAATTCATAGCGGGTGCTAATTGGTGCCATTGTTGGCAACAGGCTGTCATCAGAAAGGCCAGTCATTTAAGTGGGGCATGGAGAGAGGATGAACTTTGCAGTCCTTTCTCTAGTCCTTAAACATTTGTCAGTGTAATAGATGTGGAATGTTAAGCTGGTCTCTCTTAGAGTCTTATCTTCTGGTCTCTTCTCTTACAGCTTTCTGTGTCTCATTAAGTAACATCTGGCAGGCTTCCAGACACATAATAAATACATACATATAAATAGGATAAACATCCTTTGGTATGGTCTTTATTTCAAATTAATGTGGCATATATAAAGCATTAATTTTCTCTTATCTCTGTTTTGGTCTTTGAAGGTAATGTTGGTCTCTTTGCTGGCTGGAGGTGTTGGCTTGAACTTGACTGGAGGAAACCACCTCTTTCTCCTTGACATGCATTGGTAAAGAAAAATAAAATTTCCATCTATGAGGAATTATGTAGGGCATGCTGCTTTCTTCCACACCATGTGTGTTGTGACTTCTGATACAGCTGAGTAGGAAGGAATAGTTCAGCTGAGTGTAAAGGCTAATGATTAGTTGTAGAAAAGTGTTTTGCTGTAGTTTTCCTCCAAAATACTCTATCTTGGGTTTGTCTATCCAGTGCACACAGCCATGAAGTACAGTCCTGCTGGGCAAAAATCCCTAGCTTAAATTTCAAGCAGCAATAAATAAAAGTACAGTAAAGCCCATAGGGAATTTGTATTGAAATAAATAAGGTTGTCTTGAGCGTTGTCAGTAAGCGTAGCTAGCGTGCCTTGGGTTTTACAGAGCTATGAAAGCAGTATGAACTCCTGATATTTATGCTGTCTTTCATCATTCAGAACCACATTTTATTGATCTTTTTGTTTGTTTGTTTAACTACCCTTTTGCAAGTGGGAATCTCCAAAGCAGGCTAACATGCTTTGGTACATAATCTAGCTATTGGGTAGCATTTAGGGGAGATTTCTACAATAAGGAAGCGACTCCCTCTGTGTGCCACCCATTTCTTATGTAATGTTCTTGAGCAAAAGCCTTTTTCAGGAATTTGCCTTCCTGCTTCACTCTTTGTTCAGCAGCTCCTCAGCTTCCTGTCAGCGTTAACTGTTGGTCAGAAGTGAGGGGCTGCATGGAACACAGGTTTAATTCAGACAGCTGATTTTGTGTGGAGTTGCAGCAGGTTACTTCTCCAGGAAGTAAAGTAACCTTCCCGGTTACTGGGTCACCTGCAAAGGAAATAGTGTTGGGTGCATATTGGTCATCAAGCTAGTAAAGCTGAGGTAATGTGGGAGGAGGCTGTAGTTCTATAAAGGAAGAGAACAGAAGGCTCTGGAGGTAGACAAAAAGAGCAGTGTAAAGACACCTGTATTTTAGTAATTCCTGAACACAGCCTAGGGGCTTATGTGAGTTGTTCCTTTCCTTGCAGGAATCCTGCACTCGAGGAACAGGCCTGCGACCGCATTTACCGAGTGGGGCAGCAGAAGGATGTGGTGATACACAGGTCTGCACCTGTAGATGGAGCTGTTAGTCATGTACTGTCATGTCTGCCTTTAGCTTGTGAAACAAGACCTTCCTTTGAGGCTTGTTCCTTTATGTGAGGCTGGGCACAAACTCAGTGGGACTGTGAGTTGAGCACTGAGAGAGAGTGCACATTGCTTCTGGCTATTTAATGTTAAACTTTTTGGTCTTAGTAATTGTGGTGCTAAACTTTAAAAAACAAGCAAACACACCCCACCAAAAACAAACAGTATTGGGGGCAGGAATAGTCTCACATCTCATTGGCTCTTCCATAAGCAGATCTGTCTTGGAGCATACAGTCTTATAACTAAGCATTGTAGGATGGTTGGGAATCTCGTGGCAATAAGCATTTGAGGATACTTCTTGATGTTTTTTTAAATTAGTATTCTAGAGGTAGCCACCATGCTCCTTAAGCCTGGACCTGTCTATTGTAAGTAACATATAGAGCACTTCTAACAAGTGGCAAGGTTGGCCTATAGAAAAAACTGTAACATCTATAATGTTAAGGTGGGGAAATATAGCTCAGTTATTGTAAACGCATTCAGTTGAAAGCACCTGAAATCTGAGACACTGATTTGTGTATAATGCTTTTAGTGTAAAAGGTGCCATCTGTTATCACACCACCATTATGGGAATTTATCATAAAATTACTGTTGCTTCAGATGACCAACGTTGAGGCTTAAATTACATCAGACTTTTATTTGAAATGTTGTAACATCTATGTGTAAGACCAAATCAGGGCTGGCACCTACCAGTCCTCAGTTACAGTAAGGGAGAACTGTTGTTTTTGTGGGTGGGTATATTTTGTCAATTACATACTAAGCTGTTAATATTTGAGACAAACTTTTGGACATTTACAGAGAAAGTTGTCAGCATTCTGTAAGCAATTTTTTCCTAGCAGTTGATGCGATGTGGCTTTGGATTTTCAGGTTTGTCTGTGAAGGAACAGTAGAAGAAAAGATCGTACAACTCCAGACCAGGAAGAAAGGTCTTGCCCAACAGGTGCTGGCAGGCAAAGGGGAAACCTCAAAGCTCACTCTGGCTGACCTCAAAACTCTCTTTGGCATCTAATTGTCCTTTGCAATAGAAGTGGAAAGTGATGTTATACCTTCAGGTAACAGCACACAGGAATGCTGTTCTAAGGTGGTTGTTTATTTTAGATAAATAACTACATTTTGTAACTTCTAGGAAAAAGAAAGGTTACCAACATTAGCAATTTAGTACAAAAATGAGATTGTGTATCCAAAAGTTAATAAAATCGTTATAAATTAAGCTATTTTAAACACTTTTAAGAAAACAATAAAAGCAAATATTTGCTTATTTCTTGGATTCCTGTGTACATTTTTTAGTTAGAAAACTTTCTTTCCTCTTCAAGACAGGAAGAACACAGTCCTAAAGGAAACAAGAACAAGAGAGATGAGTGGAAGGGAGAAAAGATCAGAAACAAAGCAAGCTGAGTTGGCTTGAAGAAATCAGGAAGAAAAGTCTTTTTGAGGATAATGGTAAGGGAAGATGATAGCAACTTTAGAATCTGTCAGTAACAAAATGAAGGATGCAGAGGAATACTTTATTCATTTGTTCTTCTCAGGACTTTTTATATTAAGTGAAGATGCGGTTTCTCTACTATGCTCAAAATGTTGATTCAAGCAGAGTAGATTTCTCTTATGTTCCTATGAAACAGAAAGTGTCCTGAGTTTCTGATTATTTCATTCTTCTAAATACTAAGTAAAGCAAGATTTCTCAGTGCAAACCTTTCATACCATAGAATCATAGAGGGGCCTGGGTTGAAAAGGACCACAATGATCATCTGGTTTCAACCCCCCTGCTATGTGCAGGGTCGCCAACCAGCAGCCCAGGCTGCCCAGAGCCACATCCAGCCTGGCCTTGAATGCCTCCAGGGATGGGGCATCCACAGCCTCCTTGGGCAACCTGTTCAGTGCGTCACCACCTCTGTGTGAAAAATGTATCCTGCTACCTCTCACAACACGGATTTATTTAACATGGATCTATTCTTTCTTAAGCGATGCTTTTTTATTATTATTATTCAGTTGGAGATGAGTTTCAAATCCTGTCTCTTGCATCAGAACCAATATATGCTGCTGAGCGATGTTTCTAGGCAACTACTTTTCATTGCTAGCAAAATTTCCCTGCTTTCATCTCCCCCATCTTTGTCCCTAACCATTCTATATTCTGCCTTTGCATTGATTATCCATGCGCTGGGTGCAGCGCGGGGCCGAGGTGGGCCGGTTGGGGGCCATCACCAGGATGTCAGGATGGCCGAGCGGTCTAAGGCGCTGCGTTCAGGTCGCAGTCTCCCCTGGAGGCGTGGGTTCGAATCCCACTCCTGACAATAGTTTTCGCTTTTTATTTTTTCTTTTTTTCCTTGCTTTGCGGCCTTTCGGTTGTGGGGCTTCGAGTCCGCGCCGGCACGGAGGACGAGCAGAAGGCAGAGGAGGGCAGGGAGGGCACTGCCAAACCGGGGGCCAAGGGCGAGGGGCTGCGGAGAGAATCGACTATTCCGCAGCGCGGATAGCGAGCAGAGCAGGGAGGAGGCTTTGCCGAGGAAACGCGTTATGCCTGCGCTTTTGTTCCTGTCATGGGCAAAGTGCTGCTCGCGAGACTACACCGGTGGTCGCAGAGACGCCTGCACCTGGTGAGGGAAGCGGGATCAGAGGTGGCGTAAAGTAGCAGCAAGGGGGCCGGTTAGCTCAGTTGGTTAGAGCGTGGTGCTAATAACGCCAAGGTCGCGGGTTCGATCCCCGTACGGGCCAGTTTCGCTTTTGGAACCCTGTCCGAGCTTTTTTTTTATTAACAGAAGCCAAAACATTGGAACGGTAATGGAAGGCGAGGGTGCGATTTGAGGAACACCCCCACAGTGAGGGCAGGGCAGGCACCTCAGCCGCTCTGCGAGAAGCACAACGAGCGATGGCTGTGAGCTGTTTTCCCCGCTGCACTCGTTCAACTCTTGGGCGACAAAAGTCGCTCCCCTCACAGGCACCGCTGGGATTCGAACCCAGGATCTCCTGTTTACTAGACAGGCGCTTTAACCAGCTAAGCCACGGCGCCGGGAAGGCTGCGGTCCTGGGGGCCGCGCCCCGCCCAAATGGGCCGCAGTGTGGGGTGGGGGAGGGGTGCGCGGGAGCGGCGCGACGAAAAGCGGGGTATGGCGCTGAGAAGCTTTTCCTGCTCTGAGCTGTGGGTGGGCCGTCCGGAACTCTCCCACTTCGGGGAGAAAACGTTTGTAGGAGAGCTGCGGAAAAGAAAAATAAATAAAAAAAAATACCCAGCGGTGCCTCCGGGTGGAAAAATAACGGCTCCGTAGTCGGCAGGATTCGAACCTGCGCGGGGGGACCCCAATGGATTTCTAGTCCATCGCCTTAACCACTCGGCCACGACTACTGCACGATGCGCCATTTTGGCCTCCCGCTATGCAGCGCGGCTCCGCGCCGTGCCGCCGTTACCCCTCGGAGCCTCCGCCCCTTCTCTGATGCCACCGAGTCCTCAGGAGGCCCCGAGCCGTCGGCAACCCGCCGCAACGCGCGGCCTCTGGGCCACACACGCCGTGCGAGGCCGCCGCTTGGAGGCGCGGGGCGCAGCCGTTTGGCGGGCCGGTTAGCTCAGTTGGTTAGAGCGTGGTGCTAATAACGCCAAGGTCGCGGGTTCGATCCCCGTACGGGCCACTACCTTTTCCGTTTGTTTTTTTTTTTTTTTTCCTTCCAGCTCTCGCGTTTCCTTCCAGAAATCACCACCCTGGGCGCTTCCGGCCTATGGCTCGCCAGCTGCGCCCCGTCCAGCTAGTCGAACGGACCCCGCCATCTCAGTACCTCTTCCTACCGCTGGCTGGGCAGTAAAATACTTACAAATAAAAAAAAATAAAATAAAATAAAAAAAAAAAAAAAAAAATTGTCCTGCCGTGACTCGGATTCGAACCGAGGTTGCTGCGGCCACAACGCAGAGTACTGACCACTATACGATCACGGCCGCTTTGTGCCCGGCGCCACCGCCGCACACCGTATGGCGCTATGCTGCCATCTGCCTCCAGCGCCGCCGCTGGCGGGACGCGCTGTGCGCCGAAGGGCAGCAAAATACATCCTTTGCCTCCCCGTCGGGGAATCGAACCCCGGTCTCCCGCGTGACAGGCGGGGATACTCACCACTATACTAACGAGGAGGGAGCTGAACGTCTGTTGTGCTCTCTGGCTGCCGTGAAAGCGCAGACGGGAGGTGCGGCAGCTGCGTTGCCGAGCTGCCGTTTGGCAGCTCGTGAGATGTCTGATTGTGACGTGCGCCTTCCTGGGCTGCTGGAGCTGTCGGAACTCTGGAACCTGCTGCCTTTCCCGACCAGTATTTCATGGCCAAAACCCTTCCATGTGACCCTGATTGTCTGGTAAAACCTGCGGGTTAATAACCTCACTGAAAGACCAATGTAAGATCTGCTGCTTCTCCCAGTCTTGAGTGTTCCAGTCAGGATTGTGCAGCGTGTCCCACCCCCTTTTTTCTGTGATCCTAATGTCAGCTCAGTCCTAACCCAAGTAGAATATATATGAAAATTATGGGGCATACAGCAGGCCCGCAGTGCCCTGTGCCAGCCCTATAGTGATAGGACAATGGGAAATGGTCTTAAAGTGAGACAAGGGAGGTTTAGGTAAGATATCAGGAGGAAGTTTTTCACACAGAGGTGGTGACGCACTGAACAGGTTGCCCAAGGAGGCTGTGGATGCCCCATCCCTGCAGGCATTCAAGGCCAGGCTGGATGTGGCTCTGGGCAGCCTGGGCTGCTGGTTGGCGACCCTGCACACAGCAGGGGGGTTGAAACCAGATGATCATTGTGGTCTTTTTCAACCCAGACCATTCTATGATTCTGTGATTCCTCATGGCAGTTGTTCGGTTTTGAGCGAGCAGCTGTGCTCTCATGACACAGTTGTATGCTTTCTCTGTACAGCTGCTATCTTTATTTTGTGTTATTTACATTATCACTTTTAATGTTAAGTGATACTGGTTGGAAAGAAGATAGGTGAGGGACCCACTCATGCTGCCAGCTGATGAAGCTAAGGGCTGGAGTTTAGCGGCATCATCCTTCACAACTACTTTTCCACAGGATGGAAGGGATTACAACCTATTTCCTGTCTGTTTTCGTAGAGCTTTGGTTTTACACGCAGTCTATCTGGCTTTCCAGCTGGGAGGGATTCTGGTTTCCCGTGGAGACCGGCACAAAGAAAGTGGCAATTTATGTACCCACAGGTTAGCAGAATCTCCTCACACACCGGGGCGCTTTCGCGGGCTTTTTTTGGCGGGCTGACCGGGCAACATGGTACGCGCCCAGTTCCTCGTTAGTATAGTGGTGAGTATCCCCGCCTGTCACGCGGGAGACCGGGGTTCGATTCCCCGACGGGGAGGTGGCTCTGCATTTTGGCGCTGCGCTGTAGCGCCGCACGAGTAATCGTGAAGGGACTATGCTGCTGTGCCGCGCATAGCTGCGAGAGGTGAAAATCAGATTTTTTTGGTACTTTGCGTACCTCCGACGTGGCATTGGAAGAACGGGTGAGGTCTGGACGCAATTAAGCTGCAACAGAGCGCGGCCGGTTAGCTCAGTTGGTTAGAGCGTGGTGCTAATAACGCCAAGGTCGCGGGTTCGATCCCCGTACGGGCCAGCTATGTTTTGATGGTGAGAATGTTTTTGTTGGTTTTCATTGATTACTGAGGAAAGGCTGCAACACTCGTGAACGCGTTCCGCTACGGAGAAGTTTTGTGTGCTCTCCGCGTTAGGTGTTTCTTTGCAGAAGGGAGAGAAAAAGCAGCGGGTCCGGGCCGGCCCTCCGGCTGTCAGTGAGAATGGCTGTCAGTCTCGCAGCGCCGGGATAGCAGCTGGGGCGGTTTAGCGTCAATACTACAACGGAACCCATTGTGCTAACTCACGGCTGGGAAGCACTGACGTCATAGGATGTGCCGGAGGGAAAATCTTACACTAACTACTCCTCGTTAGTATAGTGGTGAGTATCCCCGCCTGTCACGCGGGAGACCGGGGTTCGATTCCCCGACGGGGAGGTAGGAATGGCTTTTTTCTTCAGCAGAGCCCCTTTTTGCTTTTCCCTTCTCGGAAGGAATCATTAAGGTTGAAAAAGACCACTAAGGTCACTCTGTACAATTGTCAATCCATCACTGCCATCCCTCAATGCCACAACTACACAGTTGTGAGCAAAGCACAGCACCTAGCCTTTGGTCTTGGTACAGCATATAAAACTGCCCTCAGCACCTCTGTCCAGCCTATCCTGATCCAAGTGGAACCATCCTCCTCTCAGGCAGTGACACGTCCTCCCACTTGGCATTATCTGCAATTTACTGAGGGTGCACTCAGTCCAAGTTCACACTGCAGGCAGAAAGGGCAATCAGAGCAGCCAGGAAGTCTGTGCAGGAAGCCCAGCGCCACACCGAGCAGCTTCCTGCCCAACCCAGTCCTTCCTGATAAGGAATGGGCAGAGAGGAAGTGCTGGTGTGGTTGATCGCAGGTGAGAGAGAACTAGTGAGAGCAGCACTCAAGAGCTTCTCTTTAAAGCACACAGCCAACGCTTGCACCCAGCAGGCACCACTGAGACCCTAACCCAGTTTCCACTGTTCTCCACCTCCAGATGAAACATGGTGCTGTCTTTTTCACAGGTTCATGAACGTGAATTCAAAGACTTAAAATCATACCAAATATTCACTTTATTCTTAAAAATATTTCTAGAATTTCCCAACATTGTTCTCAAGTAAGCAGTGCCATCTAGGCACAGATAGTGCTTTAATTCCACTGGGGGAACGCTTCACAGTGGTTTAACATTTTGCAATCACACACAAATCAGTTGAAGAAGTTCATAAGCATGCACACTAGCCCTGGGAGGGTATCACCAGTCCTTCACAAGGCAACATTAACAAAGGATGACAACATCAGCTGATCACTCTTAAAGAAAGAGGTCACATATTTGCAAGTTAAAACAAGACTACAGCATCATCATTAAGGCACCAGGTAAGAGTAGAAACAGCTATACTAAGACGCCATGCAGCAGCAGTTCAGAGGAGCTGGCTTGCAGGCTTTCCTCTTCTTCTGTAATGGCTCAGTATAAGCAATCCACCTTCTTCACAATCCACATCAGTGCACCCAGTCTTTGGGATTGCGGAGAACCTCTAGAATTTCAGCTTCCTTTGAGCTCTCTGGAGGTGTGTTCATGTATTCCCACCTGCAGAGAAAGGGGAAACGCATTCAGACTGCCCTGCTGCCTGCAGTTGCCTCTCCTAAGGATGCAAAGCTATAGGCCAAATAACTAAACATCGCTAGGTGCAATTTGGCATTGTTCTAAAATAGTACACAGAGAAGAAATACCCACATTGAGAGACTGAGTTAACTTTTATTGCCCAGGTAAGATTGTGGTGTATTAACAGTTCTCTGAAAAAGCCATCTCAAAACTAGCAAGCAGCATATTAAGATTAATAATAATGAACAAAAACATCCTTATGCCACTGTATGAGCCAGCAGCACACCTGCATCTCGGATATACAGCTTCTGCTGTCTGATCCTTATCCCCAGCTCGGAAAGGACAAAGAAAACTGGCTAGAGAAAAGTAGCAAATGTGATGAAAAGTGTGGAACACCTATCATATAAAGTGCCCTTTAAAAAAGGGCACTTATCAGCTCAGAAGGTAGATAAGTAACAACAGAAGTCTATGAAATAAGAGCTGTTACAGAGAAAACAAGAAGAAAATCTGGAGTCAAACAATCATTGGCTGCAAGTAGAAAACAGGCACTTTTTCAAACAACGCACAATTTAAGTGTAAAAATCCTTGCCACAGGCTTGTCAAGAGTGCCAGAAGTTCACGTGCTTTTCAAAGAGCTACTACAAAAACACCCAGAGAGGAAGCAGGGGAAATCTATCAAGAGGCACTAAGTAAGCATTAAAAAAAGTAACTAAACCATATATTACTGGTGAATGAGTGAGCGTAGCAGAACAGACAAGGACCCACATATATTTAGCCACTTCTTGTATCAGGCATGAACCAACCAGTGTTAAGAGACTAGACACCAAAACAGACCATTGATTTAATCCTATGAAGTGTTTTAGTAAGAAGAGTGCCTACCTGTAACTCCATACAACTATTCCCTTACCTTGCAGTCAGTGGCAGAGACATAAGAATGCTCTCAATTCTTGATCCTGGTGTTAACAGGCCAAATTTTGTACCTCTGTCATAAACCAAGTTGAACTCCACATATCTATGGGGAGCGAAGATGCAGCAAAAGAACAATTATCAGAAGTGGATTTTGCTTTCTTCAGATAGCAGACATCAAACAAAAACAGGTTTTCAACCATACTGAGTGTCAGAATGAACCCCACTTTGAAGCCAATTGTTCAGCATACAAACAGAGCAGTGACAATTCTGCAGGGTTTACCTCAACAACCAGTATGGAGGTATTAGTACCTAAGAGACAAATGGAAAGAGAGGAACCCTTACTATTTGCAGAAATAGAGAGCTTTGACTAGCCCAATAATCTGCAGACTGGTTCAGCGCAATAAGCAGGCTGAGCTAGTTCTGGATGCAGCTTGAAGCAGCTACTTCCCCTTATAATCTTATCAGGTTTGCCAAATTCCATTCACAGAATGGATCCTGAAAGCCCAATGCCCCAATAAACAGTTCCACCAAATTAAGCAGATGTGCTTATTTGGCACTTTTGCAAGCCTGTGATTGAAACTTCAATGTTTATGCCATCTTCATGCCATGTTTACAGGTTTCTTTGGAGAAAAGGCAGCAAGCAAATACTTCCTATTTCTGCACAGAGCACATGTATGATTTCTCCATATGCTCAGACTGGACAGAGAGAAGAGTATTGACTGATAAACTTAAGCTTTTGCAGCATTAATGGTCCTTCATTGTAATGCACATCCTCAAAAGTCTTTTAAGTTCCAGTGACTTTCTGCCACAACAGAAAAACAAAACCCCTTTTTGTTCCTTTGCAAAGAGTTGATGGCATACTCATTTCAGTGAAAAAAAAAAAAATATCAGACTAAGTATGTATGTAAGTAACTGAAAGTACTGTTGGGTACAGTAATTTGGTGCCTTCCTGGGGCTTAGCTTCATTACTGAATAGTAAGCACGACTCCCTTACCCTTATGCTCCTCATGTGACAGGGCATACCACTGGTCTGCCAAAGGTGGGATTCAGGACACTGTGCACATGTGCACCCCTTTGCTTGTTACAAAAATGCAGTGGCTTCTCTTGTTTTATAAAGGAATCTGAGAGAAACAGCAGCATTTTGTATGAGTTGCTTATGCTGTTGCAACATGGGAGAGCAGGAGGTACAGACGAGGGTGTGCTAGTACCTTTTCTAGCATCTCCCCAGCAAGCTAGCATTGAATACCAAGAATTGTTCTGTACACAGAAATGTTGCAACTCTGAAGTGAACTTACCCCATGCCATGACAGGGTCTAAAACGCACTTCAGTTCATAAGCCCTGTGACCATGAAGAACTAGCTCATTTTATTCTAACCAGTCTCATCCACCTCCCGTGTATTCTTTTGCTCCTTTGATACTCACCGTCCTCTCCGAAGCTGCTGCCACAGTTTCTCCTCTGGTGTGTAGGAGTCATGGCAGTGCTTCTTTACAATGGGAACATAAGAAGGCACTACAGCTTTGGCACAGCTCTGTACAAACTGGAATACTTCCTCCTTGGAAGGAGAGTCCATGTCATCAAAGAATATGCCTCCAATCCCTCTTCGCTCATCACGGTGCTTGATATAGAAGTAGTCATCACACCTAGATGGGGCAGCAGACATTTATTAATAGGACCCACGAAAAAAAACCCTTATCTGCTACCTGGCACAGGACAGCACTAGCGAAATAGTGATGGGAAGTCAGTTCTTACAGTGCCACGTGCCTCACTGTTGCACTGACTGTTACAAGCAGTACTGTACAGCCCCATGCAGAATGCAATCACTGAAAGCTCTGATTAAATGGGCATCGCAAAGCTGTGGCCACTGAACGTATAACAGTCAGTGACCACAGATACGTTTTCATGTGTAGTCCTCTAACAGTCATCTAATCCATATTCTTTACCTATGAGGAGGAGCTCACCCTAACAGATCTTTCTAGATTTCATTCCCTGAAATATATACAGATCCCAGACTATTTGTACTACTTTCAGACAAATGTGAAATAAACCAGTAAGCTTAAAAATAATCTCTTTATTCTTTTTGCTATTACTTTGAGAAAATTGACTTCCTGCATCAAAATTAAAAAATAAAAATTAAAAAAAAAAAAAAAAAAAAATCAGCAAACCCAAGACAGGATAAAAAGGCCACTGTGAATAACAGGGAAGGAAAAAAAAAAAGTGAGGCAGCCTTCCTTGAAAAAAAACTTTATAACAGTTTAAGTTTGGAAGATGGAGTCATTCTAGGACTGGCTATTTGCAGCTCACTGTCAAGTTTATGAATATGTGCAGCTTATCCTATAATGAGGAGAAAATTAATCCATTTTGTATTCATTGGGAGGGTATAGGTATGCAATTACTGTAAGTCAGCTGATTCACTGTATCCACATCCAACTTGCTTAGGCAACTGTGTCCTGCAAGTCTTCACCTAGGGGCAGAAATGGAAGGGAAGCAGAACCCAACAACAAGAAGGAAATCCTGTCTTCCTTTAGGACTAGCACACCATACATGTGTCCATCCACAGTTACTGTTAACAAGCAGTATAATTGGCACAGCCATAGAGGAAGGGAAATAGATAACCTAAGTTGTTTTTTTTTCACTCACTGAGATGATCAGCTTTTTTATTTTATAGCAGCAGGAAGAGTTTGGAAAAAAAGGCTGCTTTAAAGCTGGATCAGGAAGGCAAAGTGGCAAACGTAACAAGACCTTTTCTGGTTGAGAAAAGATGGAAAAAAGGCAATACAAATGAGTAGAAGCACAGAGGAGATTCACAGTCCTCCAGCAATGAGAACAACATGCCCCTACACAGCTGCTGCTTACAACAAATGCTCATGTTGGGATTGGGAAAACCGCCTTTGTCCACTGGACACAATGGACAAATGTCCTCCTTTGAGCTGCCCCTCAGAGTAAGAACAGACATCCATCTCTCTGTTCTCCAGCTGCTGGTGTTGCTTGCCTCCTTATCCTGCAAACAACATGACCATTAGGGTAGGCATTCTGAACCAGCACGCAAAAAATCCATCAGACAGTCTGTAATCTTAAAATGTTAAGGTGTGCTCCTGGACTAAGTGGTTCACACCCAAACTACAACACCCACGTTATCTCCAGTCCTCAGACAAGACCTCGTAGGTGACAAAAGGCTAACCGTCCTTTCTGGATACCATAGGTTGCAGCAGATAGGATTATCAGAGACAGAGCAGCAAGCACCCACTGAACAGCAGGGAAGGATCCTGTCAACTACATCTCTCAGCTCAAGAAGAACATCCAAAGTTCGCATCTTTAGAGAATACACTGTTGAACACTATGTGAACGTATCACTGGGAACAAAACTAAGCACCAAAATCATGAAGCTTCTACATTAAGGAGAAGCTCCTTTAACAACACTGCAAAAAAAAAAAAAAAAAAAAAAAAGGAAGAAAGAAGGATAATGAAAGACATGATGAAGGAAGAATAACTTCAGTGGAATTTAGACATGCACATTTACCATGAGTTCACTGTAAGCAGAAAAAGTGCAAGTCCACAGTCCACAGGCCTCTGAGGCAAAAATCTCATCCTAGTTTGACACCAGAGGATAAAAAGAACATTTAAGATGCCTAATGAGGTCTGTGGCTTACAAAATCTGTAGAGTCAGCTTATTTTTTTATTCAGTTCACAGATCTCAGCTTCAGCTCTCTCAGGCTTCTGTAAATAAGAGACTGCTTCAAACTACATTTTGTCCCAGAGTATGTATCCGCTGATTTTCACTAGGGCCTGGTGACACCAGAAGGCAGAAGAGAACCTACTGTTCTTAGAATACACTTAATTGGCAATTTCTAATGCTGCTTTTTGCTCTCACAAAATTTGGAATCTGAGTACATCTCTCGCATACCATTTCTTATACTTGGGATACAACTTCCGATCATGCTTGTCACAAACTTCTTTCAGAGTCTTGTGGAAATGTACAGCATCTTCTTCATTCAAGTAAGTCGGAGTGAGGTCCGTTCCACCACCAAACCACCACTGTTTAGTTCCTATAGGAGAGAGGCAAGCAACAACATCAAAAAAAAAAAAAAAACCAACAAAGGAACACAAACCAAAAAGCCCACCTTCCAAACAGAAATACATTGCTAGTGCTTCATCAAGAACAACTATTTGTACAATACAAAATAAATCATTATTCCTTTCTTCTATTAAACTCTAGGAAGCGGTGCTACTCAACAGGCTCTTGCCGCAGCTGGGAAAAAAAGTCCTCTGGTTCTTAACCTCTTAGCCTAGCCATGTCGTCACAATTCCTTCATACAGAGCGGTACACGTCAAGTGTATTGCACTGACTTCTAGTTCTTACCGTCGGCTTCCTCAATTTCAAAGTATCTGTAGTTGAAGTGCATGGATGGAACATGAGGATTCTTTGGATGAATAACGGAGCTTACACCCATGGCACAGAAGGGTAGTTTTCCTAGGTAAAAAGATGCACAGAAAGAAAATCTAGAGTTTTTCAAATAACTTCATTTATTACCCTTTAAGGAACATTGCTATCTACCTTAGTTTTCAAGCTGTCATTCGGCTACAAGCGAATTTCACAATAATAATTACTCTGTGTGAAATTTGCTTCTCATCCACGTATTTTTTACGTGTCTCATTAAAAGCCTTTTTCTACATTTGTCCTAAAAACGCAAAAAAGGGATAATTACAGAATTGTTAACGTTGGAAAAGCCCTCTCACATCATCTAGTCCAACTGTCAACCCGTGCCCTCTAAAACATCTCTCAGGGCCGCATCTATACGGCTCTTGAACACCTCCAGGGACCGTCACTCCACCATCTCCATGGGCAACCTGTGTCAGTGCCTTACCACTCTTTCTGAGAAGACCTTTCTCCTAACATCCAGCCTGAATCTCCTCTGAAATAATATATCGGAGCACCCCTTCTTCCCTCCCTCCCCCCTCGCGGTCCCCTTACCATCCTCGGTGGCCTTCAGGGTCTTCCCCCTGCTCCTCATCTGCCGTGCCGCCTCCTCGGACAGCTGTCCGAACACCACCGACACGTTCACGCCCGCCTTCTCGAAGACCTCTCCGTCCTGTAGCACGCAGCTGATGCCTCCTCCGCCTGCCAACGCCGCACCGGGTCACTGAGGGCCGGGAGCCCCCCGCGCCCCGCCGCCCCCGGCCGCCCCGTGCCCCGCACCTTCCTTCCTCTCCCAGGTGTCCACGGCGAAAGAGGCGCCGGGGTCCAGCGCCGCCAGAGCGCGGCACACCTCGGCCTGAGTCTCCATGATGAGCAGTTCCATGCGGCTCCCCAGCTCCCGCCGCCGCCGCCGCAGCTCCCGCAGCCCGCTCACCGGCGGCGCCATGAATCGCCGTCGCACCTCCTCCTCCTCCTCTTCCTCCTCGGCCGCCGCCATGGAGGCCCGCCGCCGCCACAGCCCTAGCCCCAGCCCGCCCAGCGCCCCCGCCGCCGCCACAGCCCAGCGCCGCCCGCCTCGGACCGCGGGGATCCCCGGCGGCGCGGAGCCCAGCCAACGGCGGGACGCGGCGCACAGGGCGGGCGGGGCGCGGGTGGCCCCGCGGAGCAGCTGCGCGGCTACCGCCATGACGGGCACCAGCGGCGCTCTGCCACCGACCGCGGTGGGGCGGGATCCCAGCAGAAAGGGCAGGGCGGGGCGGGGCGGAGCAGATAGAGCTCAATAACGTCCTCTTTTTTTCTTTTTTTCTTTTTTTTTTTTTAATATGACTCCCAAAGCACAACCGTTTTCTTGTTTCTTCTGTGTCTTATTTCACTCGTTAGAATTCTTTATAGGACGAGAGGTGATTCCTCTCGTGTTGGGGAAGACATGAGGAAACGTTTCTTTGCAGACTAACAGGGCACAGCACAGGGAGGTGGTGGAGTCCCTCCCCCCGTCCCTGGAGGTGTTCAAGAGCCGTGTAGATGTGGCACTGAGAGACTCGGTTAGTGGGCATGGTGGGGATAGGCCGACAGCTGGAATAGGTGATCTGAGAGATCTTTTCCAACCTTAATGATTCAAAGTTCTGTGAGGTCAAATTGCGATGTCTACGTTACTAGTCATGTGCGGCAGTCGGCATGGTATGAAGGCAGGAGCCAACTTGTCTCTCACGTAAAACATTTCTCTGTGGTAGGATCGTCACCGCAGAGCATCTGTGGTGTGATGTGAGTCAAGACTTGAGCAGGTTCAGGCATGGCGAAGATGTGTCTGTGTGCTGCATAGCTGCTTTTCATGCTCACTGCTGGTCTTGTAAATGCCTGGCCAACTTGTGGAAAAGTTGCTTAGAGCAGTCAGAATGCTTCCCAGAGATCTCAGAGGATAGGTGCTTACACTTTCCTTTCAATCACTGAAGCTGAAGTGCAGTTTTGTTGATTATTATTATTTTTTCTTCTACAAGAGCCATTCTGAAAGTATTGCCTCCTATTTCATTATGTCAGCCCATGCTGTCAGGGGCAGATGGTGGTATGGCAGCAGAGGTTGAACCTTCCCACCAATATTCCCTTACATGTTTTTGCTGTGCGACAGATGGCAGCAGAGGGGCAGTCTGACAGAATGACATCTGACATAGGAGTGCAGATGAAGCAAGGGTGTGGAATTGAATTCCTCCACCTGGAAAAAAAGCCCCCACTGACCTTCACTGACCATCACTGATACTTGATGAACATTTTTGGAGATAAAACAATGAATGTGAGCACAGTGAGGCAGTGGGCAGTATGTTCCAGCACTGGTGACAGCAACAGTGGTCACCTCCACAAGTGGAGACTTTGACAAATGCTGCATTCTTGTTCACTGCTGGTGAAAATGCACAGCTAATCGTAGTGCCAGTGTTGAAAAACACTGTTTTCTATCCAAGAATTTTCTCTGTCAAATACTGTTATTGTGCTCCTTGTATCTGTTGTAGTTTCCATGGAAATAAATAGGAGATACTGTTTTCAGTGTGTCCCGCATAATAAGAGTGATAAGAGGTATGGTTATCATAGAGCCAGATGTGGAAAGGCTATAAGTAGCACCAATTTACAGTTCCAAGTTTGATTTTCATTCATTCATTCATTCATTCATTCATTTTTTTGCCAGTATCGGCACTGTGTCTATTAAACTGATTTTCTCTTTTTCTCAGCTGCTCTGAAATGAGCTACGTCAACCATGAGACAGTACAATGAAGGACAGCCACAATGACCAAAGGCTGTAGCAAACAAGTAAAGCCACAGTTCTCCTCAAACCAACATGTAAGTGACAACTGTGGGTACTGTGTTGAACTGAGCTGTGAGAGTTTTCTTTCAAATCAAGAAGCAGATTTACTAGTATTTTATAAATTATGCATATTCTTGACAGAGGGCCCACATCAGAATTATCCTGAGAAAAGTAACAGCTGTGTTGAAGGCCTGATCCTGTAAGATTTGTATGATAGCATGTGACAATTCCTGGTAACACTGAGTTACTGTTATTTAAGGAGTGTTTTACACCAGTAGTATCCAAGAGGAGATCACCCTTGCCTTTGTGATGTCCCTAACATGAATTGGGGCTTCATTATCTGCTTCTCTTCATTGTCTGAATTTGGGTTTGAATAAGGGTGTAAAGTGATAACATTCACTCAAAGGCTTAGGCCATTTTTAATTTGATTCTGTTCTTTGGCAGCAGAGGATGCTGTGAAGCTGCTGAAGCTCTGCAAGTAAGAAGGAAAAGAGACCTCTGGATTCAAATCTTTTCTGCCACCAGCTGTAGAGGACAGGATCCTTTCAAGATTCCAGAATGAACCAGGAGACATGAATCACTAGCAGCAGGAGTGAAGGAAGTGCACTTTGCAGTAGAGATCTGAGGCTGAGGGAGGACACTACGACCTCATGGGCTGTGGTAAGATTGCTTAGTTCAGACACACTAAGCAGCTCTTTGCACCATTCTTTATCCACAGAGGGCTGTGATACCTCACTTTCTTCTTGAATTACTTTCAGTGGATTTACTTAAACATTTTCATGATAACCATTGTGCATAATGTCCACTTCATGCTGTGGTAAAGCTCTGTTCTTTTAGTGGGATTCTTAAACATGACTATATTAGAAAAAAAAAAAAAAAGAAAAAGAAAAAGAAAAAAAGAATGCTGATGCCAAAATAAAAGAAATATAAAATGCATTCATGCTTATGAGAATTTCACTGATGTTTGTATTGGAAGTTGAGTACAAACTTTGATACCATACGGTAATTCAGGCTGGGCAGGGCCACTTGATGTTTCTAGTTCAGCCGCAGGGGCTCATGGCTCCCTATCTGGATGAGACTGCTCAGAGCCTTTCTTGCTTTTGTGTGAGAGTTTCCTGTTGTGCCTGGGCTTCTATCCCAGCACTGCAATGACATTATGAGGAGTATTTTTTTTTCTTACATCTAGCAAGAATTTCTATTGCTGTTACCACATTGTGGTCAGCATTCACTTGCTGCTGAACCTTGAAAGCATGACGTTTTTACTGAGCAGGATTTTTCAGGCTGGTTGCTGGAACTTGATTAGGCTGCAATTTCTGGTGAAAGTAAGGGGGAGTGACAGACTGAAAATGGGACGCTCCCCCTATTTGCCAAATCCTCTCATCCTTAGCAGTCTGTGAGGTCCTCCTTTGTGAGGTCCTCCTTTGTGAGGTCCTCCTTTGTGAGGTCCTTTGCTGTAACAGCAGGTTGAGGTTGAAACTTCAAGCAAATCCCATGCGCTTTCCTTCTGCAGAAGTGAGAAAGATGCAAGAATGGTTATTTATGGCCTTGTTTGTATATGTACAACCAAACTGCACTGGCCAGTAAAGAAAATATTGTTTATTTTTCATCATTTGAATTAATGTTCCTCATCACATTATTTTGTCTTACCTCACTTTACAGAGTACCGAGAAGGGTAGTATATATTGCACATATGTAAGAGGTTCAACAACTGCAGTGATAGGACCCTAGGAAAGTAGCTTACATTTTTATCTGTGCTTTCAGTGTGCATTTGGTAAATGCAGATAAGGTCACCGGCTGAAAAACACTGAGAAACAGTGAGCAAAAAGATACTGTCAGATTTATAGTTTACCAGTTATTATTTAGTTGCTAGAGTGTGAACAAAACCTTAGGTTGCTGAATGAATTAGCTCTGCATCTGCTGAAGTATTTTTAGTAAGATAGTAATGTAACAGAGCTATAACAGAGACAGTGTCATAGGAGTTCCCATCTGGTTTGTCTCTGTAAGGAGAAAACATGCCAGAGCCAGCAGGAGCTTCTGCCCCTCCTGAAGTCACAGGAGAGTCTGTGATTAATAACATTACCCCCCAAGTCTGGAAAATGGGGAAGAATAAGTGTGCTGAAAGGCTGCCAGAAGAGGAGTGCCTGATGCCTATTTCTGGAGATGAATTATAAAAGGAAAAGGCAAGAGGAAGGAGAGTGTTGCAGATGCTAAAATTGATCTCTGTGGCTGCAGTAACACCAGAAGCTTGGGTTAAGATTGCGGAAGTGTTATCTTCTTGTGCGTCCAAAACATTTCCCAACACAAGGCATGGTGGCAGGATGAAAGCTATGTCAAAGCTATGTCATAGTTCATGTCTAATTAACTGGACGAAATCATATTCAGACCGGTAACTTCTAATAATTGTTGACATTCCTTTTGTACAGTTTATTGCAGTGTTCAAGGTTTTGCATCAGCCTTTCACAGTTTGCATTTACTGATGATATTAACAGACCTCTCTTCTAAATGCTCATTCAAGGTCCCTTCATTTTCTACGGCTAGAAGATCATCTCCCCAGCAATTCAGAGGGTCAGTAGAACTTCTTTAAAATTCAGCTCCTCTTAGTATCATTGATGTTTCCTCTCTCTTGAATATCTAAAAACACAGTGAGGTTCTTGTCCACGCTATCAGGACTTCCTCAGGTGTCTCTTCACCAGGAGATGGACAGTTCTAGTCTGATAATTGTTTTATGGTGATCACTGTCACCACATGCAAAATATACACCAGGAACACATTGCTCACCCTTGAGTCTGAGCCTTCCATACTGGAAGGGATGAGCTGCTGTTAGTGAGAAGCCCAGCCACTGCCATGCTGTATCTGGACACGATCAAGCAGCAGCCCATAAATCTTCATGACAGGTTCACTGAAATGCACAGGATGAACCTGCATGTGCAGAATGCAATGGATCAGCTTGAACAGAAGATAAATGATTTTTTTTAATGAACATAAAGAAAAACAAACCCGAATAGAGGAAAGAACAAACAATGTCAATCAAAAACAATTATTATAAGGCTTTGGAAGATGCAGATGAAAAAGTACAGCTGGCTAATTAAATTTATGATTTGGTAGACCATCATGTGAGAAAACTTGACAAGGAATTTGCTAAATTTGGAGTGGAACTTGAAGCAGACAATACTGGAATCACAGAGATATTGAAGAGACAGTTGGATACATCGCGTACAATACAAACTCTTCTCAACTATTGGGATTGTATAGCTTGGGCTCATTACCTTAAGGACTTGGGGTCAATTACCATGGCAGCAGCTCTAGCAGTGCAAGTCACAGTGCAAACGAAGGAAGGAAGAACATCTGGTCTAAAAGTCACCTATTTAGGAACAATGATCTCCAGCTTGGAAGAAAATTTTCATTATCTAGAGGTTTGACTGGATAATCATTATCAGCTCTGGAATTTACGTGAATGCAAACATTAAATTCATCAAAGAAAGATTACAAAATAGAAGAAAAAGCAAAAGTAACAAATCCAAAAGTCAGCAGTCATCATCATCTTCTTCTTATTCATTTCTGTTGTTGCATTCTTCCTCTGCACTGGCACAAGAACTTTCCCAGCAAACTGCAGTAATACAGGGTCTGATTCTAATAGCTGGGTTGACTGGACCTATGATCCAAATGAGCCACGCTACCTCATTTGTAATCAGGTGTCCTATTTTGGAATTACCCCATTATGGATGTGCTGGACTGATAGAAGCACCAAAAGGGAAATGGTACCTCTCAGAGCGTACAGCTGCAATGAAGAGAAGGTGCAGTGGACACAAATAAATGTACTCATCTGGAAAAAAAATTGCATACTAAAGATTTTACAGGGGACTTAAGTGTGGGGAAGAATCCCTACCACACTTCTTTGCAACCATTTAAAGAAGGCATAGCAGTCATAAGATCTTGAACTATTGGTTTTGCTGTTTGTGTTTTGATATTGTAAATAAACCGTGCATATACATCCATGTGCTACTGGTTCTATTCCAGTGAGCCTTGTGTTATTCCAGTTGCCAACACATACAGACATTTGTACTATCCAAACCATTTTATCTAAGCAATGGGAATTCTACAATCATTCAGTCTTTTAAAAAGGGGAATGGCATAAAACTAAAAGGTGGTAAATTTAGGTTAGGTGTTAAGGAGAAATTCTTTACTTAGAGAGTGGCGAGGAACGAACAATGCTTTGTTCTTGTGTACTTTTGAGCGTGGTTTGTGAAAGAGCACCTTAAAAGGCCAATCAACATGTGTCTGTTTTTAGTCTTACCAAAGAGGAATCACCACCTGCTGAATCACAGCTTTCACTTCCTTTGTTGCTAGAGCTTTTTAATTTTTTCTCTTTTGTTAGTCTAGCTCTGTGGACTTGGCATTATGACCAAAAGCAAGAAATTCAAGCCAGAGATGAAGCTGGGGAGTGTAGAGGCAGGTCTATGGGCAGGGACTTTGTGGACTGAGTGTGAAGAAGTGCAGGAGCCTCCCCTGTAGATTAATGTAAGTGTTGTACTTTGCAGGACAGTGGACAGCAAAGGACAGAATAGAAGTTTCTGGTGACTGTTTGTTTGGAGACCAGTAAAGTTTTAAAAGTTAGTTTTCCCAAGTGGGCTGAACTCTGGGTGAACTTTGCCAGGTATGGTTTGGCTTGCATGAACTGAAGTGGATTTGTGGAGCAGGCTAGCATGCTGAAATCCATTACCATTTGCTGTAGTAGTGTTTTCCAACAGCTTACTCTGTATGATCCCTTATGAGAAGATCTTGGAAATTCTGATGAGGTTTAGGTGCACCACCTCAGCGTCTCAGCATCACACTTCCTTTCTTGCCTATTTATACAACTCAGTCTTCTTTCCAGAGCGTGTTTTGTCATGAGTGCTGTGGGACTTCATTGTCTTTTTTAGCTTTTAAGTGAAACAAAATGTCCCAGACAATACTGGTTTTCAGAGCCACAATATCTTCCCCTTCTGCGTACTTCTTCAGTTTCATTCCTTTTTAAATGTAATAAAACCCAGAGCACAGATGCCTTTCTTCCCCTGTTCTTTAAAACTGCCTTGAAAGTCCCGAGCTAGATAATCACATGTTCATCACTGTTTTTCCCCAAGGGCCTTTTTGTGTGTGTGTGTGGAAGCACAATTCTTAGGATTGTTATCCCAAGTCTTTCTTTTGCAGAGAAGAGCAGTTTTCTACTCTTGTTGAAAACACCTACAAATTTTCCTCTCCCACAAGTTTTAAATGTTTGCTCTTTTACAGTTGTCCTCATTTTCCATTAATGTGAGATACCAGAAGCATTTCTTCCTTAATTTTTTTTTTTAATAGGAAGCCTTGGAAAAGTTCTTATGTTTTCATCTTTCTATAAATGGAAGATTTAAGAGGATGGCTTTCATTTTTAAAAGCAGGGGCCATGTGAACATTATGGGGCATAGAGACCCCACCTGTCTTTGCTGCTTTTAAAGATAGGCTGTCACTTGGGTTATGAAGCTCAGTTGCGCATTACCAAAATGTGATTAAAAATTGGGCTTCAATCCATCATCAGCATTTTTACAGTCAGGTTTTTAAATATGTAAAAGGTTACTTCTGTGAGCTTGGGAAAGTGGAATATATAGACATATTGCACTACTTGAGTATTCATTCAGTTCCCTCATTCTGGTATCATTGTGACCCTCTTTCATTGTGATCCATTTATTTCTCATTTTGTATTTAGCTACAAGAAGGAAAAGAAAGGATATTACATTTACAACAAGAAATTGGCAACAATATTAACCTATACTACAATTTGCATAGGATTCCATAAATATTTCCAAAGAAATATTAACTGAACCATCCGATGTAAAAAAAAATTGAGTTATTTTTATTGTTGCTCGATAATCCAAAAATTTATATCAGTGAAATAGTCTATTAGTCTGTAGATATTTCCCTAAAAACACATTAACTCAGTTTTGTTGCCTTTTCAGGGCAGTTTGGTCACAGAGGATTATGACAATATTATATACTGTATAACCCTGGGCTCCATGACAGTATGGGTGTGTTAGGAAACATCCCTATCTTGAGGGGGAAATTTTACAATATAGAAAATAAGCAAGGTTCTTAAGTTATTATAATTTTAAAATTGATTGGTTTCTTGCTAATATGAAGACAGTGTTTTATGTACTGTCTTTATCTCAGCCATTTCATTTGCACTTATGTAAAAGATAAGCAGCTTTTAAATTGGTAGGCAGTTTTCTCTGCTTTGACATGTTTTAAGTTTTGCTGTACAGTTTCATGTATAGTTTTTGACAATTTACACAAACTCAGATAGCAAGTTATGTCTTGCATTCAAGAAATTTGACAACTTTGGTTGACATTTTGGATCTAGAAAAATGTCCAAGCTTACATAATTCCAGGCCATTCTGCAAGTGCTGAAGTCTAACATCTGTCATTTATCTGCTTGAACAACTTTGTTTGTTTTTTTAAAGTGCAGACCGCTGGGCTCATCATGCAAGGGAGATCTACTGGATCTCAGAGTGCTTTATTATTTGGTATGTTCAGAAAGCATTGAGATTCAGTACGATTTTTCTGAAAGTTTTCCTTGCAATTTGTGGGTATAGTATCTGCAAAAGGTGAAACTTCTTATTTATCTAATTTGTCTCTGTATCTCTGTAGCTTTTAATCAGCCTCTGCCTCACTGCTGGGACAAACAGTGATTCTAGTGCTGATGCCCTGATATTGAGCATATGTCACAGAGGATTGTTGGGGAAGGATTATTTTCTCACAGTATTGTAGTTGAAATTCCCAGGCAGCAGGCTTAAATCAAATAAAAGGAAGTTGTTTTTATGGATCACTGTGGAAACAAACTAAGAGACTGAGTGTCTCAGGGCATTACTGCAGGTGGGAGTGTAAGTGGAATCATAAAGGAACTGAAAAAAAAATAATGGAAAAGCTTTCAAATGCACAGGTGCAACACCAGCCTGTGGCAATGGCTGTCCTTGAACAGCAAATTACCTCACTAGAGTATTAGGGAACGAGTCAGTCTTGCCCTGCTTTTTTGTGCTCTTTCCCAAAGTACCATTATTGGCCACTGTCAGATAAAGCAGCTTAGGTTTTTAGAGGTTTGATATCACTTTGGGTGCCCTTATGTTGTTCATCCCCTACGTTTTTGAAACAGGAGTAGGATTCATGCCCAAGTATGCATTTCTCAATGTACAGGAAAAAAATAAAATTCATGCCTTTAGCCACACCACAGCATGTTTTCATGCTGTTAATGTACATACAATGTTAATGAGCGTAAACACATCCACTTAACTTAAGCATATTCTCCAGATTAAGAGCAGGAGTACATTAGATCCTTGGATCTAAGTTTGTAGTTTAATGTTCTGATAATGAACTGATGGTCTGAGAAGCAGAAATAAAACAGCATCTAGTTGTTCTTCATTCTGCTGCAGCCTGATTTGTTTAGTTCACAAATTTTCAGGAACAGTAAGAAAAATGCAGGCTTCCAGTGCAGTCCAATGCCAAGAATGTAATCCACAGTTTGTCCTTAATCCCATGAGGATCATCTCAAATGTTTCCAGTGCTTTTGGCAGGAATATTAAATTACAAGATCTGGGATGCTTGCCAGAAACAGAAAAAAAAAAAATTCACAATAAAAGCAGTGTCCCCACTCTGTGTTTCAGCAGCAGAAAAATGACATTAATATGGATGACTGGCCTGAAAAAAATAAAATAAAATTCAGAGGGCAATTTTTCACAAGGGTCTTATGGCAATCCATTCTATTTAATTTTTCAGCGCTAAAATATGTGCCGTTCAGTCTCTAGTGACAATTCAGGGTGACCATTTTGTTTGTATATTGAGCTTTTCTTTTATGCAATTGAGAGTAGTAGTTATCTGTCTCTTTTACAACTCAGGCTGGAACCTGGGCCCCAGATTCTGACTTCTGTTTTCTCTGTGTGTTCCAGGAGGAACTCACAGAGCACGGCGGGGTTGTTTCTGATTCACTGTGATACAGCAAACTCCTGAAATCATGGACTTACATTTTTGTTGAAGTTACCATGTGAAAGTACTTACACACTTATCAAATAAGTCATCAGCTATACCAAGAGTTCCAAGGAAAACTGTAAGACCTTGTTATATGTGTGCCAAACCTTCTTTGAAGATTGCGTGCAAATCAAAACTTGCTGTATTTGTCAAGATACAAGCCCTGCTTGTCTTCAGGGAGTGAATCTTCAATCATTTCTGATAAAATTGTTACACAAAGCTACTTCTGTGAGTGTAAACACTCCATTAAAAAAGAAGACAAATTATAATCAATTAATTTGACATTGGAAAATTTTTGTTTTACATCATATGTATTTATTGATTCTTTTCTTCTTTTTCTCTTTTCCTGCTCTCTGTTCCACACAACTGCTTTTCTGTGGGAAGATCTGTAGGAGTGTCTGACATTCTCATCCCTTCTAGGCAGTATTCTTGTTGCTTCTGCAACACACACGAATACCCAGGATTTATTTAGAATTCATTTGAATTTTGTCACTATTTTTTCTTCCTCGTGATTTATTGAAGAGCTGTCCTTAAGATCAGCTAGAGATTTAATTTTGATACTCCATCTGTACTGTACTGTGCTTCAGTCTTTGTATTTTTTGTGTGTGTGTTTTATTCAATATCTACGCTGTTTTGGGTCTGTTGGTGCTGTGATGATACAAACAAAACTAATATAGCTACACAGAACTGACAGTAGTATTTTATTGCCACAACGCTTTATTCTGGTGCCAGAAAGTCTTTGTGGTAGGTGCTGTATTCTGCTGGTGCCTTCCACTCATTAAGTGTCATAAGTTTAGTCACAAACATAACAATCCATCTTTTATTTTCTGTGAAGAATGGAGTGACTGAAAAACACTTCCCTCTTTCACATGAGGCAGTTGAGCCTTACTGCAGTGGCAGGAAGGGGTAGAAAGCAGGAAGTTGCTTTCATGCTTATCTTTCTTGCCCTCTTTTTGTCCGGGGAACATTTATGTCTGCCATCTGGGACTTAACCTGTGCCTGTACTGTTACCTGCTAAAGGCCAGTTAACTTGTTAGGATAGTTAAAAAAACATTTGTCAGAAGACACATCCTGTGCCACATATACAAATGTAGCTACAAATAGAAAGTAGGACATATTTTCCACTTGTAACTCAAGTTCTGATGAATCTAAACATTAGACAGCATCTAGCTTGTTGTCGCAATTCTGTTCTCAGTTCCTTTCAGATGAAAGCATTTGAAAGAATACCAAAACTAAAGGGAGAGTGAGAGACAGATCAAATGTGTCGGAGAAGTAGTGCTCACTGCATATCTCTTTTGTGAAATAGGCAGAAATGTGTGCTGATAAACTTGGGAGGTATAAGGCTCGTTAAATTCCTCCAATACTTTTTTTCAGAGGAAAATTGATATGTATTTAAGGAGATGTCATTGGCTTTTAACCAGTGCGAAGGCGTTTTTAATTAATTTTAAGTTGCTTAAAAGCAAGTTCATAAATTGCTCAAAAAAAAAAAAAAAAAATCCCCAGTAGCACCACTTTCCAAATTTCTTTATTTTATTTACAAAACATTGGTTACTTGTATCAAGAGAAACCATAAGATAATTTCTTCCTGTTAACCTTATGCCTAATGAAATTATATTTTGTGTTGAAGATCGACTTGACCTTTTAACAAAAGGTCAGAGCAACTAGTTATCGTGTTAATAAGAAGTGGCAATGAAGCAGCTTTGGCAGAAAGAAGAAAACTGGGGCTGCCCCTGTGTTACTTTCAAGAACACCTATGACTCATTATCAGCCCATTAGCTAAATACATACAGCAGTTATTTTACTTGTGGCCACCATTTTTTGCATTTGGATGCTTATCTTAGAGTATATGAAATCAAGTTCTGCACGTATGCTAAAAATGCTTTTCAAAGAATTTCTGGAAATTTAGACCCTCACATAAATTCCACTTCTGTAATTTCCCATTTGCTAAGCAATTGTGAAGGAGTGCTGACAGCAGAGGATGGCCATTTCATATCTTTAGGCCTGTGCTGCAAACGGTGTGGTGTTGGCATTGTAATGTGAGCGATTAAAATGCGTAAATGGCTGAGTACATAGGATATCTGAAGTTAAAATAGACCCATCAAGCACACTGAGAAGTTGGCTTCAGTGAAATTAGAAGCAAAATATTTAAACAAGAAATGCTGGCCTGTTTTCTGTGTCATATAGCCAAGTTAAAAATGAAACAAAATCAAAATCAAGCCTTGAACCACAAATTCAGATAAGCTTGGAGTCCTAAATGAGGGGGAAAAAAAAAAAATAAAAAAAATAAAAATAAAAAGAAATTAAAAAAGGATATAAATATAATAAATCAATTCAAAGTCTTCAGTATGTTTGAAACTCAGCACAGGAGCACTCAGGGAGAGTAAAATCCAAACCTGCTTTTGCGAATGAGAAGCAAGCCTTACTGGAAGAAGGGAGGGATAACATAGCTGATGTGTTTGTGTTAAACTTGGCAGTCAACTGAACAAAAGTCCTCAACAAGTTCGGTGGAGTTTTGCCAAAATAGAGCCATACCAAGCACTGTGTAGAATTTCAGAACTTTAAATTATTTGATGTACTTCCTAGCCTCTGGGAAATGTTGGTAATTATCTGTTGCATTTTGGAAGTGTATTTGGAGTGGCATGGTCTGATTCTTACACCTTGTCGTGCAAATTTGGTAAAGAGCATTCTCCTCAAACTTTCAGCACATTCTCGCACTGCTTAGTGCTGAAATGAATTAAAAGAAGCACTTCAGGATTCTCACCGCTTTTTCTTTTTTTAGTATTTTTTGTGTCCTTGCTTACTGCTGTTACAGTAAATGGTGTGCTTTAGTTAAGAAGAAATTGATCCCTCTTTTTTTTTTTTAATGAATCTTCTTGAGTCGTATCAGTCAAGTTGTACTAACTGTAAAATATTAAGCAATGAACAATGAACCCTTTGGAGAACGTAGGCCCTGCTTCACATTACATTCTGATGTAGACAAGAACAAACAGGAACATTTTTTAGAAGGTTTGCTAATGCTGTGATCTTTGACATCTGGGGGATTTGCGGTGTGCTAGGCCCTAGTAAAACAGCTTAGTTTCCTGATAGCAGACCATATGCCTTTAAAAAACAGTGCCAAGCAGAGGTGCTGGCCCCAAGGTCTTAGACAGAGTTTGTTTTCTTCCTTAGTCTTGTCTTGAAGGATGTTCTTCTTGCTGAGAGCAACTGCTCCCTGGGACTTCAGAAAACTAGCATGTTGTGTTTCAAGCTGGGTACCCAAAAACTGCGTGGATCATTAGATAGTAAGCTTTCTGGGGGATTAGCCTATCTTCCTGCTCTGCTTTTATTCAGTGTGGAACATTAAAGGGATGTGAAACTGAGCGTCCTCTGAGGCCTCCTACTGCCATGCATTACACAAATGTCCTGTAAAGGTACCATCTTTTCACACAGTTCTCTTCAAATGATATTGCTTGTTAAGTAAAATGTTATCTTAGGCACAGAGATTATCAGCAAAGCAAAATGAAAGATAAGGAGGTGCGACATTGCCCAATCCACCCATTTGAAGATGCTGCTCGAGTCACAAGATTTGTTTAAAATACGTAATAATTTGGAGGCTTCTCTCTATTTGCTGCCTTGTTGCCAAGGGATTCAGATTCTTGTACTTTAGATCTTTAATCACAGTGATGAAAGACTCCTTTTGTCAAGGGAGTTGAAGGTCATGTGCAGTCATCTGATTGAGTGAGTTGGCCTTCAGAAAGAAATATCAGTATTACATGACTTAGCAACAGGGTGCATTTTTGTGCTTTTAAGTTGTTCTTCAGCATCAGGAAAAGAATTTATAATAATTTCTCCTAAGGAAAAAAAAAAAAAAAGAAAAAAAAAAGGAAAAAAAAGGAAAAAAAAAGCTTTATTTCTGTATTCTCAAGGAGCGATAATGACTGTTCTTTCTAGCCATAGAGAGATCACATTTTGAGCCATGTAAAGGTAAGAAACTTATTTGGGTGGCATATTCTGAGCAAATGGATGTTACATCATCAGAATGCTCACATTTTTTTGGAGTACTCTATGTATGTCAAAGCAGGGCTTGCAAATTACCAACCATGGTTCAGACACTCTCATATCACTGTAAGAATGAAAGTGAATTTTACTGAAGATATTAAAGAATCACAGTGCCTGTCCATCCTTTTTAAAATCTAATCTTGATGTCTCATCCTTTCTGTATGAGTGGCAACATTTATGACATTAAAAATGTTGTAATTACTGGGTGAATTAGTTCCAGAATCTCCTTAGTGGCCTCAGAGTAGCATAACATCTTCCTAAGCAGTGAAAAGCAAAATATATCTTATTTCTCTTGACCAAAGTGAAATTTGTGTCATCTATCACTTTTCTATCACTTTTCATTGTTGCCCAAAGGATTGAAGATACATTTATATACCAGAAAGCTGGTGATGAGCTTATGTTGACATTCAGCTAAAATAACAGTACAGACAGAGCAATTCTGAATGGAACATCATCTGCTCAACTCTGGTCTTCTCTACAAGCTTAAAAACTGCAGCCAGCCCAATTCACACTGCCTGACTGTTATCTTAACCTGAACTGAGATTACCCCTTAGTTTTGGGCTTTGAGTGTTGGTGGGTTTTTTTGAGAAGTACATTAAAAGATGTCAATTATTTTAATTTCTTATGGACAAAAAAAAAAAAAAAGAAAGAAAGAAAAAAAAAAGAAAGAAAAGAAATAAATAGTAATTAGAAAGGCAGCTAGGAAGATAGGTGAGTCTACAGTTTCATGGGTAGGAAGATTTTAAATAAGGATGACATGATTTTCTTGAGGTCCCATCATCGCTTCCAGCAAGGAAAGGATAAGATCTCTTGGCCAGTTTTCACAGTTGTTTCATATGTTTGTATAAATCAGAGGAAAAAATTGAGAGAGAGTCAGAGGAGGCTGCTTTTCTCTTCAACTGTGACTATTTTACAACCAGTTTGTAGTTGTGTCTGTGAGTTTTCAGATACATGGAGCTCAGTTTTTCTCTTTTAGTAAGCAGAATTCAGATCTGACCCTCAGAGCAAATATGCTCTTAGACATATCCTAATCTTGAACCTTTCATTGCTACGTAATGCTCTACCACATAAGCAACCTGAAGTCACACAGCGTCCTGCTGAGCCCATGTTGCATAGTCTGCTGCAAAGGGAAGAGAAAGCAACAGATATCTATGTTATTTCTAATGCCAGCAGAAAACAACCTGTGTCCTGGGTAGATTTTTCACAAGTGAAAAGTGAATTGCTTAAGAATGTAACTTAGACTGAGTTCTGGCTCCTGGTAATCGTATGAGTATTTCTATTGTTTTTCTAGCCACTCGGGAAGTGAGTATTATAATCAGAGGAATTCTAGAGTGCCTTGCCATTTTCTCCTCTTTAAATCTACCTTATTCTTCTAATTTATCTTCAGTTTATGTATATCTTCCTTCCTTTTATCATCTCCTTTTCTTCCTTTCCTTTCCTGTGTCTCTTCCTATCATTTTCTTCTTTCCTTCAGCTTGCTTTAATTCACTTTGTGCTTTCTACTTTCCTACCTGAGCAGTTTTGTACTTAGTGTGCACTAACCCTAGTATGTTGGTATATGCTGCATAAATATGATTGTACCACAATATAGAGCAACAGGAGAACTGCTTCTGAGGTCATTGGAGTCCATCGGTACTGATAACTTTTAAGTATCACCTCTTAAGAGTACAGAAACAGGCAATTCCAAATTGTCAGAAGTCATACAAGGCAGATGGATGACTTTCCTCACATAAAGGTCATCTTCTTCTAGAGCTTAGGAAATTAAAAATGGTGTATGGCCACTGCAAGCAAGGCTGGGTGAACTGAAAGGTCTACAGAGGCACTGTTCTCCACTGTGGGGAGAAAATTTGTGTGGCCAAAGCTCAGTTACGGTTGAAGCTGGACAGTACCATGGGGGACAAAAAAAAGGACTTCTTAAAATATGTTAACAGCATATTAACAAAAGGAGGATTAGAGATGTTGTTGATCCATTAATTGGTGAGGATGGTCACCTCACAAATAGAGACACAGACAAAGCTGAAATAGTGAATGTCTTCTTCACCTCTGCCTTCAACCCAACGATGTATGTTGGGACCCCCAGAGCCCAGAGATGTAGGAGTGTGACTACGGTAACAATAAACTCCCAGTCAACTCTGAACTTGTGTAGAATTTGTTTCTCCTGCCAGATACATACAAGTTCATGGGGCCTGATCAGATTTATCCTAGGGTACTCCAAGAACTGGGTGATATTATCATGAGACCTTTCTCAATTATGTTTCTGTGCTTTTGCGAATCTGGAGAGGTCCTAGTCAACTGGAAGCTGGCAAATTTTGCCCAAGTTTTCAGGAAGGGAAAGAAGATCCTGGTAAATACAGGCCTGTCACTTTGACTTCAGTGCCTAGAAAAAATCTGGAGAGGATTGTTTCTGGGAGTTACAGAAAGACTATACTATTATTGATCACAGCCAATATGGATCCTGGAGGACAAAGTCCTATCTGACAAAGTTCATCTCCTTTTATGATAAGGTTACCCATGCAGTTGACCAAAGGAAACAGGTAGATGTGACCTTTTTGGATGTCAGCAAATCTTCTGATACTTTTTGTCACAGTGTCCTTCTGCATAGGAAAATGTTCTTCCCCAAGAGGGTGTTCAGAATCTGGAACAGACTGCCCAGGGCGGTGGTCATAGCATCAAGCTGTTGGAGTTCAAGAAGTGTTTGAACAACGCTCCCAGACATAGGGTTTGAATTTTGAGTGATCTTATGTGGAAGCCAGGTGTTGGACTCAATGACCCTTGTGGGTCCCTTCCAACTCAGGATATTCTATGATTCTATGGTTTGGTGATAAGGTGTGATAGAGAAACTGCATAGGACCATGCATTTATTTTTGTCTCATATGTATTCATTAAGATACTGTGAGATCTCAAAGGTAAAACTACTTTAACCTAGGCATCTTTAACTCGTTTAGTTGTCCTTTTCCTTCTATCTCTGCCATTTTTCAGTATTTATTGACCCAGGCAGAACAGAAAGTGTCAAGATTTGAAGCAAATGTATTTAAATATTTTCACTTGCAGTGTGGCTAACATGATACAGCAAGTACATAATTTTGATTAATGAAATCACACAAAGGCAGCTCTTCCTAAGCAGCGTCAAGCTTGGAACATAAGTGGTTTTATGCTCTTTATGTCTGTTCATTCTACCTCATCATCATCTTTTCCAGATGACCACCACATGCACTCTAATTAGAAGAGTTATCTGAGTAGAGGAAGATAATTGTTTTATCTGCATTTCTGTTTAAAATCCTGCATCATGGGCCCTCTTAAGCAATGTAGGAATGAAAATCCAAGAGGAAGATAAGACTACCACATCATTTTGACTCAATTTACTTTAACTAGTGCAAATACCTTCTGTGTGCTCTTTCCTAAGCATACTGTAAATAGATAAATCTGATACAGTCTGTTATCTATTGTTAAATCAGTTTCAATTTGTCAACCTACATAGCTATTTTAACTAAATTAGCCAAGACAGAGTCTAATGTTTGAATAGACCCAAGTCCTGGCCAGCTGTCCTCTTTCATGGTGTGAAAATCTTTGCTGAGATTCTGAAGGTAAGGAAATGAGCATGGCATTAAAAAAAAATTCATTCTTTTCCACTCGGGTTGTGGGGAGAGTTATACTGATCAAATTGGAAAGAACACCAGTGAGAATAACAATAGATTGGAACAATTGTGCAGGGACAAATATCCTTCTCAGTCACTGGCTTTGTAATCAGCTTGTTTCATAAAGGTAAGATCTTTCATTTTTGGAGGAGTAATGCTGTGTTTGGTAATTTTCATATGATATCACATATTACAGATAAAGGAAATATGTTTAAGCCACTGATCCAGAAGCTGGGAATCTTTCTGACTTACTCAATGTAGATTGTCTTAGTGCTATCCCAAAATATTTCATAATGGCAAAGTATCTTTGGGGATATTGCGTGGATATAATTTTTCATGTTTCATTTTCATGTTTTCAATGTTTCATTCACTGTAAATGTTGAGTGTTGTTATAGGAAACTGTAGGAGTAACATCTATAGCTGGAAGGGATCATTTGGAGATTTCCCACCACTGCTAACCTTGATGAAGCTTTATAAAAAACAATGAGAAACTTAACAGCAAGATAATAATCAGAAAACAAACAAACAACAACAATGAGACAACAACAGCAGCTAAGGATAGTCCAGCTCTAGAAGATTTCCTTATGTGATGCTTAATCATATTTCTCAAATTTGCATGTGGTAATTGTTTGAACAGTAAAAGCCATAATTTCATACTGCCCTTTTATTGAACATTAGCTCAAAAAATTTCGTCCCCAAATTTTTAAAACAATGCCTACAAATTAGAGGTAAGAGATAGTTATAAAGTCAACAAGAAATGTTATCCAGTAAGAAAACCTAGAGCATGATATAGTAATATGTCTGGTTTTATTTCTGGCAAGAAGTGCTTACTGAGGAGCCCAGTAACGCAAGGCTGAACTCACTGACTCACAAAGGTGTTAGTCTGTACAAGCCTTGCTTGTGAAAACCTTTCAAATACTGTGTCAGTGAAAATTGCCTTTCAGGTCAAAGGGAGTTAGATGAATTGCTATTTCTTGGAGTCTTAATTAAAGATTGGAAGAACCCCAAGTCCTTTTAGCAATGAAGCCTTGTCTTCTTTGCTAAGAATTGCAGTTGTAGCACTTGTGTATTTGTGCAGAGAACCATAGAACCATGGGATATCCTGGACTGGAATGGACACACAAATATCATCCAGTCCAACTCCTGACTCCACACAGGAACACCCAACATTCAAACTGTATTTCTGAGAGCGTTATCCAAATACTCCTTACGCCAGCAGTCTTGATTCCTGGGGAGCCTGTTCCAGGGCTTGACCATCCTCTGGTGAAGAACCTTTTCCTAACACTCAACACTAGCCTTCCCCTTAACCAAGGGCTCCATGAAGAAGAGATGCCAGTTCCTCACCAGGCCTGGGGAAAGAGAAAGAAGGGCTAATACAGCCATCAATAATCAACAATATGTGTATTGCTGAGTGATCCAAAACATATTCCGGTTTAGAAAGTCCATATTGTTTGTTGTATCCGAGTTAATGTTGAGGTCAGAGTCTGTGATGCAGATAGGGATGGACTGGTTCTCCTTCAATGCTACTGTCATTATGTTGTGACGGAGAGCATGCTGAGGGTAGTGCCAGGTCTTGTCTGTCGCAAGTGGATCCACTTCCATCAGTTCTCCTTCGTCTTCTGGTGCATCTACTTCCATGGGCTCCTCCATGTTCTCTGTTGTATGGGATTTAGCAAAGCACCTTGCTGCTCTCTGGATGATTGGTGTGCCTTAGCCACATACCTTTCACTCCTTTCACTATTTGACAGACACATTTCTGCCTCATGGCACTCTGTGGTGGATCCTTATTCATGGTCTGCACGTGGTTGCTGACATGAGCACTGGCCACTGCTTTAGTGGCTTCTGCTTTCCCAGTCTGAATAAGAATACTAATATAGATACCCTCCCTCAATGACCAATTACACTGTGTTAAATGCTGATGTTTTCATTTTATTATAAAGCATATTCATCAAGGACATTGCATTGAGAGAAATTGCTTTTCAGTGATTCATGTCCAGGTCTTCATTGTTCCCTAGCTTCCCATTTTTCAACCCAGATGAGATACTCTCTAAGAATGTATTGAGGGTTTTGTGCTTTGCAACTTGTATCTTCTTATTTTGCTCCGCTTCTTATGGCCTAACACTTAGCCTGCTCATAATTTTAAGAGGCTTTCAGTGGCTTAGATCAGGCTCATAGGTTCTACACCATATAACAAAAGCAAAACTTCCTTGTTGATTTTTTTCCCCTCTTTTGTAGTTCACATCTGACTTTCAGAGATTGTTTAATGTGTAAAAGTGTCTGCTGGCATCGTCCTCAAATATGATAACAGGTTGAGTCATTACCAAGAATTTCAAAAGTCAAGGAAAGAAGAAGTTGCAGCTATTTATGGAAAACTGCATAATGGTTTCCAGCTACATTGAAGAAAGTAACTGAAGAAAACGGCCAAGTTCTACAATGTTGTTGAAACAACAGGTCTTATCTGTGATGGCACCTTCAATGAAATGAAATATTTAATGAAATAATTTTGTTGAAAGTTTTTGTTTTCCTTCAAAGATATTTCAAGACTGGAGAAAAAAAAACAAAAAAACAAACAAACAAAAAAAAAAAAAAAACAACTTTGGACAAATTGAGACACCAGATAAAGAACTGAGAACTCCATACAGAGTATGCCTTTCTTGGGGCTTTCTTACATCTGACAAGTAGGGCAATCTCTTTCCAGTTAGTCAAAGAAATCAGGTTCATGGATCATGAAAGGATGACTGGGGAGGGAGAGAAACCTGTTGGATGCCTGTTGTTCCTTTCATAGGGAGAATAAAAGAGTATAATGAAGGTTAAGATGCTTCAGGAAAGAAATGAAGGTATGAGAATAGGCATGCCTTATATCAGAACAGAAATTAGGGAGTTCGGTGATAGGATATGAGAGAGATATGGATATGGGCTACCAAATGGATATCAACCTGGGAAATTCTAGATAGGAGTAGGTGAAAGCTCATTTATGAGTAAATACAGACATCACAGGAACAAACTGGCACCACAGAGAAAGGGAATATACCTTTTCCTTTGTGGAAATACTAGCATAAAGTACTCTACCAGTGTTCTCTGTTGTTTTTTGTCTTCTACCATAAATAAATCTGCGGCAGACCAGACGCACCTTAATCAAAAGATCTAATTTAAAATCAAGAATGGCCATTGTGAAGGGAAGAGAGGGAATAGTGTGTTCCTTGAGTGTGTATTGTTGACTGTGTCGCATGATTGTGTACTGTGGTATTGTGGTTTTATTACAGAGAGTTAGTGCATGAGGTAGTGGGTAAGGCAGATTAATAGCTTAGGGTTTCTCTGGGTAGCTGTAACTGTTTTTGAAGATGGCCACTTATAATGTGGAAACTTCATAGCTTCTACTCCATGGGTAGAGTGAGAATGTTACTACTCAGTACTATAAACTTGAGTTCAATATGTAATGTCCATTTGTCCTGGACAAAAGTGGTTACTTTTAACTTTGTTGGCCCTCTAGTAGTGTTGATTGGTCATCTGCTGGGCATCTTACAAGGATATCCAAGTTTAAACAGAAATACATGGTTTGTGAAGTTGTGCTGGCTAGCCAGGGCACAAATGCTGCTTTAGAAAAAAACTGCTTTTTCATTTCATTGCAGTTCCTCCTTTCCTGAGGAGTTGTGGAACATCTAATAAGAATCACCCTAAAAGTCCCTAATGTTGTAGAGATTATATTTAAAACTTGGTGGGCTCTCGTCACTGGTGTCAGAAACCAACTGAGTTAAGTGGCACAGAACAGATAGCTTTAACTTCCTTAAGGCGTTTTTGGTTGTACTGCAACTTCACACTGAAGCAATCCAAGTAACTCAAACAATGTAATCTTGACTGATTTTGTAGCTACTTACATTCATGACGTATTTAGATGTTTTCCTTCCCAGGTAGTGAACAAGATTTTGTCTGAGTGACAAAATAATTACGAGGACTCTTCAAGAACACATCTCTACAAAGGTGTGACAGTTCTTTAAAATCTGAGTCATGTCATTTCCTGATTCAGTGTTTTAGTGATTAAATCCCTCTTGCTACTTGCTATCTTTCCACCCCAATGCACACTTGTGCCTGCATGCCAAGTGACCTATCCCTATAAGTATTATATGAGTATTATAATTAGTCAAGGTCCATTTTTTAGCAAAACTTCGAAGGCAGAGCTTGCCTCCTTGTGTTTCTTTCTTTCTTTTTTGTCTTTTTTGTTTGTTTGTTTGTTTTTAGTAATTACATTCATATAAGCTAACAAAAAAAAAAAAAAAAAAACAATTGTGAACCAAGGTGCTGCAAATCTACCTGTAATTTTTTTCCACAAGATTACAGTGGTTATTACAAATTAGGAAATCTACAGTATCAAGATTTGTTTGTAAGGAACTGAGGAATAAGACAAAAACATTCCTAATTCTACCAATATACTATTGTTTCTAATAATTATGTTTGGAACTTTTGCATTTTACAAATTGCAATGAGGAATTCATTTAACTGAAGGCAAGAATTAATAACTCCAGTAACTATCAAAATTGCTTGATCAGCTATGAGAAAAAAAAATGTCCATGAATTGGACTCCAATAATTGTTTCTCTATTTCTACTGGCAGTTCCATTTTCTGGTCTTCTGTAGCAGGCATGACTTCAAATTATACCAGTCAAATGAGTGTTTACTTATTTGTAGAGCATTTTATCTTTTTTTTTTCTTTGATAAAAAGAAAAATAGTTGTTTAAATTTTGCAATATAGAATTTAAACACGGATGTGGGAGTAGAATTGTTTTGGACCACAAAACATCAGAAAGGTCAGATCTGCACTCTGTCCAGCACTTAAATCAGTATGGCTGTCTCTTTGTTATCTTTGAGACTAAAGATACCATTATTTCCTACTCAAAGGGTTTTTTCCCCCTGCTGTCTGGGGAGGCAGAAGTTGTGGGGTAGAAGAGCCAGAAAATGCTTTTGCTTCATTTAATCAGCAGTCAAAAATACTACATCTCCATCAATTTGAATGAATCAGTCCCTAATGGTGTCATAAAGAGGTAAGATAAAACCAGCTACAACAGTAGTCATACTATACATGGTACATGGAAAATAAAGATGAGGTGATATGTGGTAACCAGCATGGCTTCACCAAGGGCAAGTCTTACTCGTCAAACTTGGTGGTCTTTTGTGATGGAGTTACAGCATCGGTAGATAAAGGAAGAGCAACTGATGTCATCTACCTGGATCAAACTGGAGAGAAATGGCTCTGATGGATGAACTACTCGCTGGATAAGGATTTGGCTGGATGGTCACACTTAAGAGAGCTGTGGTCAATGGCTCAATGTCCAAGTGGAAACTGGTGATGAGTGGTGTTCCTCGGACTGGTGCTGGGACCAGTGTTACTTAACACCTTTGTAGGTGATGTGGAAAGTGGGATCGAGTGCACGCTCAGCAGGTTTGCAGATGACATGAAACTGAGTGGTGCAGTTGACATGCTAGAGTGAAGGGATGCCATCCAGAGGGACCTGGACAGGCTTGAGAGGTGGGTTTATGCCAACCTCAGGGGGTTCAACAAGGCCAAGTGCAAGGTCCTGCATCTGAGTCAGGGCAATCCCAAGCATAGATACAGGTTGGGTGGAGAATGGCTTGAGAGCAGGTCTGAGGAGAATGATTTAGGACTGTTGGTTGATGGAAGATTCAACATGAACCAGCAATGTGTGCTTGCTGCACACAAGGCCAACTGTCTCCTGGATTTCATCAAGAGAAGTGTGACCAACAGGTCAAGGGAGGTGATTCTGCCCCACTACTCTGCTCTCATGAGACCCCACCTGGAGTACTGCATCCCGTTCTGGGGCTCTCAACACAAGAAGGGCATGGAGTTATTGGAGCAGAAGAGGACCACAGAGATGATCAGAGTGCTGGAGCACTTCCCCTATGAGGACAAGCTGAGAGAGCTGGGGCTCTCTCCAGAAGAGATGGCTGGAGCTTCTCTTCCAGAAGAGAAGGCTCTGCAGGGACCTTATAGTGGCCTTCCAATACCTGAAGGGAGCCTGCGGGAAAGCTGAGGAGGCACTTTTTAGAAAGGTGTGTAATGACAGAACAAGGGGAAATAGTTTTAAACTGAAAGAGGGCAGGTTTAGACTAAATATTAGGAAGAAATTCTTCACTATGTGAGTGGTGAGACACTGAAACAGGTTGCCAAGTGAGACTGTGAATGCCCCCTCCCTGGAAGCATTCAAGGTCAGGCTGGATGGGACTTTGAGCAACCTGGTCTACAGGCAGGAGTCCCTGCCTATAGCAGAGGGTTAGAACTAGATGATCTTAAAAGTTCTTTCCAAACCAAGCAGTTGCATTCTATGATCCATTCCATCCCATTCTAGATGTACTTTTGCAAAGCTCCACATACGTTGTCATTTTGTTGTTGTTGGTGGTGGTTTTTTTTTACACTTTAATTTTAAAAGATGTTTTTGAATGCCATAAGTTTTCCTTCTTCAAACTATGAACCATAACATCTGCAGACAGTTATTAATCACTGGTTGTTCAGACCTATATTCACCCACCTGTCTCTCCTAAGGTATTCTGACACCTTCTCAAAACAGAGACAAGGAGACAGAACAGTAAATTCACATTGCAGAGGACTTTGAAAATCAGCAATTTTGTTTAAATTGCGAACTACAGTAAAACATAATTGCTAAGCTCTCCACAGAATAGAAATGTGAAAAATGTTGGCTTGCTGATTTCAACAAACTAAGGAAGTGCAGGCTTCCAGTTTCAAAAACTTCTGGGTTTGCCACAGAACCTGAGGCATGTTTGCTTCATTTTTGCCCATGTATTGGGATACTCAAGGGGTAAGATGGGGTTCATCTGTGATTTTCTTATTTCTAGTGGTGCAAGAAATAAAAAAAAGTCCTGGAATCTCCTCCTCAAGAGTGCTGCCAATGTCTAGAAGACTCTTTGTATTCCTAGAAATAGTAAGAAAATTCCTGGGAAGAGGCCAAGATACTAGAAGCAGTCCCCACAGTCTGTCTGCTGAACTTCTGAGGAATGGAATGAGTAAAACAGCAAAAATTCTTATAGAATTCTGAAGGAAAAGTGCCTCTTGTCTTTGATGGAAAATATACAACTGTAATTGTAGATGAGGAAAAGCAAGCAAAAAGGTGGACTAGATAATGATGGCCGAACACTGGCTTAAAACAAAACTGATCCTCTGGTCCAGTTTCGTAGCTGCAGTGTACCTTGATCTTCCTGTTCCTAAGCTCTGAAAGGCTTTCTGAGTCATCTGAGAGTTGTTCACAGAATCCACGGACACCAAAAACTGAAAATAGATCTGAACCATGATGTGTCTGAACTGAAGCACTAGCTCAAATTCTTACTTATGAATAGCATCAACATAGGAAACAAATAACATCTGTTGAAGAAATATTTAACCAAAAAGCCTGTGCAGTGTCAAGAAAACTTTTCAACTTTTTCTTTTTTTAAAACCACCTTCTTTGCCAACTGGTCTCAAAGAACTGAAAAATCAAGATATGTGTCACCATGTGGCAGCAGTTTGGTGTTTTTCCTCAAGGTACAGTTGTGCATATGTGTTGGATAGTGAAATGAATGTCCATTTTTGTTGTTGTTGTTCTTAGGAAGCTAAATCTTTCCCCTTAAAGAGCAGTGTATTGCAAGACTTACCTGCATTGGCTGAAGCAACATTTAAAGGCGCCTTGAAATGTTTTAAGAGAGCCCTAAAAATATCAGTTAAATTCTGCTAACGTGATAGTTTGGTATGAGGGTTTTAGTAATCATTCCCTTGGCAGGCATTTTATATAGAAGAAAACCTGTTCAGAAGGCAGATTGAGTTACCTGCTATGCACACTGACTCTTCACAATTAGACACAGCAGCAGATCAGTCCCTTTTGGAAGAATAACATCAGCTTAGAAAACAAAACTGGAAACTGGAAATGCTGGATAGAATAAAGGCAAGAAATTGCATCTGGAGAGGTAAAGTCTTGAGAGTTCTTTCAAAAAATATATCTTTACTTCCTGGTGTGACTTCTTTAAGAATCATTTCTTCTTCTCCTAAGAGATGAGTGCATGTAGCCACAACTATTTACATCTCATGCTGTTTGCCTCTTCTGGAAAGATTACAGGAGCCTTCTTTCTGACTAAGTAGACCTTTTGGCATGCAGGATCAATGTTTCATATTGTTCCCTTAAATTTCTCTATTGTAGTTTATCTGTTGTTTTCTATTGCAAAACATTGTTCACGATTGCTTGTCAGCAGCAGCAGCACTGGGCTAGTTCTGTATTTGTTCCACTTTCTCACAACATTTTAAGATCAGAAGAGTTGCAAAAGAATTCTATTTCCACCTACAGCATATGAACCCTTACATTGATTTCAGGTCAACCTTTCTGTCACTTAAAGGTAACTGTTCACTTTATAAAGTATCTTCTGTATTCAGCTTGTTACTACAAGCAAAATTTACAGGCAACTGTCCCGCAAGACTGTCTTTATGTTTGTTGTGAGTATACAGAGCTGCTTCTTAGGAGTTCCTTCCAAGTGGTATATTGGGAAATCCTTAACAGAACTATTCCTTTAGATAGAATTATTTTGAAAAACTGTTATCTGTATCTGTAGAAGAGTTGGTTTGAACAGAGACTTCTAGATGAGTTACACAAATTGCTCAAGCTTATGGAATAGTTGGCTAACCTGGCATAAATGAGGCTGTCTCAGGTGATTTAATTTTGTAATTAGCTTTCCCCTGCTTTTCACATAGCTGCAGGGCAAGAATCAGCTCAGGTTCACAAGAAAGTTATGAATGGGCCTTTTGGAAAGCTGAGCCTCCCAATTTCTAAAATAGGGAAGAAGGAAAAAAAAAAAAAAAAGGGGGGGAGAAAAGAATCTTGGGGAAAAAAAGAATGTAGAAAATATTTATTAAAACAGGCAATGAGATGGAACTGCTTTTGGTGGTACTGATTTCAACAAAAGTTGTTTGTGCACTCCCAGGATAACAGACACTTCTACGTATTCTTACCAAGAGCAACGGCTCTCTCAAAAGCTGAAATATAGATGCAGACCTCTCCCTGTGCCAGGGAGAGTGTATCATAACAGGACATAACTTAATCTGGTCACACTTCTGTAAGAAAAGATGATTTTGCAGCCTTTTTTCTGCTAGGTCACAGTAAAAACCAGCCAGCTTAAAAAAAAAATAAATGTTTTTATGGGTATTCTAACTTGGATCACCTATACTTTTATGGCAAGAAATAGATTTATCCAACAGGACTTTAAATCATGCACATTATGTGGGGAACGTTTCATACTACTGAGTTTTCACCTTCTTGCCTGTACACTTACATATTATGTTGAGCCAGACAAACATGTCTGCTTTCTAAATCTGTTTTCCAGTTAAAGAAAAGCTAGTAGCAAACAACTGATTTTTCCAGTAAGACTGTAAAACTTCAGTGGCATCACTGTGCTGGAGCCAAACATACAGTAGAGAAGCTGGTTCCAAGAGAGCTCCTAAGGAAGATGTAATCTAACCTGATAGCAGAGTTGGCTGCAGAGGAGGAGAGCTTCAGGCTGCATCTTATTCGGTTAGTTCAAGAAGATGACTGTTAATGATACAACAGTGATCTCAGGTCTAATCCCATTGTGCTTTCCAAATGGCAGCTCCATGGAGACCGGAATCCAGCTCTGAGTGTTCTGGGTCCACCTTCACTGCTGAAAGAGCACACTTTTAGTTGAGGGTCAAGGTTAAATCACTTTTAGTTGAGGGTCAAGGTTAAATATTTCTGCAGTGTCATTAGTTATGGTAGAGTGTAGTTCAAGCCTGTGTTAAGGTCAGCATAGGACGAAGAGACTGTGTTATCTGCTTGAAAACTGCTGGCAGTGCTTTCAGCCTTTGTGCAGCAAGAGCTGACTGAAAAAGTGAGACTCCTCAGCTGGGCTAAAGGCTGGCTAGAAGTACTTGTACAGCACAGTTTGCCTAAGCATCACTGAGAGTCTGGGCTGAGGACATTGCCTCTCAATTATATATACTCTTTGTTTTCCTTCACAAGTGGATCACCCTCATTTTTCTGCTTGTATTACAGATCGAGAAGAAGGACAAAAATACCACAGAGACGAAGAGAAAAGGAGAATTGTCCTGAACCCCTTCTACCAAAAGCACAGGTATGCCAATTAATAGGAAATGAGATAGGCTTCCGCAAGGGGGATCACCTGAACCCTGCTTATGACTGTCCTTAGAATTTCTTTAATTTCCAGCCTCTCTATGTGAATGATTGTTCTCAGGCTGAAAAGATCACCAGTCATCAGATCTGGTCATCCCACAGCCATAGACAATGACATGTAGCAGACGTGTGGATGTTTTAGGTACTCAGAAGGGCAACTGTTTGGGTTAGGATAGGTGCAAGAAAGGAAATTAGCCCTAGGCTCTGACTCCTGGCTCGCAGGCTTAGGTAGGCTTTATCCAACAAAGCAGAAAAAGGCAAGAGGTACACCAGTGCCTCTAGCACAGGCTAGTTTGGGGAACTCCCATAAAGGAAGAGCGCGAGTATGTTCCCAAGAACCAAGGGGTGTTTTCTGTAGCAAAACTTAAGGCAATGGCAACCAGACCTAAAGGGGTCTTAATGAGGTGGAGCTCTTTATGAAAATGAACACAGAGAGCAGAAAGAGAGATTTTGCCCCAGAAGAAGGTCTGAACCATGGCCAAGCTGGTTTGCTTGGTGAGATTTTGTTCAAAAATGTCCATAAAGTATTTCCTTTATACATCACCAATTCACACTGTGCCAGTTCTTTCATTGCTTTACAACAAACTTGAGGCTTGTAGAAAAAAAGACAAAGGATAATGTGCCACAGAGAGGCAGAAAGCAAAGCAAGGGCATCAACAAGTTTCTAGGTTTGTGCTATGGCAAGGAATTCATTGCATTCACAGCCAGTCTGTACTGCTTTGTTCTCATGCCAGCATTGTTTAGCTCCTCTCACAAGATGTTCTCCATGTAACCCTTCTCTGCATCTTTTCCAGAGCTGGAGTGTGAGAGCCCAAATCATATATGTCCCGAAGGAAACAACAAAAGTTTGTACAACTACATCAGGGCTTCTCTACCTTTAGTAAATAGTGTCTTTTCTGAGGCACGTTCTCTTTTTTTTTTTTTGCAAATGGCTGAAGATTTACTTATTGTTTATTTCAATAGCCTGTTTGATAACCTATCTCACTGACTTTGGCAAATCTGGCCTTAATCCTACACACCTTGACCTCAACACCACAGCTGTCTTTGCTGCCCAGCACTGTTTGCAATCTGTGACTCCTAAGAACTTCTCTGCTGTTTTATTTCCCCACTTAACTCAGGCCTAGAGTGCTTCCCAAGGTTTTTTTCTCTTGCTTTCAGTATATGTATATACAGGACAGTTTTTATACCTTTAATTAGGTATTTTCTAAGCTCCCTCCACCTTCAAGTCTTTTGGCTCTTCAGTCCAGATAAATTCACTACTAAAATTCCTTAGTTTGACCAAGTTTGCCCTACTGAAGTTGATGTCATTACTAACCTACTTCTGTTTGTTACTCTGTTTAAAGTAAATGGAAACAGTTGCTGAGTACTCAGCCCATGCTATTTTTTACTACCAGCTTTTTTGAATGTCTTCACTACTTAATAAGTTGAGGCTGTGTCTTGTCTCAGCGACTACCGTCAGCTGAAGAAATCTGGCAGCTATCATACCCATGGCTAGCTGGGCCCAAATTTATTATTAGAAGCATTTGTTTCCCAAGTGGTATTGGGGAAGTTAAAGTTGACCATGGCATAATTCCCAGTAATGTTTCTATAATAACATTTCAATGATAGACCTCCTCTAGCACCTTTGTATTTTGACATCAGACAAGAAAGGCCAGGTTTAAATGAGGTGTACAAAGCAGAACCAACCACTCCTCAAAAAACAAAGGCTGCAAACAGGTGGCCTGGGCTGCTGGAAGTGGCTCTTCCTGTTCATGTACAATGGAGAATTTTATGATGAATTGAATGGTGATGAGCTGATTGACAGATGGCTTATTTTTAAATAACTTGCAAAGATCATTTGGTGTTTTCCTCTTGGCTGGGTGAAATGTCTAAACACTGAAATAGAAGGAGTGTTGTATTAAGATTACAAATGTTTTGGATGCTGGCGTACAGATTGTACTCACATGGGTCAGGTCTAGCTCCTGTTTGGAAAAGGAAGGGAGCAGTAGAAGGACTGTCCCCTCCATGAGCTCTTGTGCATTGAGGAGACCACGCTAGCCTCTACTGTTCTAAGGCTGCTCTCCTCAGCCTGGAGTGCCATGATGACAGGATTCCCTCTCCCATGCTGCCAGCCCTATTTCCTGTAGGTACTTACTGGAGTCCTCTGACCTGTTGTAAGAGGAGACCATTTGGCCCAAAGAAATAGTCATTATGTGGCAGAAGCTGCAAGCTAAGTCAATCATGAGACGAAATGCATTTTAAAATTTCCCAGCTGTTTCGCCAAGAATTTGAGTACATCTTGAGCTTCTAAGTGTAAGAAACATGCAAAGTCCTCTTTCTCTTTGCCAGCATCCTTCTCTCATTGCATTTAGCCTGCTGTTTACGTACTGTGAGGCTTCTAGCATTCTTGATTTGTATAGGTTCCCTTAGCATTCTTAACCTTTTTCTTGGGCTCTAATCATGATTGTTTGTATCACTTTTATATTCCTGTCTCTTATCCTGTATTGCTACATTATCATCATGTCTTCATGCATAGCTCCAATCTGAAGAATACTTGGAGGAAAAAAATGCACCTGTTCCCAGTTTTTTAGCTTTTACAAGCCAGTAAAGAAGTGCAGGCTGGTTAATGCCAGCCAAAGAAATGTGCCAAAAAAGTGAAGGTGAGATGATATATACATGAGAGCTGCAGTAGTTCTTGCAGTAATGGCTTCACTGTATAGGTGAAGTCTGCATGACACAATACAGAAACATGGTGGGCTGGAGGACAGAATAGGCTGTGCAGTGAGGAGTCAGTGGGAAAAATAGGGAAACTTTCTCATAAAATGCACAGAAGAAGAATCTAGGCATTAAGCTGTGCTTAAAATGGAAAAGGCATCATCTCACATGCTGTCTTGCTCTTGAAATGGCAGACAGGGAGCAGTGAGTCCTGCAGGGCAGTGTTACTGTAGGAATGACAGAGCTACATAAAAGGCCATGTATTTCATCTTCCAAAAGGACCTTATGTCAGTGAGCTGAGCACATGATGCTGAGTAGGTAGGAACCCAGAGCCACAGGAACAAGGATTCCTTGCTTCCTCTGAGCCCAGGGCCCTGCTGCACTCAGTGCTGTGGCTGTGACATAGCAAGACTATGAATGAGTGTTTGCCAGCACCCTGCCACTCCCTTGGCTGGTTGCTCTCTCCTGTGCACTGTGTCACTTCTCTCCTTCCCCCCAAGTCTAACCCATGCTAGACACCATGGCCAGCATTCTCTGTGAACAGCAGTCTAGGTATGACTGCTACATCTCTTTTAGACATGTGGGAAAAGAGGATCTTGAAAGGTCTGTTTCCTGCAAGGGGAAGAAATGTCAGCCCTTGTCCCCTGTCCCTGAGAGAAAGACTGTTCTTGGCACTGTGAAGCTTTGGTTGGTGTTAGCCTTGAATACACAGAGGTGGAGCCACACTGGTAATAGGCAACAAGAAAGGTTGGCAGATATAAGTGTGAAACTTGAGTTCCACAAGACAGTGTAGTTTAGCAGGCATGAAGTAACAACCAGGAGGGAGGAATCTGAGGTTTAGTGTTATTCTTCACTTTGTGAAGAACATTAGCTGCTCACGATCCATTCTCCATAATTTTGCGAACTCACTCTCCTTCTTCCTTTAGTTTTGCTTACACCGCTCTTCAGGTGGGTGTGTTTGATCTATTTCTGCCTCAGCACACTCTCAGTGAAGCACAAGGATGCTTAATCCTTACTGGATGATATATTTTTAGGCTTTGCAGACGGTCTTATGTGTAGGTGCATACCTTGAGGTCTTCTTTTTGCTTGGCCGAAGGTGCTTTCTGGTGTCCTCACCACTTCAGGTGCCACTGAACTGGCTGGTGGGGAGGCTGGCCCAGGCTACTTGACTCCTGGGGTGGGCTTTGTCAAGTTGTCTTCTTGCATAAAGTCTCTGGGAGAAATATCTTGCAACTACTAATCAGCGAGTGAACAAACTATGTGAGGACTGGTGCTTAGCACAGCTCCTGCAGTCAGAGCAGTGATTAGCAGTTCCCTAGCACTTGAGGCAATGGGAGTAAGAGAAGCTCTGTGAAACAGGGATGTGCTGAGTTAGGTTTTGGAGCTCCATAAGAGAGATTGGGCATGCATGGGACTCAGGGCTGTCCTCATAGTATGATAAAAAGGAGATTAGATTAGATTGATGGTAGGCAGTAAGGCTAGAAAATGTGTGGGACAGGGACATTGTGATAGCCTGTATTTCTATGTTCATCTCTTAGAGTCATTAAGCTCAATTGCATTTTAATTCTAGGGTCAGGGGTGTATAGTAGGATGTGCACAGTGCCAGATTACCAAATCATCTCAATGGATTGCAGCAAAGGAAATCCCTTTCATGATGCTGCAGCTTTCCATTCTGTTTATTCTGTACTATGTAAAGCTTTGCTTTTCCCATGTCCAACAGGTTTTCCTTTCATTTCCTGTAATTTTTCTCTTTGTTTTTCTCTCATTTTGCAAGAATCTGGCTGTAACTTTTTCTCATCTTAGCAGTGACTCAGGAGTGTCTCCACTTTATAGGAAGGAGAAGAGATCCTTTTAATGTATGTATACTTGATGGTGAAATTAAGACACAATGGTTCAAATGTTAGCAGTTCATTACAAATGCTAGTCACTTAGGGATGTGGGGAAGGGAAGATGGACGATAGAAAAGAGATAGGAAATAAAAGCATGGAGTCTTTGTAGAGAGCAAGAGAGAGATAGTTACCACCGTGGGTCCAGCGAGGTTCATAGTAGATCTGTTGATCTCAGGAACTCTCATCCAGTCACTTATGGGGATGGGAGAAAGCCAGGAAGCTTCACAGCAAGCGGGCCTGGGGGAGATAGGGGGATTCTTTCAAAGAGGTTTTTCCCCTCAGGGAATTCTCCATCAAAGGTTTCTTTGGGAGTTTTTCTTCAAAGTCCTTAGCTTAGTGATGGACTTTCATCCCTCATTTCTCAGGTTCTTTTTTTTCATCTTTCTTCTCAGTTAGTGTGACATACCTGGCCCAACAGATAAGCCAGCAGGGAGTGGTGCCTTCATTGCCATGCACAAGCTTTATCACCTTCTGCAATGGTCAGCTCCTTCAAGACGCACCCCTGAGAAAGACTGCTTATCCACTTCTGCTTGTCTTTACACTCATAAGCAGAAGTACTGTGGCATGGTGACACCCTCCACTTGCCCCCCTAGAATTCGCAGTTGTCAGTTAGAGTCTTATCACCAAAAAGGCCTCACGAAGCAAGTTTTGAGACAAAAAAAGTTTTGTCTTTCACAAAGTTTCCTCTGGCACATAAATGTGACTCCATTTTATTTTAGTTATTGCTTTGCATCTAGAAGCTTCTGTGGTTTTTATGATTGGTTTGGGGAAAGGTTTGTGTCTCAGGGAAGTTCAGTTTTGAACAGAAAAAGCAAAAAATATCTGTTGACTTTTGGTCATATGCATTGTTTTTGCTTGCAGGGGCATTCATTTGACTTCCTGCTTGTCATCCTTTCACAAAGTATTTTGTAGGCTACTCATTGTCAAATCATTGCTGATACTGTTTGTGTGCAATGGAATATATCCCAGAGAAGTGATTTCTTGTGCTTTCTTCCAAATAAATCTGTCGGTGCTACAGTTCAGTTATTAACTTCTGGATTGTGCAGATCCTTTTGAAAAAGGCTAGGTACCAAATGCTGCAATTTTTTTGCACCACAGCCATTGTTCAAATTGGCACTTAAATCCTTGAATTCAGTCAGAGGTATTATTTAGATTACAACGAGCAGCAATTTCCATTCTGCTGCTGGCCTTGGTTAAGTACAGTTGCCAGAAGAAACTGAAGTGAAAGAACTATTAAGCAACTCTGTAATTACATTGTTTAACCATTGTGGTAGAATTTGGGATTTCACAGATTTTCTTTTTTTCTTTTTTTCTTTTCTTTTCCAGAGAGAGATGTTTTCAAGTGTCTTACATACATTTCTCTTCATTTATTAGTCACACACAGAGCCTCAATGCAAGGGAATCAGACCGTCAGCAACAGGTCTTCTCTTGGGTCCTCTATATGGTCTGTGGCCTTCAGAATTGTAGAATGGCCTGGGTTGAAAAGGACCACAATGATCAACCCCCTGCTATGTGCAGGGTCACCAACCAGCAGCCCAGGCTGCCCAGAGCCACATCCAGCCTGGCCTTGAATGCCTCCAGGGATGGGGCATCCACAGCCTCTCTGGGTAACCTGTTCAGTGCGTCACCACCTCTGTGTGAAAAACTTCCTCCTGATATCTAACCTAAACCTCCTCTGTGTCAGTTTGAAACCATTCTCTCTTGATCCCCCCTGAGTTTAAAGCCACTCCCCTCTTCAGCTGCAACTATGAATTCTTTGCTCTTCCTAGACTTACACACATTGTGCAAGACTCCCACAGAATCCACAAGCCAGCAGCTGTCTCCCGGCCCAGAGACCCACACCGTGTTGTTATTAATACCCAAGCTAGCTGGTGTGAAGTTAGTTCATGCTCATGAACTCATGTGCAAAAGATGCAGCTGCAGCATAAGCATCCTGTCTGGAACAGAGACAGGAATCGTATCCATTTCCTCAAGGCTTCCTATGCTCCTCTGCATTGAATTGTCCCACTATCTTGCGCTGTAGAAACCTGGCACATCCCTAAACTGGCCCATCCTGTGTCTTGAACAAAGGATGTGCCTCACCAAGCAAAGTAAGGCCAAAGTGACATAGTGCTGGGCTGTGTAATTTAAGCCTGTCATGAAGCACACATGTGCAAGGGAATTGAGATGAAGTAATATAGCCAGTCCTTTGCTATTTCCTAACTTCTGACTCCTTCATTGTGCAACCATATGGTTTTCTTTATTCAATTGTTTTTGTGCCCATTGGGGTGAATTGAAGAGTATGGACAGAAAAGACGAGAGGTGAAAGGAAAAAGATAACAGCATTAATAAATAATAAATAGAAGACAGATATTTTAACCAATGCTTTGAAGTAGCATTGTTTTTAAGTGCCAAAGTGTGAAGGGTGAAGACCTCAGGATCCTCTCAAGAGAAGGGATCAAAAGCGTGTAGGTATTTTCAGCTCAAGGCAAGACAAATTACAACAGCCTGAACTTAGGTTCACAGTCCAGAACACACTGAAGCCACCTTGTTTGGCTGCAGGGTTGGAGAGTCTCTTAAGAAGAGACTGAATTTCCTATCTTTTAGCTGTGATGTCATTGCGCGTACATCTAGATCATAGTGAAGTTCTGCTTTCCAGGCTCCACCTCTGGGCATTCTCTGTACTTTCTGAGGCTGACCACAGTGGTGGCAATGGTAACCACCAAAAATACACAAGAGTTGCACTTCCAGTGAAGGAAGCAATGCTCTCTCATATCGCTACAGCACACTCCTGATGCACCATGTAGAAAAATTACAGATTAGCAGCGCTGAGGATCGTGATGTTTGAAGCAGGAAATGGCAATGACAGGAAAGGACAATTAAAATATTAGCAACCCCTCCGCTTTCCTGTAGCGCGGTACAGCCCCCATCACAAAAATACAACACGGATGCAGCACGTGCTTTCAAAACAAGGTGATTTTTGTCGTTGTTTTATCCTTTGCCGCTGGCAGAGCCATTGAGTTTTATCTCAATGCAAGCCTTGCAGCAAGCAGAGACTTTCCAGGAAGCCCCGGCTGTCTCCGGGCTGGTAACACAGGGTGGCACAGGTGCAGCCCTGTTCTGCAGCAGCTTCCTAGAACCAGTTCCTCCCCCTGTGCCCTGTGGCTTTCCCGTGGGTGGCAATCAGCAAGGAGAGGGAGAACCATGTGCCCCTCAGCTTGCTTGGCTTTTCAGTTTTTACATCTGAAGCAGGTGCCCTGCTTCTCCTCGCTGCCCAGGCTCGGGTCAGTGCTTTCCGCAGGCGGCTGCGCGGGCGGAAGGAAACAGCAGTCGCTGTAAGCGCAGTTGGTGAGGGAGGACGCGCGGGGGATGGAGCAGCGCGGTGCCTTCCCTCACACGAGGCTCTCCTCCCCTGGAAGGCTTCGATATAAGCTGAGGAGGAGCTTCAACAGACGCGAGTCAAACACCACCTCCATCCTAACGCACAGCATGCTTCCTTCCACGTTTTCTTTTGCAGGTGGGGCTCAGCTGAACGAAGCCCTGCTCTTCTTCCTCACCATTACCGTACACGCGCGTAAGTCGGGCTGGAGCTGATTACGGCCGGTACGGCCCCGATAAGAAGCTGCATGTTATCTTTCCTCTGCGTTTTGATCTGAAGTCCCTTTCCTGTTGGCAGTTGGTAAGTGGATGCGTTTGCTGTACGGAGCCCGTCTAGCTTTGTGCTCTGCTGCGTAGGCTCACACGGTGTTGCACCCACAGCGGCTGGCGAACAGAGCGCTCGTTTCTCGACGGGACATCTCTTCGCTCTCTTGCGTTGTGTCAGCTGGGGAAGCTCCCAGCTACCCTCACGCAAGTTTACAGCTTCAGAGCCTCCTCCCGGTACGCACCAAAAGCGACAGCCGCTACTGCTCCGTGTAAGTCACCCGGTTTGTTCAGAGGCAGAGCCGTAAGGGCTGACGCCGCTCCGCGCGTCCCTCGCCGAAAGCACTCCGGGAACTGAACGCTCTGCCAGAGGGACGGAGCCTGCCTCCACAAGCTGTCTCGAAAGCGAGCTGCACTCGTAATTGGCTCGAGCTGCCGAGATGAGATGTCCCAGACCTTTCCCAGAGGTCCTCGGAAACTTCCTGGCAAAGCCGAGCTCCGCGCGCTCAACCACGCCGTAGGGCTGCCGCCGGGATGAGCGCCGGCGCCGAGCGGCGGTGACGGAACGCCCGGCGGCCCCCGGCGGCTGCGGGGCCCCCAGCCAGGTGGGGCAGCGGCGGGGGGCCAGGGGGCGGCCCCGTAGCCCCGCCCGACGGCGGAGCGGCGGAACGCGGCTCCCCCGCGGCGGCCCCGCGGTGGGGCCGGGGCGGCGGGCGGAGTCCCGAGCACCGTCAGCCCCCGCCGCCGCAGCCTCGGGGCACCACCGGCGGGTGGTGAGTGCCCGCGGCGGGCGGGTAACGGGCCGGGTGCGGTGGGCGGCGACGACGGGCTCCGTTCGGAGCTGAGAAGGGAGATCCGCCGTTGTGCCGCTAAGCCGCTTGTGCCGGTAATGCCGCCGTGAGCGGGGCTGTCGCGGGGCGCCGGGAGGGCGGCGGCGGCTGTGCGAGCGGCCGGAGGCCCGGCGGGGGGAGAAACAATGGCTGTGTAGGTGCCTCTGCCTTGAGCTGCGCGAAGCCATTAGTGCTGTGTGTGTGTGCGCGCGCTTGTAGTGGAGGGAACGTGCCGTGGAAGCTTCGTGCTGCCTGCTTTTCAGAGTCTCCGGGTTATTGTGCTGAGTTATTATTCAGCAGTGGGATCGGTGTTTCTATTTTAGCTGCTGAAAGCCGTGTGCTCAGCCCCGCTGCTCTTCCTCGACTTAAAATTTCCGTGGAGAGGAGCAGGAACTCTTCCTGATCCGCAGTTGGAACCAAGGCTGGTGGGAGCTATCTGTTGCTTTGTGTGCACGTTGAGTTCCTGTTACCCTGCTAAAACCTCGTTTGTTTGGTGTCTCTCTCCTTTACTGACCCTATGCAGAGCTATTCATAGAAACAACGTGGCTGCAGAGCTATGTCAGAAGGGCTGTGCTGTGGGATGAGATTACTTGGTGTAACCCGGCAACTCCTGCTGCTGGATGGTATAAAATTCACCGTGTGTAACAACATACACAGTTTTTAATGTGGAGAATGTGGTTGTACCAGACCTGTCAGTCCGAAATTTTGAAAACTAAGTTCAAGAAAGGCGTGGAGACAAAGGAAATGTGTGTGAGTGCGGCTTCTTACCAACCTATTTCAGGAGAAGAAAATATTCCTACCTGATGAGATCACAGATGTGATGTTTTTGAAGGAAAAATATGTCTGTATGTATGTAAGATTGCACCAGCAATAGCTTTGTTTTAATTCCCACCTACATGGAATAAATCCATGGATCTTTCTGTCTGGCCTGGTGAGGTGCTTGCATCTGTGTCTGCTGAGCTGAAGCAGTCAGTGAGGTCACTCTTCAGGCCTATGATAACTGCCTGTGAAAAAAAAAAAAAGACAACCAGCAGCAATAAGGACCACGGGATAGGTCCCAAGACCCCAAGGGTCTTTCTGGCCATGAGAGACCCTTTCTGATGTGGAATATATGAGTCATCCCCTGAGGCACCCAGTATCCAGGCATTCCTGAAGCAGGACAGCTGCCCTGGGGCAGTGCCCGTAGAGTGGCTCCAGGGTGGGACAGGGCAGGGCAGCGAGACCCCAGAGCTGTCTGTGGGATCACAAGGGCATGAACTGTAAGGGTGGAAGGAAATAGGTGAGTTATGATGTTTTGGTTAGGCAAGGAGGTGGGCTTTGATATCTACCATGTGTGCTGCTAAATAGAGGCTTTAGAAATTACATATGGGTGTTGCCTCCCTCAGAAGGAAAATGCAGTGGCCCACGTAGTGAATGATCCCATTCACAGAGCCAAGTGCTCGAGGTCCTTCTTCACTTTCTCCTCAGACTTTTGAAAAGTTACAAGCAGAGATGGTTTTAGAGGTTTCTGTGTGATAGCTTTCTTCTTTGTGTGCTCATTTTTGTGAGGGAGAACAGTTGTCTTTGTGATGCCTTCCGTGTACCATGAGTGTCTTTTTATCCTGCTCTCATTTTTGGTGATGGTTTCCGGGTGTTCTGATAAATATCTCTCAGTAAACGACTGATCTGTCCTTCCAAGCCAGCTTTACAAGAGCTCTCCCAAGTCTGCCTTGGCTGGTTTGTGGTTTTCTACCCTCTGCATGTACCTTCACGTGTTGCTAGGCGTTCTGGTTCAGGTGCTTTGCCTGGAAGAAGATACAATCCAGTGGATCCCTTACAGATGTAATTTGAAGACTGCTGTGAGTCTCCATGAGGCTGTCCGCACCATTGCCTCAAAGGAGTCTGTAAGGAAAAACTATTTTGCACAGGATGTCTTGCGGTGTATCACAGGACCTCGTTTTGTTAATCTCTGTGCCTGAAGGTCCAGGTTATTTTAACTACAAGCCTGATTTATTTTATTTTTTAATTATTGTAATAGTATGAGATACTTTACTCTGGCCCCATAGTTAAGGGCGTTTTAGAAACAAATTTCAGATAGCTTGAAATGCTTCTTTAGATATCTTTTCTTACAGATGCTTGCAGTGTTATAGTATAACAAATGGAAATATGCACTGTGTTTTTAAGCGTTTAGTTTACTGAGATTGACAGCTCAGCTGTCATTCATTTAAGTAATATGTTTTTTATTTGTGCTAGCCTTATAAAGAAGGTGATGAAAAATACTGGGAAATTAATCTGAGGTAACTGAGTGTAGAAGGTTTTTTGGTCTATTTCAGAGTTTCTATTTTCTGCCATCTGTTTACGTAAAAGCCCAAGAGCTTAGCAGCAGAACAAGAAAAAACCCTCAACTTTCCCATTAATCCAGTTTTCTTTCTGCTTCTACTATCGCAATGTTGTGTATTACTAACTACTATTTGTAATCTTCAGGGGGAAATAAAATACAACTTTTTTTCTTCTTTCCCTTACCCCTTAATGATGTGTGAACTTCTGTAGGTGTTAAATCTTCCTGTCTGCCTTTTATCCTCATCCTACAGAAGAATCTGAACCCTCAGCTTTTTGCAGTGGTTGCTGAGGTTGGAGGGAAACATCACGTGCAAGCTGCAGTTGCCTTTGCAGGTCACCTTTCTGCAGTGCATTGAAATTAATCTGCTGCACTTTGTGGTTCGGTGTTTCAATTACTGCTATCGGTGGCTGGTCTTTGTGCAGAAAGCTTGAAGGGCTGAGGAGCGATAGGCAGCGTTCACTGGTGTGTGTGCTATTAAATAAAAATAGAAACACAGAGCATGCTTGTGGTATCACTGCCTTTTGAATAAATGTGTGTGCAGATTATGGCAAGACTCTTCAGTAATGCTGTGTTCGGTACGTATCACCTTTAAAACATCACGTCCTTAAAATTCATTCTGTTAGGGTGGAGTAGCTCCTCAGTGTTCTGAATACAGTCATAACTTACTCCTGAGGGCAAAACTGAAATGTTGGTATCTCAACAGGAAGATCCTTTACAGCACTGCTACAGAATGGGTGAATTTTAAGCGTCTCCCGGGTAATAACTGAAGTCTCTGTGTAACTGTTTGTGTTGTTCCACTCCCAGCCCCGGCAGCAGCAGTAAAACCCGAGTGCATTGTAATGGAGCTATTCTTTACATTCCAGCATCCGTGGGGAGCCAGGAGGAGCAAGGCAAAAAGTTGAATAGCCCCCATGTGCCCTGGCTGGGGAGGAAGGGCTGGAAAACTTAAGAAGCCACAAAGCTGATCCTCCCTCCTTTAGGCAGAGGGATGGAGTAACCAGGGGCTGGTTTTAAGACCAGGCAGGAATGAAATGAAGTTCTTACTACATCAGTGAAGCTCTCCTTAACATCTGTTGGTTCAGAGTGGAAGTTACCATTTTCTTAGCAGTATTGCTTTCCTTTGGGACAGCAGCCAACAGAAAGCTGTTTGGGAAATGGGTGACTAGCAGTCTTAGATTTCCATAGGCCCTTCAACTCTCTTTTAAAACAATGTTTTCTCAGCCTTGAGAGTATGAGATGGAAATATGAAAATGAAGATCAGCTGCTGCAGAGCTCAGAGCAGCTTTTTTTTTTAAGCTGGATCTGCAGACTGGTGCTTCTCTTGCACAGCAGTAGCCTGGTGCTGCTTGCTTGCGCTACCACTATTCTCAAAGCCCTCTGGCCAGCAGTGAAATGAGAGTGGAGTGAGGGGCTTGTCATCAGCTCGGGCAGAGCCCCAACAGAAGTAAGCAGTGGAAATATGCGTACAAAGTGGCTGCTCAATGGTAAATGATGTGTGTGTGCCTGTGTAAGATATCATGCAGGAGGCAGGAGAGGAGGAGTCCCTTTTCCCAGGGTAAGAAAGGAATGGAGGTTGTGTCTCTGATACATCTTTTTTTCCTCCTTTCCACTGTAGGTGTTGACTTATGCAGCTCCTTTCTGTGCAGACTTATTTTGCTGCTCTGTGTTGTGCTGATGCAGTTTTTTGGCTACGTGATGACCTGTGTGGGAGAAACGATCTGCTTAGGGGAAGAGTCCTGCCAGCACCCCAGCATGAAGCGAGGGACGCAAAAGGGAAGGAACTTGCAGATTTTTGTTCTGTAATGGGAAGTGAGGAGGGTACGTGACAGCTTAAGAACTGCTGTTGCTGAACGAAAGCATGACCTTACTCATCTTTTGGCAATTAAAATAGATATTTCCTGTTTCTCTGAAGTTCTTGAACCTGCCTGCCTATGTCCTCCATCAATGTCATGTCTGAGCACCTTGGAAATGCTATCACCTCAATCTCCACAGTGCTTCAGATAGTCTGAAGCTGATGTGTGGAGTTGAAACCAGGAGCAGGGTTAGTGGTGTAGATGAGAGATACCCTGTAGGGTTTGTTTGAACATAAAATTTGCACAAGATTAAGTGGAGACACGATATTAAATCCACTTAATGAAACACCAGAGCAAGTTAGGATTTGTCCGTATGGTGAATGTGCGCAAGGCTCGCTAGCATGTGGTTGCTAGTCTTGGTCATGCCCTGTGTGCAGACAAGTTACTGCTTTCTCATTCAGTTAACTGAGAAAAGCCTGCTTTTCACTGAAAAGAGTTAAGGGAAAACTACAGCTTGCTCTACTTGCCCAGACATTTTGCAATATTTAATGAGACGAGGAGACAATTTTTGCCTCAGCTGAAGATCTGGAAGGCTGTGTAGGGCTATCCTTCCCACCCACATCCACTAGTTTTGTAACTGCCTGTGGTGGTTTTAATCCCCAGTTCTCAGAGGAACTTGGTAGTGATCTGCCAAGTGGTGCAGCGGCTCTGATGTTGCAGTACCTCTGTAGTCTCCTTTGGTGGTTGTCCTCTCCTTTCTCTGCGCGATTCCCAAGTGTAGATGTTGGCAAAAGGATGCTAAAATGGGTGGGTAAGGATGTATCCTCCAGCTCCATTGCAGAGCAGTTGTAAATGCTGTACGTGTAGGAGGGGAATGGACCACAAAGTGTCTGCTGTGTGCTCTCCCTAAATAGCATCTCCTGCTGCTGGAGGCTGGCAGGTCTGACGTAGCTGTGTGTTTCTCCTGCCTATGCTGCTCAGCTTGTGTTGCGGAGCACAGGCCAGGTGTGTATGCTGTGTTGTGACCTAGACAGCTGGTTCAGATACTGGCAGTACAAATAACATTTGTACAGTTTCTGAAGTACAGTAAATACAGAAATAACAGTGAATACAGTTTCTGAAGACTGACTTTTTCTTGCAAAATGTGTTAAGAAAATACTGTTACTTCATCACCCAAGCCATTCTCTGATTCTGTGATCTTAATTGGAGCAATTTAAGTGGAATAGCTGTTTTCATTCCTTCTGTGTTGAAGACATGCCCTTTATTGTTTTCAACTTGGGACATGGATGTTTTTGTCTTTAAAGATTTCTGATTTAAATGAAGAATGCTGCTCAGAGCTTCCTTGGAAAGGGCACTGAAGTAAAATAGAACATACATGTTATTCATTGGATTTCACAGGACTTATTTCTTATTACAAACGGTTGGTGTCTGATTATCATTATTATTATTTTTTAAGTTGAATGACTGAACTCAACTAATGCCACTCAGTAAGTGTCTGAAAGCGGCATTTAAAGTGTTGAAATTCAGGCAACAGTGTTGAGGAAATATGGACTTTTCTGCAACGCAATTATGTGACAAGCAGAAATAGCTGAGTTTCTGATGTATTTTTGCCAGCAGACTTTTTGATCTTTAATGGAAGACAAGCTTAGAGGGTTTCTTTGTTCTGCAAAGCTGCTTGGTAACTTCCGCAAAACTTGTGGAGGTCTCAAATATGTGAAGTTCTGTGGCACTGAGAGATGTGGCCATGGTGATGATGGGCTGATGATTGGCCTAAATGATCTTGGAGGCCTTTGTCAACCTTAATGATTCTATGATCCTATGATCTCCTGGCAGATTTGTCTGAAATTAGCCAAAAACAAAGCTCTACAAGGAAAGGAAGGATAGGTGCATATGCATGCAGAATATGATTGCATAAATTTCATTTTGTGGTCCAAACGTTTGTGCTATAGCAGCACAAAGTGCCTATTACTGTACTGCATTTCATGCTCTAATGGCCGTGCACGAATAGCAATGTGATGGATCTTGGTGATGCTGGAAGCTGAGCTGGGTTCCGTATGCTTAGAGCAGCAAAGACATTGATAGATGATGCAGTTGTTCATGCCTACAGCATACCTTGCTCTGGAGATTTCTAGCTGTAAGCTGAAATAAATATCAGACTTCACTGCTGTGGGAATATGCCATGAAGTCAGGTTTGGTTACAGGGGAGCAGATCCGTGCTGCAGGAGGTCCATGGTGCTGCTGTGACTGGCAGGGAGGTGAGCTGTGTGCTGTCATGAGGCTGGCTCACCTGCTGCTCTTATCTTCAGATAGGAGACTGTACGCATACAGCCCTGGTCAAATCTGATGCTTAGCAAAGGTCGGGTAGGGAAAGATCGCTAACATGTTTAAAAATATCACAGCCCTGAGAAAGATCCTGCTTGTTTTGTTGTAGCTTTGAACAGCTGTGGAAACCGAGACTCCTACAGCAGCAATAGGTGCTGTTTCACTTCCAGCAGACCAGAACTGGCTGAGAAAGTAACAAGCGAAAGCGATGCCAGGAGCTGATGACTGGCAGTGAGCATTGGGTGTGAAGGTAGGGGGCTGTGGGAAGGACAGGACTGTGTGCCTGTGGCCATCCCATCAAGAGAGCTGGCCTGCATACATTTTGTGCCCCATGGCTCTCAGCAGCGCTGGTAGGTGTTGAAGCTAAGGCAGGAGTAGAAGGACTGTGAGGATGTGAGAGTGTGTGGTAGGATGATACACTCCTCTGGGCTGCTGTGATTTTAGGGGTGAGTGTCCTCTTCAGAAGCAACCGTCCCAAATACTGATACATAAATACTCATGTTTCTGGGGGAAGAAGGGATCTCTGTGTAGCGCTGAGAAAAGCATATAAGCCTTCCCAGCATTCCCTACTGACTGATTAAGGCAGCTTTCCTCTCAGGCAGATGGCAACTGAAGATTACTGTCAGAGGTAATTAGCTTTCCTTATGTACAGGCAAGGAAACAAAGGTGCATAAATCAGGGCACAGAAAGCCAGCGCAGGCTGACTGCCCCTAATAGTCAGCACTGCAACATGGGCTGTTGTGTCTCTTTATAGCACCAAGTCACTGTAACTATGACACAGAAACATGTAAATGAATGTGTGAAGTATTCTTTAAGAGCTGAGCTCCTGTGTAACAACCAACACAGCTGTGCTGTGAACAATTCCAGTTCTGAATTTGCCTTTTTGCCCACATCTTTGCCCTGAGTTCTTATTGTGAGTTTGGTTTCAGTGTTGTCTAAGGAAACATGCAATTAGTGGTACTCCTAATGCTGAAGTCAGCTACAGCTACATCAGTGAAAGCTCATGAGTTTTGAAAAACATCCTTTTTTACTTTTTATTATCTTAAAGAGTGAAGAATGCATTGTGATATGAACTGATTTTATTCTGCGATGTAGACTTTTTAGTAACTTTTCCCATTCAGCAAACATCAGTAAGATTTCACGTTCTGCATTACGTGTTCTTTAGAACCGTGTCTTTCAACTATGGTATGAATCTTGTAGCTGTGGAAATGCTCAGGTTAAGTACTGTTTGAGGATTGTATTTGGTGGCTTTTCCTATTTAAGACACATTTAAGAAATGAAACAAAGCACTAAAAGCCCGCAGGCACTCTGCTGCTACCTGTACAACCGTTCTTTGTTAGCTCAAAAACACTTTACACCCACAAAGCACTCTCAGCTATGAAGTTGCTGTCTGAGCTTTTCTTACCATGTGTGGTGTTGTTGGAGATATTTTTGAGCTTTAGTGGCAAGAAAATTAAACCGTGTGTAAAGAAAGCTCTTGAAAAAAAAAACCCTAATACTCGCAATATTTGAACTTCTCCAATTGCACAGTGTCTCTTTTGATTTAGTTTTTAGTAGTTAGCAGGTAAGGTGAGTTTTCTGATTAACTTTCATGACCCAGAGGCAACATTAATATATTCATTGCAGTGCTGAATTGAGAATACTGGAAATGTCAGGCATTCATGTTATCAAAGAAGCTGCTGAAACTGTTGGTGTCCTGAAGCTTGCTTACTTCTGATCTGTTAGGATCACTACCCTGGGAAGCTTGCAAGACCTGCTAGCAGTGTGGGGTAAGTGCTACCATTTGCCACCATTCCCCCACTCTCTCAATTAATTTAGCTTTATGCTTTTCACTGACTTGTTTTGCTACATTCCTGCTTCTACATTCTCGAGCTCTCCATTGGCACATATGTGCCCCAGCAGATGGATGTGCCAGCTCTGCTGTTAGGGGAAGATACCGTCCCAAAAACCTAGCTTTTGCTGGTGGGGGTGTTCATGGTGTTTGCTGATATTGTTATTTTTAAGCAGCAGAGGCAAGATGAAAAGCAGCATGGTGAAAAACAGTGACTACAGTTTTCTTGGAGCTATGACTGCATGTATGTTTTGTGCATTATTTCAGTGAAGGTGAAACTTCCATTCTGTATGCTAGCACAACTCTGTATGCTCACACCTCTTTGCTTGCCTGTTTATTCCATGCAAATCTCTGTAATGTAATCTCCACAAACTGACTGGTGAATTGAGTTGCGTGATTCCCAGTCGCTCTTGTGAGAGCTGAGATTAAGTCCCTGGCTCCAAATCAACCAGGGCTGGGTGTTTTGAACACTCTAGTATTGTTACAAGACAGGTGTACCTGAATGTGCGTGTATCACACAGATGGTAAAATTCTCTGATTGTTCCTTCTTTATCTAGATCAGTCGTGGTCTCTGGGGAAAATGTGGTGATCTGATATGGTTTGTAACTGAACCATTTTGAGACCTGCCTAATTTAGCTATTTCCAGCTTTTTTTTTTTTTTCCTTCTACCTCTCCCCACCTTTTTTATCTGGGTATCCAAAGGACTTGACCTTGAGCCTCTGATTCTGCAGGCACTCCTGAGATAACACCACTGGCTGTGAATGCAAGTGATGTTGTGGTGGGGTTTGTCTTTGTTAACAGTTTTCTGTTTTCTCAAGCTTTGTACGGTATATGTGTGTTTTCCTTAGTATGTTTGCTCACTTAAAAGGATCTGGAGAGGCAAAACTATCATGCTCTATTTCTTCAGGAGGAGCAGCTGTCCTAAGCAACAGAAGTCTTTTCAGGTTTGCATGTTGAGGTATAAGAAGAAAAGGACTTGAACTCCAGCCCCCGGAGCATGTTGCGAGACTTGTTTGTATTTGTCTTTCTGGAAGAAGATCTGAAGGAAAAGGAAAAAAATGGTCTGAAAAGGAGCCGTGTTGGCCCTGCAGAGTGTGGGAGGAGCCTGCATGAACTCAGACCTCCCATTCCCTCTGTGTTTTGCTCTATTGGGTACAGATTGACAATTAGAATGTGTAATGTATAAATAGGAGTCCATCTGAAGGCTGGCTAAAGCCTTCAGTATTAAATCCAGGAGAGTATAACAGAGCTGGGGAAATGACAGCCTAATAGTGATGACAGGACAAGGGGGAATGGCTTTAAACTAAAAGATTAGAAATTTAGATTAGATATTAGGAAGAAACTATTTATTCAGAGAGTGATGATGCTCTGGAACAGTCTGCGCAGAGACACTATGGATGCCTCATCCCTGGATATGTTCATTAAGCCTGGATGGGGCCCTGGGCGGCCTGATCTGGTAGGTTGGATTGTGGCAGAGGGATTGGAACTGGATCATCTTTAAGGTCCTTTTCAACCCTGGGCCATTCTATGATCATTCCATCAAGACTGTGTTATCTAATGTGTGTTTCATTTCTATTTATCATTTTAATTTTTGATGCAGTTAGAACTGGATTTATAGCGTTTGCTTTGCTTAAAGCTTTGAGAGTTGAGGAGGCAGAGCTATTACTGCTCAGCTTATATGTGCTTTGGATTTTACATAGGTTATGGGTTAGCTTTTGACAGAACTCAGAGGTTTTTGTGCTGCAGTAGAGCTCCATTGCTGCTGGGCATGGAGATAAGTTCTTTTCAGTGTTCACAGAATCACAGAATTGTAGGGGTTGGAAGGGACCTCCTGAGATCATCGAGTCCAACCCCCCTGCCAAAGCAGGTTCCCTACACCAGGTAGCACAGGTAGGCATCCAGGCAGGTCTTGAACATCTCCAGAGAAGGAGACTCCACCACCTCCCTGGGCAGCCTGTTCCAGTGCTCCGTCACCTCACTGTAAAGAAGTTCTTGCGCATGTTTGTGCGGAACTTCCTATGCTGCAGTTTCCGGCCGTTTCCCCTTGTCCTGTCTCCACTCACCACTGAAAAGAGTCCGGCCTCGCCATTCTGCCCCCCACACCTTAGATATTTATAGACCTGGATCAGGTCCCCTCTCAGTCATCTTTTCTCAAGGCTGAACAGACCCAGTTCACTGAGCCTTTCCTCATAGGGGAGATGCTCCAGGCCCTTCACCATCTTTGTGGCCCTCCGCTGGACTCTTTCCAAGAGATCCCTGTCTTTTTTGTACTGGGGAGCCCAGAACTGGACGCAGTACTCCAGATGAGGTCTTACCAATGCACAGGAAGAATTTAAAAATGATAAAGAGAAATTTTGGGGAAAGGCCTGTAGAGGGGCAGAACAGGCAGAGTGTATGAAAATTTGTTTCCAGCTGATGTGGTTTTTATTGCAGAAACTCGTCTTGTTCTCCTAGTCCTCATGTAGAGGTATAAATGTAGGCAAAGAAACTGAGAAAATGGACTTTATCTTATTCTTGATTGTGACTATAGGCAAGGTTTAGAAAATATACGAAATATTTGATACTTACAAAGCACCAATTTGATGAGAATCCAGGAGTTACTGTTTCTCTTCCTCCCTTCCAAAGCCACTGGTTGGATTTGGATCTCTGTAGGGCTGCCCTGTAACCCCAAGTTAGCGATGTTCATCTGTGCTGCAGGAGGTATGTTACTTGTTGGAATGAGCCCTAAGCCATTTTAGAACACTGGAATATTGTTTTCTTTCTTGAACGAGAAAAATTGAAAACAGCAAACCAACTGGCTCTTTAATGTTTTCAGTTTCGATTATATCTACACTGTGCCACAGATATGGATCTACACTGCACTGTGTCAACCTGAGTCAAAATATTAGAAAGATGTCAAGGGTCACCTACCAGCCCTACTGTAGTTTCAAGCTGGAGATAACATTTTCTGTCTCTCAGCAAGGCTAATTAGCTTGTCATCAAACCACTGCACCAAATGCTGTTACTGTTTAAGGGCACGTTCAGTGGTAGCTGATGCCTGTGTTCTGTTGTGTTTTGCACATCAGGGTTTTCTGGCAGGATACTCTGGCTCATGCTCTGCACTGCTGTTTTTCTCTGCAAAGCAGGTATAGCAGGTATTTGGTCTCAGCGGCAGTGAATTCAACATAGTTAGACCCCAAAGTGATACGTCTGTGAACCAATGTGCATCACTGATTGCTGTGGTACCTCTGAGCACAGGATCACAGCAGCCTGAGAGGCACGCTCTTTTTTGAATAGGTCTAAAAAAACCTCACAGTTATAATAACTGACCTAAGTCTAGTGCCTTCTTGCTTTCCAAGAAACAATCCAAAGAGTGAAAGCAACCTCTTTTTTTTCTGTCCTGTTCCTGTTTGTTTTTTCTGCTTCTATGCCTGCTGCAGGGCACCTAAGAGTGCTGCTGAGTGCCCAGGCAGACAGAAGAGGAGTAGACAAGGGCTGATGCCACTGAACAGATTTTGGAGAAACAGGAGGGAGGAGCAGGAGCCTGGGCCTTAGTGATAAGGCCAAGAATGAATCAGGTCATGCACGCCTTTGGAACATTTTGCTGAATTTTCCCTGTTGATAGCATAACTTATGGTTTGTGTTTCTTGCATGTGAGAGAAAGAGAGGCTACAAATTGACGTGTTACAGGTCTTGTCTGAAATGAACAAGGGCTTGGGTTTGGCTGGATCATGCCACCGTACTTGCTTTCTTGTATTTGAAGGTGCTAGTAGGGATAAATTGAGTGAGAGAGAGAGGCTGGAGATGATGGTTTGGGTGGGATGTGGGTTCTGTGTTGTCTGCTGTGTCCATAAACTCTGCCCTTTGCTGGGCCTACCTGGTAGGAAGAACTGCCTGAGATTTCTGGAAGGAATCCAACCTCTCTCCCAGCTGTCCCACATAAGTCAATGAAGATTGCTGGGTGAGAATATAATAGATGTTTTGACTGGACCTGAATTCCTTATGAACGCATTTTGGCTGAAGGATATTCTTGCTTGGGAAAGGTGTTTGGCATGTAAGTAGGGCTGGAGAATCATGTAAGAGCAAAAGAGAAGCGAACTGAAATGGCACTTGACTATGAAAGATAGAGCTGAAGCTGCTGTTCCCTGTTGTTTGATCCAGCTGGCAGGCATGCTTTGGTGAGGAATAAAAGTACTTATGTCTGCAGTTAAAAAACAAAAATGAAATAAAATGATAAACTTATTGCTGTCCCTCATAGTACAGAGTAGGACCCACCGTTAGTGGGATGGTGAAAGAGCAGGACACAAGCACTTAAGTCAATCTATTAACTCCTTCTCCATTCTGTTCTGAAGCATGTGCGGCCATGAAGAAGATCCGAGAAGGATACAGTTCCAGTCTGCACCTCCCTTAGGGGAAGTCAGCAGAAGCTATGCTTCAGGCTGTAGTAGCTGGTAAAAAGCAAAGGCTGGCTGTATCTACTAAACCACTGAATCTATGAAATGTTTCTATTTCTGTGCTACTGAATCTACTGGACACCACTGACTGTAGCTGAGTCCTTAGAGAAAAGACCATCTTGCTGCTACTTTACAGATCTTCTGCTGTTGTTGGAAAATAGAAAGCTTTACTGGTAGCTCCAAAACCCATTCTTTCTCTGGGAGATGACCATCTCTTCCCAAAGTAATTGGGATGCTATGGAAGTAAATGGCGAGTTCTGTGTGATGTTGGAGTGTGGAAGAAAGCTGTAGGATCCAGAGTCAGAAAAGTCTTTTCTACTGCTTAGACCATCAGTCAGAGAGATTAGGGCAGAAGGAGTATGAAAATGTATCTTCTGGAACAGGTGGAATCTTCAATTGCTACAAGCGATGTGATGTTGGAAGTCCCCAGTGCCATTTTGTCAGAGAAAAACCTTATGGTGTTGTGATTTTGCAGATCTGCAAGAGGAAGAATAACAGCTTTATTTTCGTATTAGGAAGGGCAGACTAGACAGAAGGCTTTTCCAGTTAAGGTACTGTTAAACTCAGCACTCCAAAACCAAATTATTGCTACAGGCTTAAAAATGTATTTTTAATTCAAAGTCACTTTGCTAGAATAATCCAATCTGCTCTTCTAATTTAAACTAATATTTCTGAGGAATTCTGTTTTATAATAATCTAACATTGAAAGGGAGCTTTGGAAATTGAGAAACTTCTTTTTGAAAGTGTGTAAGGGAAGACACTGGACTTACTCAGCCACAGCAGTACCTTTAAGACTACTGCAGTGCTATTTTATTGTCTGTTGTGGTATTTCCTGGAAAATAAGGGAAATAACGAACTATGCTGCATATGCTAAAGGCAAGAGCTGGATGAGTTAATGGTGAATGGTTATAGATGTAGCAGTAGAAATATATAGATGTGTTATAATATGCCCACATTTTGGCAACTTAACTTGAGAAAAATGATCATATGAGAGCGGTATCTTGTTTGTCATTCTGCTATGGGGCTATTTCATCACCTGTAAGTGCAGACCAAAAGGAAACAGTATTGCAAGGCCGGCAATCACAAGTACTTCTTTCTTTTTCTTTTTCCCCCCACTGTCCCTTTAAATTACAAGGTTCACTCCATGCACGTTTTGAAGCTTGCTGCCCTTCCTCCCCCACAGCTACAAGGGTAGGAATGTGAGGCCTGAGAGAGCTTTTTTTATGCTGTCAGTTAATTGCAGCAGCAAGAAGTTAAACTATCACAAGACTGGGTATGGAGCAAAGACTGTTTTAAGATGAGTAGTACTTAATTCAGTAGCAACCATTTTTTAGTTAAATATTTATTAATGGTTTACTTTACTAATCCTCTAGGGTCCTTAGTAAAATAACAAGGATGGATGGCAAAGCTTCCAGCATTATATTGCTGCTGGTTTAGTATTAAGCAGGAAAACAAAAAGAAGGCTTTATAGGAGTTATGAAGGAAGGGGATCATAATGTTGATCCTGTGGTTGTCTGATCAATCAGCTGTAAAAAAACAAAAACAAACCACCCTCTGTTAACAAGGGTGGATAGTGATAGGAAATGGGGGGGAATGGTTTTAAACTGAGACAAGGGAGGTTTAAGTTAGATATTAGGAGGAAGTTTTTCACACAGAGGTGGTGACGCACTGAACAGGTTGCCCAAGGAGGCTGTGGATGCCCCATCCCTGGAGGCATTCAAGGCCAGGCTGGATGTGGCTCTGGGCAGCCTGGGCTGCTGGTTGGTGACCCTGCACATAGCAGGGGGGTTGAAACCAGACAGTCATTGTGGTCCTTTTCAACCCAGGCCATTCTATGACTCTGTGATTCTGTAGCTGCCTTGCATGATTGTTCTTACCCTACAGTACAGCTCCATTAACTGCATGTGTAACTGTACTATGAAATAGGCTATGAAATACTGGCTCGTATCAGACACAGCACTTACAGAAGTAGCAGATTAAATAGTAGTGTAAATAAGGATGCACTTCTGGCAAGGGTGCTAGTTCCCTGCTTCCACCAAGGGGAAGAAAAAGGTGCCTTCTTATAGAGCTTACGTATCACATATCCAGTGCACCCCATGGCGGTTTGGTGGGGAGCTGGAGAAAGCATCCTCCTGTCCCAAAGAGGTGTGTGCTGATCTTGGAAATCTTGTAATTCCATAGCTGTTGGTCATGCCTAATTCTGTTAATGCCATTCTACTTGGCCAGGGTGGGAAGTTGAGCAGAAGTTAGTTTAGATTCCTGTTAAAAAGTGATCATTATTCTTTTTTTTATGCATCCAGTCGCTTGCTTGCTTTCAGAAAACTAGCAGTGTGCATGTTGGGTGCTTGCTGATATGCTGGCTTCCACACGTCTTTCATCGTGTGCTATTGGAGGCTTTTTAGTAAGAAGAGAGAATTGAATAGTAGAGTTCCAGACTTGCCCTTCTTGCTTTACTTAACCTTGGTCAACCTTGACCTAAAGACACCATGAGCCTGTCAGTTAGATAGATGAACTTAAATCTAGATGCCTAGTCTTGTAATGAGCAAGCTGGAACAAGACTGCATTTTACAACCAAAGCACATCTTTCCAATTCCATATTTTCTAGCATCTCTCACTATAGGAATTTTCTAGAGCAATATTTGTGTCACAGAAGTTTGTTTTTGCTTGACTAACTTTCTCTAACAGTCATCTATTTTTAAAAGGGGAAGGGAAAACACTGTCACCATTTAAAAATAAACTCATAATTTCTTCAGCAAATAAGGCAGCATTCCTATTTACTAAACCAGGTTAAGAAAGTCTTCACTTAAAAAAGGATTTCCTTGATTACAGAGCTGTCTCCTCAAAGCCCTGAGTGAAGCCAGGCATGGGGGGATGGGATGGTGAGGAGGCACTTACGTAATTAAAGACCATTCTGTGTTCCTAAGAGCTGAGTTAGAAACACCCTGAATGTATGCTTACAGTTGTGTGCATGTGCCAGAATGAATGTCCTACATAAGATGCTGAAAGTTGTTACTGATTCCTTATTATCTTGTTTGAAGAAGCATGATGACTTATTTTCAATAATGCTTTGCAGGCTCTGTCAGTATCTTTGTAAATACTTTAGAGGAGAATTATTTTTTTCCTTTCTGTGAATAGTACTGTTATGAACAGTATTTTTGATGCTAAGTGCTCCTTTACTGGGTAGCTTTGCCTTGTTACATGCAGCTTCGTCTGACCTGTCAGCAAGGTTCTCTGTCAATGGAGCTTTATCAATTTACACTGAAGTTGGTGAAATCAGTAATACAATCAGTTGAACTGATTGAATTAGGGGGTAAAATGTAAACTGTTGATTTCTACCTTAGTGGTATATTTTAGCAATTATTTGCAGAGTAGGGGGATGCAAGAATGCCAACAATCTTATGGAAAAAAAACCAAACAAACAACGAAATTGAACAGTATATTTTCCAAGTGAATGAGTCACTTTGTGCAGCTAATAAGACTAGACTAAAAAAGGTTGAAATGGTAATAGCTGCCTCCTGTGGTATTCCATCTAGAAGAGAGCAGGACAGCCTTGGAAGTATACTTGAGATCGACAGATTATAGCTTGCTCATTGAATGACTTTGTTACTGGTGGGTGCAAGATCATAAAACCTTGTCCCTGACCCTACAGTTCAATCTCTGCAAAGAATGTAGAAATAAAAAGAAATAATAAGGAAGTTATTGGTTTTCTGCACTCACTGTGACAAATGGGTCACTGATAGGTATTTCTTCAGGGTGGAATCTGTGAGTAGCAGTAGTTTGCTTTTTAAACATACCGCTTATGGATCGCTTCAGTTGTTCATACCTCAGCTTTTGTTGTCTTCATGCTCTTAAGTGCAAGCTTAAAATAACAGCAGCTCTAAATATTCCATGAAGGAATAGGGAATTGAAAAAAAAAAAAAAGAAAAAAGAAAAAAATTGCCCCTGAAATCCACATCAGAAAGCTAAAGGGTTTGTTTTGGAAAGCACAGCACTACGGTTGTTTGGATATGGCTTGCTTCTGTTGGAGACCTATTTGTTACCTTCGCTTTCAAATACATAAATGTGCAAGTAGGTGTTTATGCATTGTGTGCACTGAACCTGTTTTCCCTTACTGTGACGGGGGGAGTGGTCAAAATAATAGAAGAATATAGCTTGAGAGTAATATGAGTAAATTTCCACAGTAGTTTGTGGCCAGAATGTCTATTTTGGACTTTGAAGAGGGTTAAGCAACAACGATTCATTCATAGCTCCTGAAAGGGCAGCTCAGTCTGTTAAGATGTGAGCAATGCAGAACTTTTCCCCTGCGTGTCTGTAGGAGCACAAGCTTCTGGTATTTCTACTTTATCTTCTGGTTTTACTGATCTGTGCAATGAGGTAAAAACTTGACTTGAAAACCAAACATTTTCTCTGTTGCTTCTCCCAAACTTACCAGTTCCTAAGTACTTTCCACTGATTGGGCCTTAACTTCTCTCTCTTGCTGTACTATGCATAAATGTAGCATTCTTCTTTTATTAGGCAGTGAAGCCTGGCCTGTGTCAGGAGCTGGAGAATGAGCAGGGTATGAGGGTGTGAGCAGGCAGCTTCAGTGCAGCTTTAAATGGCCAAAGCTGGACTTTAAGGATATTCAGTAGTCCTTTAGAAGCCAGCAGCAGTTTGTGGCAGATTCATCAGTGTCAGCCTATCTGCGTCCTGCAGAGTGTGCATGCTGGTTTGACTGTGTAATTATGAAAAAGACAGTGGGAGGGGTAAGAAGGAAGAGAAGAACAGGTAGCTGCAAAGGCTATCTTCTGTCTTGTGAGGCTGATTTCTTTGGGATGCCGGTGGGCAAAGTGGAGCTCTGGCTCTGACACACCTCTGGAAGAACCTGTCTTTCTGCACAGTCTTTAAAGTGAACCTAAAGTGAGCCTTTCTCAGTATTTGTGTCACTGTGCAGAGTAAGCTTGTGTGTTAGATGCAGAGTAACATTCAACTCCTGTCACTGGGACTCAGTTTGAGAAATCAAATTCTCAGTTTGAGAAACTGTCGAGTTTGTGGTGATGGAGACTGGCTGTAATAATAGTGGTTTCCTTCCATAGGTTGCAAGATGTTGCATGAAAGTTCATTTTGATATTGTAACTTGGATTTAAATTTCTTGTTTTCTTTCTTATTTCAGGTCTACCAGTCATGAAACGAATTCTTCTGTTTTTCATCCTGGCTGCTGCAGTTATGTATGGTATATTGCATGGAAATCTGTGGAGAAATAACTTCTACTGGTATGGTGACACTTTGTTTGCTTATAGTGCAAATACCCTCATGGCTGTCTGAGATATGTGGCTGTTAGTAATATGTTGCTGAACAGTTGTCTATGAGTAATAGATAGAAAGTATGATTGGTGTGGGTGTATGTGTGTTTCTGTTTTTTTTCTGTTATGTGTTCTTTGTTTTTTGGTTTTACTTTTTTGTGGGTAGAGTGAGGGAATGAATGTGATTGCTCTGTCCTGCCACCCTTCCTCTCATATCATTTTTAAGCTTAGCAGACGACGTACAGCTAGATTTATGGAGAGTTAAAGTCCGCAAAGATAGGAAGCCACTCCGAGTTCCATGAAAATAGGTGCTCCTGTGATGAGAAAGGTCTCATCTATGTGCCATGTGTCTGCACTGTGTCTGCTCCTGCCTTGCATGTTTAGTGTTGGCTTGCTACCATAGATAAATGACATGGGAGTGATCTGCCCCACACATGAGAATGAATATCTGCATGCAGAATGACCACCTTCTTGCAAAACTGAAGCTTACAAAGTCCCATAGACAAAATTCTGGAAGGTGAGCCCTTGCTGTCTCCAGGGCACACATGACAGGTGGCCTGGGACCTAAACTTATTGCAGAAGCTGAGCTTCCGTTGGAGTTTGCACTGGTGTGACCAGAGTTCTGCTTGTGTTATGAAGACTATCGTGATAGCCAAACATTACTGTTAAAAGCTTACTTGTGTTTATCTCACTTAGAGCATACATTTGATAAGAATGGCTCTCTGTTGTGGTTTCTGTATATAGCAAACCTCAGTATTACACCATTTCCCCTTTTGCAGGATTAGCTTTTATGGACAGACTTCTTCTGTGAGGGGTCCTTCTTCCAATGAGGCTAGTGGAGTTACCCAGTAAGTTCAGCAGCTGAGTGTTCTTTGTGTGTGGTCTTGTTTTTGTGGGTTTTTTTTCTTCTTTTTTTTTCCCCCGTCTGTTTTTTGGGTAAGTGGGAGGGAGCGAGTCTAAAATCCATAGCCTCGGTTCAATTGATCTTTGTATAACTGTGCCCATGGAGTATTATGAACATAATTGTAGCATGACTGGCAGAAAGGATCCTAGAATTGTTTTGAGTAGGAAAGCACCTTCAATGGTCATCTAGTCCAACTCCTCTGCAATGAGCAGGGACTTTACAGCTAGGTCAGGTTGCTCAAAGGAATTTGCTCATATTTCCAGTGTTTGTTTAATATTTATGGCCACTTAACTGTGGCTATCTGTAGAAAGCAGAAAATTGTTGAAAGGATGTTTGTTTACAGCTTCCAAACTTGCACAATGCAGAGTTAAATATGAGTTAAAATTACAGATGAGAGCAATATATGTGTTTAATTTTAGGAAGCAATCAGGGGTGTAGTTCATTTGTATGATATGGAAGTGCTTGTATAAGCAAATCCTGTGCTGGTAAATTCCTGCAATTAGGTTTATGAGTCAAATGACAGCCTGTGCTAGAACTTGAAAGAAGGTCTCCGTTACCTCTGAAGCTATCTTGCAAAATGCTGTCTGTGAGGCTGGTGCTGGAAAGCAATGAGCTGACCAGCTGATCCATTTCACAGGATGCTTTCTCGGTGTCAGTATTCATGTGACAACTTGAGGTTACTGAAAGCAATTAACCTTAATGGTCTGTATGACTTGTGGCTCTAATGTGGTGTTTTCATCCTTCTGTTCCTAATGCAACCCAGACGCAGGCTTTGCTCTCACTGAACTTTACCCTCCCTTCTGAGCTTCATGTTCTTGAAGAAGCAAAAGCGCTGAGCTGGGAACGTGTCTAGAAATATAAGTCTTGGCTTTCTAGCCTCATTATGAGGGAATGACTTATATTCATGTAATTTAATTTTCCTTGAAGCACCCTACATGGTTCCCCTCTCCTCTGAGGTTCCAACTCTCTGAGGATAGCTGGTGCAGCTATCTTGTAGGCTGCAGGGGTGATTCAACTGAGGTGTGCTGCTTCTCTCCAGGTAGGTCTGAGATCCTGAGAACCTCTGATGATGGCTACTTTAGGTGCTACCTGTCAAAGGAGGCTGTGGGCCCTTGGGGCAGCACTGTGCAATAAAAGCCTTACTAGTGACAATAATCATATCACAATCAGGAGGACCCATCTTTGTGATACCAGCAAAGGCCACGCTTTCCCATTTGCACAGTGTTAACTGGGTAATCAGCTTGCTGGTTTTGGTTGTCCAAGCTTCCCTACCTTGTTGTCGCTATCTATTACTCTTTTTGTTATGTCTTTGAAATTCTTCTCTTGTAGGCTGCCACCTACGGCTGTGGAGAGAAGGAACGCACTGGACACTTGTCTTCTGAAACCAGCATTTGAATCTTTACTGGAGTGAGTACTCTGTGAGAAGGAGTGGGGAGATGGAAAGGTGGTACTGACTTAGGTAGAAATATTTGTAATTTATGTGTTCTGGACTGTTTCACATTTTGATTTTTGTAAGTACATCCTTGAGTTTGTATTCATTTATTTTGTTTTCTTTTTGGGCTGTGCCACATTGTTTAGGTTGTCGTCGTTCAACATCAGAGTGATACAGCACAAATGACTCAATTTGCTCCTGTATATACTGCTTAAATAAATACCATTTCATGTATTGCAGCTAGTAACAGTGAAACTACTTCCTTGATCAAAAGACAAGCCCTTATTTTTTCTTCCCTGCTCATGTTTTTCTCATAGAAGAAACCTTTGCATCCAAGACTAAGACTCAGCTATTTTGCTGTTAAGAGCCTCAAATTAAAATTAAGGATTTTTTTGATAGCTAAGCACTTCTTTAGCAATCAGGAGCCAGACAAGTTTTGAAAGTCTTTTCATTTTTTTTTTTCCCCCAAAGAGAAGAGTATGAAATGTGCAAAAAATTCATTCAGTCTTTAATGAAATAGGATTCCCCCCCCCACCCCCAACTTTTAGTGGATTTTTAATTTTAGTGGAATTCAGTTTTCATGAAGCTTGGAGTAGTCCACAGCTTTGTTCCTCTGATGGGTGCTGCTGAATTGCATGTAGCTGTCCTTTGCTTTAAGATAACAGAAGAAACTTCCCTTGAGTAAGAAGCATTCAACTGAAAAGTAGAGCTTCTACCAAAAAACAATGGAGATGTCTGATCTCAGAAGTGCATCCAAGGTGTCTGTGAGGAAATGCTGGTAGTTTTTGTTATTAGAAGTGTGTCTTAAAGATCAAAGAAGCGCTGCAGGAGCAGAAGCAGACAAGGCATATTGTTGGCTTTGACTTTGTGTTTTATCTGAGCAAGCATTGAGTGTGGCCCGAGAAAAGCTTGGGAAGATGTTTAGATCAAGTTTTGGCCAAAGGGCTCTTAAAATATGCCTTTTTTTTTTTTTTTTTTTTTTCTCCTTTTTGTGTACAATAAAATAGTACTTTAATAGCACTGAATCAAAGAACATTCAAGGATCATGAGCTTTCTCCTTCTCAAAGCTTGTTATCCCTTAGTCTGTGGGTCTTGCTTAGCTGCTTGGCTCAGAGACTGACTGAGGTTCCTTGCCTACTGCGTTCCCAGGCTGTCCTGGTGACAGGCACAGCAGGGTAGATCAGCTCCTGATCAGAGAGGCAGGGAAGGACTTGGAAATGCATACTTCACTTCTGGAGGGAGGTTCAGAGTGAGAACTGAGTATCTTCGATATTTCCATAGCTCCTTTACAGCAATAGCTTCTGTGAGCTGAAGATCTGGTCTGTGCACTTTGTAGTAGCCTGAGGGTATTCAGGGGATGTCTGACCTGGCTAAATTGTTGGAAAAGAACCAGCGCTAGAAGAGCTAGAATTAAGAATCCCTTTGCAGTAGGTAAATTATTCATTATGGCTAAACTTCCCAGCTGCTTTTGAACAGCAAGGCAAGTTATTAATTTAGTATGGGCATTTAGTGCATAATGTCTCAAAATTAGCTGATCTGCTTGGTTAACCTATAGCCCAGTTTTTGGTATGTGTAGTTTTTGTTGTTTTTATTCTTGCATACCTTCTGAATATGTGGAACTTAAAGAATGAAACACTTGATTTATGAGACTGCTAGAGGAAGGTGTGTGTATACAACTGTTAATATTCTTAATGGAGTAGCAAGTCATGTGCTGCTTGTGGCAGCACTCCATTTTTCTCCCTGTAGCTGCATACTTGTGTTTACATTTTAATACATTTTTTAAGACCTAGTATGCAGGATCATTGAAAAGTCAGCTAGTTTGATGAGCAGAAGTTGACTTAACTATGAGGTGAATCTGAGGGCATGGTAGCATGCGGCAGGATTTGGATTGATTCATTCATTTGTCTCAATATTAGGCAGATAGAATAATAGAGTCTCTTCCCTGCTGTAAAACAACCCTTGGCTGTGGCTATTGCCTTTTGAAGAAGTGACCTTTTCTTGATCTTGCATGCATCTTGATGCCTTCCTGTTCCAGTTTGCAGGAGCAATGTGTTTTTTGAGGGAAATCTTGTGATTCCCATGCACTGTGCTTCCCACTGCAGAGCAATTGTGGCACGCATGGAATAGTCTCCTTTCAGACAGTGCTGTGTCACAAGGTGTGCTGCAGGAACGTACCCTTTGTAGGTGGGACTCTCCTAATGTTAATCCAAACCAAAATGGAAACTTCATACCTTTTTGCTGTGTGAGTCTACTCCTATTGCGCCCAACTACTTAATAATGTCAATGCAGCCATAAAGTGACCTTTATTTGAAATTGGTGCACTTCTCCTCAAGAAACCAGCATATTTGAGATAATATTTTCAAGTTAAAATGTGGAAACTGCTCTAAAATTAATGCCTCCTATTTTGTTATGTTGGCCCACACTGTCAGAGGCAGATGATGGCAGTACCTTCCCACCAATATTCCCTTACATGTTGTTGTCGTGTGACAGATCGCTGCAGAGGGGCAGTCTGATAGAATGTTATCTGACATGGGAGTGCAGATGAAGCAAAGGTATGGAATTGAATTCCTCTATCTGGGAAAAGTGTCTCCCATTGGCTTTCACTGACACTTGATGAACGTTTCTGGAGACCAAACAGTGCATTGCCACTGAGCACAACAAGGCAATGGATGGTGCATTTCAGCACTGGTGACAGCAGCAGTGGTCACCTCCACAAGTAGAGATTTCACCTGCAGTATGCAGGCTCGTGTTCATCACTGGTGAAAATGTGTAGCTAATGGTGTTGACTGCTGAAAAATACTGTTCTATTGCTGAGAACTGTTTCTGTCAAATATTGTTATTGTGCTCCTTGTATCTGTTGTAATTTCCATGGAAATTATTAGGAGGCATTACTTTTGGAGTGACCTGCCTCAAGTCCTGTCCTTTCTTATTTTAAACATTGTATATAATAATAATTTTTATGTTTTTCTTGCTGTCCGTATTGCTTTTCTTCCCCAGCATTATTAGTTACTTTTTACCCCAGAAGTAACTAATTGTTTTACTGGGTTACAGTTTCTATCAAATATGCTGTTTCATGGTGTGAGCTCTTTCACTGCACAGAATTTTAATGAATTTACATAATTTATACTAGCAGAGAGGGCCTTTTATCTCACTCCCTAGAGAATTTGTCATCATAAAATCTTCCCCTTTTCTGCCATCTGTTTTATTTCCCTGTGATCGTGAGTTTTTGTTTAAAACTTGATGATACTTACCTGTTTCAAGTGGGGGAAGAAAATATTTTTAAAAGCAACTACAGGCATTATTAGCTTATTCAAATACATCATGTGGCATTCTGAAACTTCCTGTGTTTTATTTTCTCTTCACTAGTGTTGACAAAATATACCCGTTCCTGTGTGCCAATGATTTTATCAGAGTAGCAGAGTTCCATGGAAGTGATAAGTTCGAGCTACCTTATGGAATAAAGAGAGCAGGTTTGTGTTCCTTGTCTAGCTGGGTTTTCTGTTTTTGTTTTTTAATGGAAACACCTACATGTCAGGTAAGGCCATCTCAGTCTCCGGGCCTGGTATTTCCTTCTCACTGATGTTAGTGCTTTTGGGACACCTATGTCACCTAATGTTTTTGCTTCATTTCTCTGACTTCACACCTTCTGTCTCTTAACAAATGAAGTGCTGCAGGGAAGAGAATTCTCCCTCTTGTGAGAGAAGCTTCAGAAAGGTGGGAGTGAGGGAGGGTGGAGTTTATTCAACTTCCTTTCCTTGGTAGGTGGGCTGAAATGCTGAAGATAATTAGCTAATGCTTTGTTAGGGAAAACTTCAGCTGAGTGAGAGTGAAGGTTCAATCAGAAAACCAAAGCTGAACACCAGGGTCCAATTGAGGTAGATGCTCTCCCACTTGAGGTAGTTAGGGCAGATACATCAGCAATTTTTCCCTTTTACAGGGCTTCTCCCACTGAGGGGTGTCACTGGGACTGCAGAGGGTAGTTCCACCATTTGTGTGGCTGCTGCACCCATGCAGCATTTGCCTACTTACATCTGTGTTGGTTGAGATAGAGTAGATGGGGTTGGAGAACCCAGGCATTAGGTATCCTTTTGGAAAGGGCTGTAAATCTCGAGTAGCCTCAGAGTTTAACATTGATCAGTGCACTCAAATTTGCACCCGTGCAAATTTGGGCATAAGCCTATTGCTTTGCCCTCTATCAGTGTAACAAGAATAGTGCATTTTCTTGCTCCTCTGGAATAGTGATGTGGAAAAATACATTTGAAATTGAGAGTTGTTCAAACTCTGTTAGTGAGAAGCACGTGAGTGTCCAGCAGGCATGTGCCTATGGGGTTGGGCTGGAGAGGTGCTTCTGCCCATATTTCTTAGTGAGCACAGACTGGTTGGATATCTTCTCCCAAAATGTGTACTACAGTTTCTGTCCTTAGCTGAGTGGTCAAGGCTGCATCTGCTTCAGCTGAAGGTGGGAGGAATAAAAAAAAGGTCATGAAATCTCTTACTTACTCGTAACTGGAATGGTTTTGAGTGCAAATCCTACGCTGTCTTCCAGCAGTGGAATGTGGAGTCAGGAAAAGCCTCCAAGAGAGCAGCTCTGATAAACTTGAATTTTTGAAGAGGTTTTGAGTTCTTTTGAATAATGCATAAAAAAGTGCATGAAAAGGCTGTAGTCATGTTGCCATACTTACTTTTTTACTGCAAAGCACTGAGTGTTTTAAAATTTTCTCTGTATTTGCTTTCTAGAACAATTTTTTCGTTTAGCCCTTTCGAAACTGCAAAACTGTGGACTGTCCAACGAAGACGACAGGTGAGATGTTCTTTTTCTACTGGTTTTGTTCCTTGCATTTTCAATATTTGGTATTTATCTGAAAAATGTCAGTGATGTTATCCTGAATTTATTTGAGTTCAGTACAGTGCGAATCTAACCAGATTGTCCAACCTGTATTTAACTGATTCCAAAGTTTAAATAAGTTCAGTTTTAAACAATTATAGTACCAACATTCAAAAACAATATTTTCAATGAGGGAGCTTAAAATTCTGGATTTTTTTTCCTAAGTGCTTTAGCATTTTGCTATGTGAACCCAGTTTGAACTTTTTCTAGTCCTTCTATACTCAAGAAAAGTGAAACTTACACCTTTAAAAATTGTATATGATCTCTTTTGAAGTCATTACTGGTGTAAGTAGATTACTTATACTATCTTTGCATAACTTAAATATTTTCAGAAGACTGGAGATTGACTGTTTCTAAACAAAAAATCTTACCCAAATCCCCATGTTACTGCATCTGCTGTCCTGGTGCAAACACTTACTCATATGTATGTTCAGCTTCCTTTTCCCATAAATGACTTCATTGTATTTCCAAAGGAGTCTTATGCAGCCAGGAAAGATCTTTCCTGGCAGTTTGGGAGTAACCAGAATTTGGCACAGAGTGGAGCATGCCCTTGATAACTCATTTTCCATTTGTTAGATTGTCTTGTTTGAGTCTTGGATAGAAGCCGCTTCTGCTAAGATTCTTTATGTTTGGTTCTTTTTTTTTTTTTTTTTTTTTTGAAGGTTGTTTTTTTTTGTGTATATGTCTGTTTTCTTTTGCTACTTTTTTTTTTTTTTCGAGGTAGGGTGATAGGGTTGGCAAGTCTACTAAAATCATATGTTTACCAAGTGACACAAATGATTTCTTAGACATGCAGTCAAGCAAATCATAGAATGACCTGGGTTGGAAGGGACCTTAGAGATCATTTATTTCCAACCCCTCCCTGCTGTGGACAGAGTTGCTAGCCACTGCATTGGGCTGACCAGAAACCCATACAGTTTGACCTTGAACACCTCCAGGGAGGAGGCATCTGCAACTTCTGTGGGTAGCCTGTTCCAGTGCCATACATTCCCTAAATGAAATATTTTCCACTATCATCTAATATAAATTTCTCCTGTTTTAGTTTAAAACTGTTCCCCCTTGTACTATCACTATCAAACCATGTAAAAAGTCAGTCTCCCTCCTTCTTACAAGCTCCCTTTAGATACTAGAATGCCACAATGAGGTCTCCCTGTAGTCTTCTCCAAGCTAAACAAGTTCAGCTCCCTCAGCTTGTCCTGGTAAGACAGGTGCTCCAGCACTCTGATCATCTTTGTGGCCCCACTCTTGACCTGTTCCAACATCTCCACATTTTTCCTGTGCTGGGGACTCCAGGCCTGGACACTGTACTCAATACAGGGCCTTGAGAGAGTAGAGCAGAAGGAGACAATCACTTCTGTCTTTATGCTGTCCACCTCTCTTTTGATGCAGCCCAAGATACTCTTTGACTTCTTCTGGGCTGCAAGTGTGTGCTGCTGGCTCAGGTCCAGTTTTTCATTCACCAGGACCCCAAGTCCTTCTCTTAGGACTGCTCTCAATACATTCTTCTCCATCTGTATACATAGCAGCTGGTGGGATTGCCCCAGCCCATGTGCAACATCTTGCGCTTGGCCTCTTTCAATCTCATTAGACTCACATGGACCCACGTTTCAAGTTTGACCAGGTCCATTTGGATGGCATCCTTTACTTCTGTTGGATCAACTGCACCACTCAGCTTGGTGTTGTTCACAGTCTTGCTGAGAGTGTGCTTCATCCCACTGTGTCACTGATAAAGATATTAAGGAGTACTGGTCCCTTGGGGGACACCACTCATCACTGGTTTCCACCTGACATAGAGTTGCGGACCACAACCCTCTTGCTAAGACCATCCAACGAATTCTTTATCTATTGACAAGCCCAAATCTATATCTCTCCAGTTTAGGGATGTAGTGTGAGACCATGTCAAGGGTCTTGCAGAAGTCTGGGTTCATGATATCAATTGTCCTTCTCTGATGCACTGATGCTGTCACTCTATCATAGAAGGTCAGCAGATTGGGCAGACAGTCTCCCCTTGGTGAAACTGTGCTGGCTGTCTTGGATCACCTCATCTCCTACATGCCATAACACAGCTTCAAGGAAGATCTGCTCCATGATCTTCCCAGGCACAGACTTGAAGCTCACCAGCCTGTAGTTGGTGAGTTTTCTCTTGAGAAAACTTGAGTTTTCTTTTTTCCCTTTTTTAAAAATGAGTGATGTTTCCATTTTCACAGTCACCGGGAGCTTCACCTGACAGCCATGACTGTTAAAGTATGACGGAGGGTTGCCTGGCAACTGCATTAGTCAGTTCCTTTAGGACCCTGGGATTGCGCGTCCTTGGCCCCGTAGGCTTGTACGCATTCAGTCTCATGATGTGGTCTTGGCCTTGCACTTCTCTTACAAAGAAAGGGACTCTGTTCCCTCCAGCCACCACCCAAAGATTCAAGGATGTGAGAAGCATGACTGCCTGACTGACAGGAAAGAATGCATTGGGTCTCAGACTTGTCCATGTCTGTTGTAGTCAGTTTTCCCTTCTCATTTATGGGAGAAGTGGGGGAGAGAAACCTGAGAAACTGCCTTATACTGGGATAACATGCAGAATACTTAATATGGTTGGTTGCAAATAGTGCTGAAATTGGTTGTACTTGGTTTTGTCTGTGCTTTTTTTTTTTTTTTTAATCAAGAAGATCAAACAGAAGATTGTTGCTTCAAATCAAATGACCAGTTTAATTTAATTAAACCTAATTGCAATATGAAAAGTAATTGGTGTTCAAACCCAAAGGTTATCATGTTTTTAATACTCATTTGTCATTTTTTTCACCTACTGTACTCCTTTCTTCCTTTGTGTTAAGTATCAAATTCTAGGATGTTTGGATTTACTTTCAAGTTCAGAAGAGTGGGGCAAAAACAACCTACAAAAACATTAACTCAACACCTGTGCTTTAACATGAGTAGGATAATTGGGTAAACCTGCATAGAGGTGACTGAGAGAGGCTAGTCTTGAATGACAGTGCCAAAGGTTGTATTAGAAATCTACTGAAATCACAAGTTGAGCACTAATAATTTGGGCTGTAACAAACCTTGTAGTACAGCATGAAGTCTCTTAAATTGTACCATCTGCCCTGTGATACTTTGAATGTAGGTTCTTCATTTGAAACTGAGGTATATTTCGAATTTCTGGGAAGTGTGATTCGTTTTATTAATAGTAATATGCTTGAGTTGGTACTGAAGCAAAACTGCAGTGGTGTAGATGTATTGAGTGTTCGATGACAACATTCAGTGTGTTTGTTCTTAATCATTTCTTGTGTGCAGCAATGATATAGCATGAATTACTTGGGGGGAAAAGAAGTATACATTTATCCAATATACAGTGGCTTTTGAAAAGGAAAAACTTTGGGAATTGTTCCTAACCATGTTGTCCAGCAATAGAATTATTAGGCAGTTCTGTATTGCTGTCATTTGACAGCATAGCAACCATATTTTTCTGTGAACTTTTTTTGGGATGGGGAACCTACTGTAAAGTATTTTAACAGACATTGGGCTGATATGAACATCAGATGTTGCACATCAGTACAGCTCGTGTACATACATAGTGAAGCCACACAGTTTGCTACAAAAGGATTTTTCTTCTGAACAGTGCAGTTTTTAAATCTTAGCTCAAAATCTTGCTTTAAAGGTCTAGCTTTGCGAAGCTGTTCAGAAAGTAAGAGTGTCATTGTCTTCAGCCTGCCAGAGAAGGGTTTTCCATGCTAAGAGTATATCCACAGAACACCTTCCCAACATGTGCTCCACCCATTTTTTTGCAAGCGCTCCATGATCACTCTTCAAGGTTATCAGCAGTAAATTCTTACAAATACACTTACACAATACTGAGTCAACAAGCTGTGACCTCCGCATCCTCCTTTTTCCAAACAACCTCCAAGGAAATGATTTGCATTCCTCAATAGGCCAGTGGGGGTGTATGCTAAAGCAGCTGAGGTCAAAATATTTCTTGTTGTCATCGTTTTTTTTTTTTTTTTCTTTCCAGAAAAACAGGAAAGCTGAGGATGGAATCTTTATTTGCACTTTAAAGGCTTCGTTGCCACTGAACAGTACTTTTCTTCTATGGGGCTAGGAAAATGTTTCTTCACCTTGTAAACAAAATACGCAAATTCATGCCTGACCTTTAAGTGAAGAGGCTCACACAGCGTGAATAGAGGGGCTTGAGTGATTGTTTTAGGCATTAGTGTTTTGGTGTTAGGGATCAATTACTGTGCCATTTGTATTGGGATCTGTGCATACACCATGTAGATATCCAACGCCTACGTGTAATCCCTTAGTCAACCAAGCCATTGCTATACTTGAGATGTTAATCCTTTTCCTTCTCTTAAGTATTTGTGCTTGTGTTTGTAATCTGGATCGCTAGATATTTCGGTTCATTTTACTTCTTGTATAATTGTATAGCAAGTCAGATGTCATCTAAGGACTTTGAAGTTTACTTCTTATTGATTTGTGAATATGGGGAAAAGAGGAGCATTATTTTCTTTTTCTTAAAATGAAAACACGCAAAACTTTAAGAAATGAGAAGGGTAAAATATCTGGGAGTAACACTTTGCTGAAAATCAGTACTTCACTTCTGTAATCTGCAATAACTAGAAGTCAGATTAAGTCAAGTATCTTTGAATACAGTCCAGGCTTGCTATGTACTTTTTACCTCTGTTTCATAACAGGTTTCCTATACAGTTATGTTCTGTTTTCATTGCTCTTAACGTTTACACATGTGCATCAAGTGCATCTAGTCTGTAGAGTAAGCCATTCAGTTACTTGCTTATCGGTGAACTCTGCTGCTGTGTGTGTAGGCCTATCATAGGAACTGGAGACACTCAAGTACTTAGAGAAGGCAGCTAAAAGGAGCAGATAATTCAGAAATACATGTTCTTGCCAAACTTCCTGTTTGAGTTGGCTGCCTTTAACTTCTTGGGCACTGAGCTTTTTTGTTTGTTTGTTTGTTTGGGTTTATCCCTGACTCCACAGTGATGTGTACAAGTCGCCATGTGACTGTGATATCAGTTTCAGAAATTTATGTTACCACTGCTAGATGCATGATTGATTGGTTATTTATATACTTATATATAGGCAGCTGATAACATTTTTTTCAGTATTTATGTTACTGAGTGTGCTGAGATCTGAAAGCTTTATCAAATGCCACATTTCAGTCTGTTTCTCTGAGTAGTATTTCAGCTATTAAAAATCCCCTAACAAGATGTGGTCTGCATCTCTCAGTAAGAAGAGGCAAATGGATCTGACCTGAGAGCCCTTGCCCAGCCCTGAAGTCCCATTTTATTTTACCTTCTTGCTCTGAATGCCATGCTACATCACAACTGCACAGTGCAAAGTGAGCAAACTGAAGAGCTGCTTGCTTTTACACCAGAGTGGAAGGCATTATTTCAATAGGTGTCATCCAAAATCTTGGAAGTATATATTATAGGCAGGATGGATATTAGCAATGAAGCTTCTTAAATTGTTACTTTGGCCAAAAGTAGGAATGTGCTTAATCTAAGGAATAATTTAAAATTCAGCTACAGAGGAAAGAACGAGCAGTGCAGCTTCAGGTAACTTCTTGTCTATTTGCCATGGTCAGAATAATAGAAGTCACCTATTTAGGTTTGTAACCTGTGAGGTTTGTACATCACAGTTACCCAGCTGCAGCCCAGGTTCCTGAAATGCAATGTTTTTGAGACATACTGTAAATGACAGAAAAGCAAGATGTGCTTTTTTCGTCTTTCCCTCATTTCACCTTAATCACTTTGATTATGGGTTCTGTGAGGTTTTCCTCTTCCCTTCCCATTTCTCTTTATTGCTGCTTCTTCTGTGCCGTAGGGTCTTGCACTGAGCTCTGTGCTGTAGTTGCAAGTAACAAAGCTATAAGGGTAACTTCTGCTCCCTTCCTCCTACTGCTGTCATTGCAGGAGTTCACCTACACGCATTGCAAGTTCATCTGCATGCTTTCTTAGGATATAACATAAGTATATTGAAAAAAATATTTTGAAAATGAATGAGCTGTGAAGCAATCCTGGAGTAAAGGGAATGACTTTGTGGTGGTAGAGGGAATAGGCGTAGTGAGGATAAGAGGGTAGCACAGGTTCTACACCTCTGGTTTTTGGAGATGTCAGGTCATGTGAAGTTGTGGCATTAGCTGAAGATCTTTTTTTTTTTTTTTGTGAGTGCTTGGCTTACCTTCTGCTAGCGTTGAAATATGCAATAGAGAGCAGAAGATACCATTAGAAGATACGGGACAACTCCTTGGAAAATTTTACTGTTAGACTTCAATTTCATTAGTTCAGCATCTCTGTTTATGTAATTTTTACATATGCTTTCTAGCTGTGAATGTATATTGAATTCAAAAGGATGGAGAAAAATCTGAAGTGTTGTGGGAGAGGTGGTTTACTGAACTGCGCCTGCATTACAGTCTGGTTGTGCGTTCAATAAACCATTAGAAAAGAGCATGTAAATTCTGTTTTATAGAGAAGCAGCCGCTACATGACGTTTGCAGCCCCTGAAATAATGCAGCCGTACTCTGAAATATTTAGTGTATGAAACAGGACTGAGACCCCTGTGTAGGAGACAAGGAGTGTTCCAAGACACAGCATAGAGAAACACATCAGCTACGTGCTCGTGAGACGAATATATTCGTCACAGTATTGAAACATGAGGTGTGGTGCCTATCAATGTTCTGTTTGTTTCACAGTGTTGCCTGTCGACGGTGTGTTGTGGTCGGTAATGGAGGAGTACTTCGAAATAAGACGTTAGGGGGGAAAATTGACTCATATGATGTGATAATAAGGTAAATGGTATTTATTTTTCTTTTTTTTTTTTTCTACATGTAGATATTAAATATATAGTAAGTCAATAGCGTTAGAGTCCAGCCCTGCCTCTTACCTTCAACACCATGCTCGTCTTCCCCTTTGTGCTGGCACATTCATTGCTTGGAGTGGATTTCTTTTGGAGTCCACCTCAGGGTACTCATCATCCACAATATAATACCGATGCTTGTATCTTTTCCTCAAACACACTGTCTCATACTGGAAGTATACCAGAGGATGCTGGGTCTGAAGAAGAGGCGTCTGGTTCAGGGAAACAAAGGAAGCCTTAGAGGGGAACAGGCAAGAAGGGAGGAATTCAAATGCCAAACAATCTGAAAACAGACTGTTGGGCTAATTTCTAATGGAAGCCAAGATAGTAACTAACTAAACAGTCTTTCTGCCAGCAGCTGTCCTGTCAAATGGTGTGTCCTCTTTCAGTAAAACTTCTGAGCTGCCATTTCAGTTTCTGCTTTGCTGTTGTCTCAGTCTCATTTTTCTTACTTTGCCATCAGTTATACAAGGAAGATCCATTAATTATTTTGACCTTATTTTCAAGTATTTGGATTTAATTCTTCAATTTAAAAGCTCCCCTTAGATGCCTCTACTCTTCTTAGAATAGAAATCCATATATGCCAGTGTTACACACTTTAAAGCAGTTATTTCTAAAGCCAAAACTGCTTTGGAATTACATTACCTATTTGTTTACTGTGAACGAACAAAAAAGTGGTGTTTATGTTCTGTATTTAAAACATGTTCTGATTAAAACTTTGAAGTGTTGCCTTGTCTACATGCCTTGTTTTGTAAACATTTGCTCCCAAGCAGCACACCTCCTATTGTGAGCAGTGAGTTGTATTGGCAGGAATGGGGTGTAGAGAAACTGTGCCTGTGCGCTCCAAAGAGTATGCAATGCAGCCACCAAGCAAAATCTACAAGATAAAGAGTTAAACACAGCCTCTTTGGCACCTCAGAGCAAAAGAGACTTTACCCACCTGCCTCCTGCTTTACTAATCTGCTGTATTTCAAAGCAGTGGCAGCTGTGCAGGTATTTTTTTGAAGGGGGGAGGGGGGGAAAAGCTATAAACAAAGATGAATGAGTGTCAGGTATACAGTCATAATTGCTGTTGCCATGTAGATAGTGAAAAGTATTAAAACATTCTTGAATTGCCTCTCAAGCCATCTAATATTATGGATGGAGCGGTCAGTAATTCTCCAAGCCAGGTATTCTCCTAGATCATCTTCAGTTGCTGTGCTTGAGACAAAATCAGAAGGTCTTTTGTTTGAGTGACATACGATAAGCAATCGTACAGTTGTACTCTAAACCACCTTGGCTGTGCTCCCGTGTGTTCTTGATCCTGCTGGGTTAGCAGGTGAGTGCAGGAGGCACCTGATAACTGCTCATCTGCCATGTAACGTGATAAGTGAAAGCCAGGGCAATAAACCCTTGCACACCTGGACGTGCTGCCTGCCTTGCAGACTTGCGTGTGTGCCAACCGCTGCACAGAAAGGATGCGTGTCTGGAGTAGTCATTGCCATTTCTGTGTCTCTGTTCTTTCCAGAATGAATAATGGCCCTGTTATAGGCTACGAAGAGGATGTTGGGAGAAGGACGACTTTCCGCCTTTCCTACCCAGAATCCATCTTTTCAGATCCAATCCACTACGACCCAAATACTACTGTTGTTATTATCGTCTTCAAACCACGTGATTTAAAGTGGCTTTGGGAGATATTAGGCGGTCAGAAAATAGTGAGTGTAATTACACATTTTTGCGCTCAGCTTGCCATGTATCTCTCCTGTGAGGTACTTGGTTTGCTTTTAACCTTAGCTCTCCTGGCTGGGGACCGTACTGCATCTGTCAAGTCTGCTCAGTTTCCCTTTCCCTCGTATGCCTCTATCCTTTCTCACTCCCACATTTAATCAGTTCTTCACCCCAAAGCAGTGTTCTTGGAAATTTCTTTTAATTCTCTTCTAGCACTGCTTCATATTCTAACACAAATGCTCCAGCTGTTTCCTATGTTATTTTATCCTGTGCACTTGGTGAAATTGCAGAATAATGTTAACAGGGACCTCTCTTGGAAGTCTTGAGACCAAACCCCTGCTCAAATAAAATGGGACGAAGTTCAAAGCCATACCTGTTTCTGAGGGCTTTGTCCAGAAAAGGTTTGATTATTTCCAGGGATATTTTGACAATCTCTCTTTCAGTGCTGCACTACTCTTGCAGAAAGGATTTCTCTTGAGCAATGAGCATTCAGGATCTGTCTGGTCCTGTCTCTTTTTTTTTTTTTTTCCTTTTCTTTTTTTTCCCCTCTTGTAAACCTCTACCACTTATTGGAAGATGAGCTGAACAAACCCTCCTCATACCCTTCTCGCATTGCATGTTGTGCACTCTGGCCTCCTGTACTGAGCTTGCCCCTGATCAGTGTTCTCTTATGCTGTTACTGTGGGCAGTCTAAAAGGCTGTTTGTGAGACCACAGGCAGGTGCAGTACTTGAGAATGATTGCTTCTCTCTGTTGCTCCCTATGCTTTTGTTAAAGGAGCCAAGTATACAGTGAGCATTTATTACCTCCAGGGCATGGTGATGGTGTGTGTTGTTGTCCACCATGGACATTTCTGCAAAGCCAGCCAACCAGCCCAGCCTCTACTGCTGCAGGAGGTGATCCTGTTGCAAGAGTACAGTTTTGGTGTATATCTTTGAGTTCTTGAAGGTTCACTGTTTTTCTTCTTCCTCAAACACCTACCTTTAGATTTTGCTTTGGTTAGAATCAGAGTTGCAACAAAAACAAAATCAACTGTTAAAAATAGCAGTAAATAACATGTATTTATTTATCCGTTGCAGAGTGCTAAAGGCTTTTGGAAGAAACCAGCTCTGAACATGATATACAAATCTAATCAAATCAGGATTCTTGATCCTAGCATCACCAGAAAAACAGCTTATGATTGGCTTCGTTTCCCAACAAGATTTCCCAAAAAAGAGGTAAGCTTTCCTTGTTTTTGCCTGTAAAAGCGGCATGCATCCAAAAAAGTAATTATTTCTTCATTGTAGCACACCATTAAAATATCAATTCAGGATCATATTACATTAGCTTGGGTTTAGGTGATGCTCAGAGACAAAAAGACTAAGTTGAGAAAATAGCTAGTCTTGTGTGCTAAATCTCTCTTATGGAGTCAATCACTAGTATTAAATGAGACAACATTGTAGACAGATAATTCCTTTTACAAAATAGGGGAAACCAGGCAGGTATTGGAACATGGTGGATCTGTGGAGACTCTAGAAATATTAAAGAGTTCTGAGTTACTAAATGAAGGGATTGTTTTTCTTATTTAAAAACAGAATGAAACCACCAACAAAAAGGCAAGGAGAGCCTGTAATTCTAACACTGCTGCAGTTTTGTTCTGCTGAGGGTGGGCAGGGAAACAGCCCCACGTTAATGGCACGTATCTAACTGCATTCTTGTTACTCAGTGATTTGATGCCAAACATTGTAATGGGTAAATTAAGAATTTGGATATAAAAAATACATTTAAATCTTATCTCTTATCATCTGGCTGGAGGATGTTTTGGATGAAAGTTAAGGCTTCAGGCTGGAGAGCTCATTTGTGTAGTCGTGACTGACCATACGCTATGTAATACAGATGCTTGTATGAGTGCTGTTCCCTGGGGTCATGGTCATTACACAGAGATGCTTCATCAAGATTACCTGACAAGTGTGGGAACTTCTGACAATTTGTGGAGTAATCTACAAGATGCTTTCCAGGGCTTCTTGGCATTTTAGTTTTTCAGTTGAGGATAAGAAGAGGGCAACCCAGAAGCTGGAGGTCGATCAGTCTCCTCAAGGGCCCAATACGTCCATGGCATTTGTGGCTTCAGAAATCCATTCTGTTAGTTTACATAAAGCTCCCCTGTCAGTGTGAGTAAAAGTAGGATCGGTGCTGTCAGTGAGCCAAGCAGATGTGTGTGATGTTCCAGAGCTAATGCAAAGTGCAGGCTGCTCTGTCCCTTTGAACAAAGGGCATGCTTTCTGCTCCTCTCCTGCTCAGAGCTGGAGCAGTCTATGTCCATGGTAGGACGTAGTTCCCCTTTCTGCCTCCTCTGTATCCCCTTGCTCCATCCTTTGGGGTTTTGGAGCCTCTCATCCCAGGTGGCAGCAATAGCTGTGTTCAAGTCCTCAGTTTTGTCATTTCACAGAGGTGTGTTGTGTAGCATGTCTGTGTGGTACTGCCTTTGCTGTCCTGTGCTTCAGCCCCCTCTGCCTGGAGGAGATACCATAGACAGTTGTTACTTTCCCTGCTGTTGCTGCATTTCCATTAAGCCAAAATTATTTTCCTTGTTTGTGCATTTCTGCCCAGTCCAGCAAGCAATTCTCTATTAGTAACTATGATGGTGTTAACTGAGCCAGGAAAAACAACTGTAAAATCGGATGTGAACAAACACCATTGTATGCCAGGATATTTCTAGGGCATGCTAGGAACACTTAAGTGGCAGCAGTTCTGCTTAGCAGAATCTGCAGAAAATCAGTTTGCTTGATCAAGGCTTCTTCCTTTGCCATGTTCAAGGGTTTCTCTGAGGTTTGGTTGAACAAAAAATCATGCTTAAAGCATGACAGTATATTTTAAAAGCAGTTTTGATTTTCATTAGTGTATTCTTCTGAGCTGTATGCTTATGGTAGCCAGAGGTGAAGAGAGTTAGTTTGCAGCTGGTGATATTCCTGAGATTTCCAACTAGCAGTATTCCTGACATGTAACATTCCTGTAATAATTTTGGGGTACTGATAAGTGCACCACAATGTTATGCTACTGGCCCCTTTTGGAAGGCTGTTCTGTTTGGCAGGACCCGTGGGCAATGGTGTGTATTTTAATTTGATGTTATTGTCATAACAGAAGGCATAACAAGTGCACCCCCCCCCCCCCCAAAATAACATAAAATATGATAGTCCAATATTGTGATTTTAATTAGGCTTGCAGAATTGATGTTAGTAATGTGTTTGGTTTTTTTTCCAAGGGTTTTGTTTCTATATCATACAGCAGAAATAAATACTTTTTCTCACAGAATACATCTACTCTTTCTCCACCCAGAATTTCCCACTTCTGGTTTGTGTGCTTTGTTTTCGGAGGCAAATAAACTGAGCCTTGAGTAAAAGTTGAAAACAGGATGTGATTTTTTTTTTTTTTCTCAGCTGGAGTTTGACTGCAACTACTGGAAGTGTTCAGCTCATTTGGTCTCTGAATTCACAGAATTCAGGATCATTAAGGTTGGAAATGACCTCCAAGATCATCTTGTCCAACCATCAGCCCATCTCAACCATGCCCACTAACCATGTTCCATGTTCCTCAGTGCCACATCTACATGGCTCTTGAACACCTCCAGGGATGGTGATTCCACCACCTCCTTAGACAGCCCGTGCCAATGCCTCTTTTGTTTTAGCTAAACCAGGCATGTCTGCCTGAACATTTTGTCCATTTCTGGGGAGTTTCTCCTCTAAAATTCATCAGCTGTAATCTAATGACAGATCACTTCATTGTACAAATCCTGCCTAATTTAATTCCTCTTTATTTTAGCTACTGCTAGAACAATCATGTATGTTATTGCAGAATAAGACAGTTGCAATGAGTTGTTCTCTGGTCTCTTATAAGAAGTGTACATTTTCAGCTAGATACTTCTATTTTTAAGCAGTTGAATCACTTGTTTATCACCTGCTCTTGACGTTTTATGTTGCATTTACTTCTGAGCTATCAACTGTAGGGAAACATGAGCAGTTTTATCTACAGTTTACTTTCCTCTAATGGAAATAGTGTGGGAAGGTCTAAAGCTGTTCCTCAGGAATTTCACTGCTCTGAAAAAGTTGAAATGTAGCCAACTTAATGCAGCAATAACATTCATGTTCTTTAGTTTGGCAGTGTGAAGATTTGAAGTGTATCATGTTTGTCTGGATCTCCAACACCTAGAAATGTATGAAAGCATCTGACAATTCAGTCAAAGTTAATGGAGGAGACATGTTCTGCAATGCGTTGAGGTCAAGCCAATTTCATGAAAGTGGGTTTCTGAGCAGAATGATGGAGAGACTTTGCCGATTCCTCTACTGAGGGAAGGCCACGGTGCGTGCTCAGCCCTTGTTAGAAACCAGAGAAGCCAACGTGATGCTGACCTGACAAGTATACTTGCCATGGAATTGCTGCAGGCAGCACCATACTCCTTAGGAGGCAGTAGGGGGTCCAAATACAAAGCCAAATGTCTGCAGAAGAGCTTGGTTCCCTGATACTGACTGCCTTTTTTCTTATCTTTGCTATTCATGTGAAGCTGCTAGTTGTTTATGTATGCATGTTGTTTGTGTTTTGTTTTAGAAACCCAAGCATCCAACAACGGGGCTAATTGCCATTACACTAGCATTTCATATCTGTCATGAAGTTCACCTGGCGGGCTTCAAATATGACTTCACTGACAGGAACAGTTCTTTGCACTACTATGGCAACGAAACAATGTCTCAGATGATGCAGGTAACGCACATTTGTTTATGCTGAGGGGCATGCTTAGGGAAATACAGCTGGCAAGTGAGGAAGGCAATGCAGTTAGATAAAAGGAACTGCAGGTTGGAAAGGCTTCCCATCTTCTCTGCTGCTCATGCGTTTTTATAGCTTAATGTCTCTTAACCTCTGCTGTTGCTTCTGAAAAATGTGGATAATAATATTTGTGTCCCTCAAGCTACACTTTATTCTGTAGCGTATCTGTGTTAATTTGTCCATTTGTGTGTTGTTTTCCTTTAATGATGGCTGCACAGCTCTCGTCTACAAAGGCATATTTGCTAGCACCGTTAGAACATGAGTAGGCACTGTTCACATTTCCATTCTTTTTCTTTGGCAGCTACTTGCAAAAGTGATCACAATGATCACAGATCACAGAAGTTTCTTTAATAAAAAAATTGAAAAATAAAGGAAGGAGTGAAAGACCTATAAGCTTGCAGTTAGGAAGAGAGATGAATTTCAGAAATGAAAAGCAGAAAAGCAGCTCGTAAAAAGGGATAGGAGAAGGAACGACTTCCAGCAGGGAGAAGCCACAGCTCACCAGAGGAGGAAGCAGCAGGAGGCTGGCAGACATCAGCAAAGCCTCTTGCTCCTGCAGAGAAGGGCTTTGCTACAGCTATGTCTCTGGTTTTTGTCTCTTCTCATGCCTTCTTCTCTGTACTCCAAGCATCTTCATCTCGACCCTTTACCTCAGTGTGAGCAGTTTCCTCTTACACATGCACACCCAGTGTGGTACACTGATTCCATGTGGGACCTATTTTATCTCCTCCTCCCTCTTCTGAAGAGGAAGGATGAGGCAACATCCATAGGACATCGTATCTCTCTGGGGAGTCCTAGGTACCCTCTGCTCAAAACTGTTTTTTCTTTGACACTGAGCTCACCTTTAATTTGAGGTTCCTCTCTGCAGGTGATTTTCAGTAAGCTAACCTGATGTACCAGGTTCTTTGCATTCTCTGCTGTCTGCAGTGGAGGCCTTCTGGGTTTCCTTGTGCTGTCCTCAGGTTACTCAGTGATCTCTTATGTATTCAGGATCCTGCATGATAGAGCACTAAAAATGAGTTAGTTTTGGCTTGCTGGAAAGCTGACTGGCAGTACATGTTGAAGCTGCAAGTGAGCACACTTTGAGAACTGTGTTTGAGCTTTGAGAGCTACTTGTTTTCTGATTGCTTGTGTTGCAAAAGTGGTTAAGCAGCTGTTGCCTCTGAGCGCAGAGATGAGGTGGGAGAGCTGGTAAAGGAAGGATGTCCATGAGACCATTTCCTTATCAGTTTGGTTTGTGTCCTAATAGAAAGTCTAGTCTAGTTTTGAGCTGTGGGGTCACTTATCTGTTTTCTTGGAAGGCCATAGCACAGCCAATACTAGGAAGTCTTTTCCCCAGCTCTTAGCATCTTCTTTCATGGGAATTTAGGAGGAATGAGCAATGAGGTGATATTTCTGGTAATACGTTGTATTTAATTTTTTAATGATGATTATTCCCTCACATCTCCTTAGAATGAATACCATGACATCAGCGCTGAGCAGAAATTCTTGAAGAAGCTTATAGACAAGAACTTTGTGGTCAATTTGACGTGAAAGCTGGATGGAAAATATGAAGAATAATCACTATTTTCAAGATTTCAAAATGTTTTATTTTTTGTATGACATTTTTATTTTTTAAGTGCAACATAACTGTTTACTGTTGAAAAACAGCACGGAAACCTCATAAGGCAGAAGCTTCTTCTAAGCCAGAGGATAATGGACTATTCCAAGCTGAGCTAACTGAATTTCTGTGAAGCTATTTAATGGGAAAAACACAAAACTTTCAGCTGAAAGTATCAGGGATGTATAAAAATGTGATTCACATTGCTTATTTATCAGCAAGAACTTTTTTCCAAATGGTTACTTCTCTGGAATACCTTCTTTTCTAATGTCCTCCAAAAGGATTACACTGTTAAGAGACTGAGACAACTATTCAAGTAGTGGATGGATGTCAATGCTTGAATCTTGTAATACGAAAGTGGCTTTACAAGCGATGCCTTCAAGTCATTACTGTGTGTTTGGGAGAAGGGGAAACATGCAAACGTACAGATTTCAATCTGCCCTCCTCCTGAGCAGAGGACATCCATCTTCTGTGAAGAAGCCACAACCTGCACTGGTCATCAACTCTGAACTGCTGTCTGTGTGTGCCAAAGGTGAAGACCCTTTGGTCTGTTTACTGGAGATGCTGGCATTGACAATGCTCATGTTGTACCAGTTTATGGAAAAAAACATATGACCTGTGCTGTGCTTCCAATAAATTTTACGGTTTTTGACTTCTCTTAGAATAGAGGGAGTTTGAAGACTGAAGCTTTGTCTCGACTGCTTGTGTCTCTTGCTTCCCCCAAATGACAACAGGAATGTGAGCTCAGACAGAGATGTTCACACTTGAGTTTAACCTTAGAGGCACAGGTTTTTGGATTTCCAGACTTCAGGATAGAATCTAGTATGTCTTTCTGTTCTCCTGCAAGAATGACAATATATTTTTCCAACTGTAATCCTCTTTCTCGCATGCTGCAAAGCATTTACAACTCTGACATGCATAAGTACGAACAATAAATGTTCCTGTCTTCAGCAGCAGAATGTACTGGACACTGTAAGACTGCATCAGCTGAATTACTGTTTGGCTACCGTTTACATCTCTCGAGGTTTAAATGATGTGGCTGAGCTAAATCAGTGGGCATTTATATGGGAGTTTAATGGAGACATTTATTGGGAAGATTGTGTTTCCTGTATTGATTTGTTTCAGACACTCTACCAAATAAGTTGTATTTGCCTGGGAATGTACTTGACAACTTTTAAAATGAAAGAACAAGTAGAATTCCATTCTGAATCTTTCACAGGATCTATTTATATATCTTTTTATAGAGTCAGGCTTTTTTGGGAAGATCTTTATATTTATCTACTGATCGTACCTGAAGAAAACACTAAAATCTGTTTCAAAAAAGTCTTCGAAGTGGATAGAAAAAATTTGTTGCTTTTTAATAAAAAGACACAAAGATGTAGTACATCTGGAACCAGTACAAGCAATTACAATATGATCTCAAGCCTCTAGCAGGTCCTGAGCACAGTGTTGTCTTTTTCAGGAGCTGAGCATTGCAAGAGTACTGATCCCAGTTCCTTTGCTGCAGCAGTGTAGAGGAGTAAGCACTGGAGTGACTGAAGAGCCATCATATCTTTTTCTTATTTCTCTTGCAGAGTGCAATTGGTGATTTAAAAAAAATCCTGATAGCTTCTCTAGCTCCTTGGCTCTGCCACTTGGCAGCTGCTCAGTGCAGTGTGACTTTGGAGGCAAGCCACTGCCAAAGAAAAGGTGGCTTGTGCTGTTGTACGCTGTTTTTACCTAGTGACTCCTGGCTTCTGTTCAATTTCAAGCAAATGGGACATATTTAAAATAACTGCAGATGTCATAAAAATGTGCATCCCAGTGTGGCACGAGGAGGTGGTAGTTCAGCCATGATGGTGCTTCTGCATGGAGGGGCCCCTCAAACAGCTGTGTGCAGGTGGCAGCAGGGGCAGAAGGAGCATGCTGGAGGATCAGGTCAGGTACCTCTGCTGCAGGAGTGGAGGAAACCAGAAGTAATTGAAGGGAGTGTATAAGCAGGAGGGGGAATGGCTGTTTACAAGGGTGGATAGTGATAGGAAATGGGGGGAATGGTCTTAAACTGAGACAGGAAAGTTTAGGTTGGATATCGGGAGGAAGTTTTTCACTCAGAGGGTGGTGACGGACTGAACAGGTTGCCCAAGGAGGCTGTGGATGCCCCATCCCTGGAGGCATTCAAGGCCAGGCTGGATGTGGCTCTGGGCAGCCTGGTCTGCTGGTTGGCAACCCTGCACACAGCAGGGGGGGGGTGAAACCAGATGATCATTGTGGTCCTTTTCAACCCAGGCCATTCTGTGATTCTGTGATAAAGTAGCAGAAGTGGTCTTACTTAAAAATCTGAACAGAAAAAGGTGGAGTTCTGCACCAGAAAACAGTGACGCTGCCTTTAGCTCTGTCAGCATCTATGCCTCATGTTTACCTCAGTCACTTAGAAAGTGTTCATGACTATGCAGCACCAGCCCTGCACTGATTCAGACTACTGACGGCAAATCCACAAGAAAACAAAAGGGCAAGGAAAGGTGTTTCATGCAGCTGGCAGTGCTGAGCTTTCTTTGCACAGAAGTCCTTGCAGGAGTCTCACTATGCTGAGGACAGACAAAATAGCTGGTAAAAAGGACTTCATAGCAAACAGATGGTGTTCCCAAATTCATTTTTTACTTACAGTAGTCTCCTTTATTCTCATTTTTAATCACATCGCTGTTATGGTCTCTCTAAGCTTCTTTTCTGACACTGGATATTGTAAATGTGCTCAAAATGCTGCCTGCAGGCATTTATCCCTATCAGCTGCTGTTTTTTTATTTCTCCTCCGTGAGTCTTCCCTTGTTCATGACTTTCTCCTTCCGATAATTAGGCAGTACTCCTGTGCATGCTTTCTGCCCACATCTCTCTCTCCTGCAGGAACACTGAGTCCACATGGGCTGAGGCTGCTGTCATGGCAGGGGGACTCTGCCATATTCAGAGCCAGGCGTGTTTGCTTGGGCATGAAGCAAGATTTGATAGTACTGATAAACAGTAGGCACTGTTTTTTTTTAAAAAAGGACAGCTGGCAGTCCAGCAGCTTTTATCTTCAGCAATTAGCAGTGAGCTAATTGGTTTTCATTGGTTTTCTCCCTTAAATGTTTTAGAAGGGTTCTGTGTATACTGGCCCTGCTTTGTCAGTGTCATACCACCTCACATGGCCACTTCTGCTATTCTGCCTTGAGAACAGACTTCTATGTGGACTTCTTGAGGGCAGGAATTAATGTATTTACTTGGTCAATAATGTCTGCAGATTGTGGTGCCTATTTTATCTGGGTCACGTTTTCAATGGTAGCATGTAATATCAAAGGTTGGCCTTAGGGCTTTAAAATTTTGTTATATAATAACAGAAGGGCTACAATGCATACCTCAAATACTTCTTATTTTTTGCCTTTCCAAAGGCAAGGTTTCTGCACTGAAATTTTCCTTTGAAAGCTGCCCATTACTTTGATTACATCATCAGTGGAGAAGCTGTCAAATTGTGAATCCCAAGGTGCTCAACCCCTATTTTTGTGTGTGTAGTAGCGTGTCTCCACAGGTATGAGTACCCTGTGAAGTTTCTTTCTGAATCTATTGCAAAGTCAGATGGTTTCACCACTGCTTCTTCTCTTCCTCTTCCCCAGCAGTGGACTGAAGCTCACACCAGCAGCATCTTGCAGCAGAGATGCTCCTGTGTTTTATCTGCTAGCCCTACAAAATGCTGCACCGTTAGAAAGACCTCACTCTGAAGTACCGAAGTACACACAAGTAGCAAGCTGGATAACATCCATCAGCCCAAGTTCTGTTTGGCCCAGACCCTTAGGGAGCCTGTTTGTTTTTGCCAGTATCTTTACTGTAATAATTAAAGGAAACACTGAGTTACTAGATAAGGAAGGTCACAAATTATTGCACTGAATATGAACTGGACAGTGCCTAACAGATTCAGCTAAATCACATTTCTCATGGCTGCTTGTTGAGAACAACACAGAATCACAGCTTTTGTGTTTATTGATCAGTGAGTGTATGGTACCTCTTGTTTCCTGTGCCAGGATTCTTTTTTTAGCAGTGCAGGTAATAAAGTACTGTCACTTCTAAGCGGAGCCTGATCTTAAGACCATGCAAAGCTCAACGTCTGTTTCTGATATAGGTTAGTACTTCATTATTTTATTTGCAATTTGTCTCAAGTTTATGTGCCTTTAAAGTGTCAACTGTGTTTTGAAGGCTTTCTTATGGATGTTTCAAGTGAAATTTTGAATGCTACGGATGGAAAGCAATTATTTATCTGTGAATAAATGGTGTTAAGATGTTACTTTCAAGTTGGTTTTTTTTTCGTTTTTTTTTTTTTTTTTTTTTTTTGGCAAGGTCTGTGCTGTTTATGCCCAATCCCATTATTAGCTCTGTGTAAAGTAAATACAGCCTTCTCAGATGTGGTATCACGTTTCAGAACAAACCTTTGTGGTTAGAAGGGCAAACAGAGCTTAAAATGCTTGAGCCTTGGTTACACCAAGCTGTGCTGCAGGTAGAAATATTGCTCTGGACTGATTAACAGCAAAACTGGACATGGTATTAGTGGGTAAGATCAAGACAAACATCCTCTTGAAACTGCTTCATGGCTTTCTGATCTTATCTTACTTGGTTCTTTCAGGAGAATGCTAAAATGAAAGACAGTTAACTAAGAAGATGGTGTGTGATGAAAGACACAGGGTACTAGGAAGGGATAGGAAGGGATTGGGTACTGATTGCAATGTTCCACTCCTTTTTTTTCCCTCCCCTGCTATGCCAGCATCTTCAGGGCGGTTCAAAAAGCAGTTTCCTGCCACAAGTGGTGGGTATTTAGCGTATTCATGTTGGTAGTGCCCTTTAAGGATGGAGGAAATGCTCGTCTTGAAGCGAGGTTGGGGTGGCACACCCTGGGCTGTAACTTACTCTCTGCAGTGGAACTGCAGTTTATCACTGAACTAGATCAGTGAGAAATTAGTTGCCACTTTCGCACCAGCTTGTTGCCATGAGTGAACAACAGGATGAGGGGACGTGGATGGAGTGTGAAAAGTTGTTTCCACACCGTAGGAATGTAGCACACATCTCTTAGCCTGGCATCCCACAGCCAACGTTGACTTTTTGGCTGAGTACAGCACCTACCAGCCCATCCCACATATATCCAATCTCTCAGCTCCCCTCCTTTCTTACCCCTGTGCCTTTTTCAGTGGCAGACCTTCACTGTGCTGTCCCACTTCAACCTTGCTGTGTGCTGAGCCAGCCATGCCACCACAAGGGAGCTGGAGGAAATCAGTCCTTGTGGCCTGGTACATGAAGTTGATGGGTTGAATGTTCCTTCTAACGACTTTGCTTAATGAAGAGAGGATCCATTTTTCTTTTTCTTTCTTTCTTTTTTTTTTTAAAGATATTTAATAAGATATTTTTTTTTTTTTCAAATCAGTACAAAAATTTTAAATACAAAATTATTTGCTTTTGACATATCTCATATATTCTGGAAACATACCGAAGTCACCAGTGGCTGGTAAGCTGTCCGTCTGTTCCTGCCAACGTTCCATAAAATTTCTGAGATAAAGCACCACATTATATCACTGGAGTCCTTAGTCAATGTCAGACTGCATTAAACTCTGTATTTAAATAACAGTAATGCCAGTTAAATCCAATTTTAGTTCTGCATGAAAAATCTAGTTCATTTTTGAATCAAAAGCAGTAGCGTTAGCTAAGACATGGAGGAAGTGAGGAGCAACTCTTAACGTAAGTGTGTGATGTGCAGCACTGTACAGGGAAACACAGAGAAGGACACTGTCGTTTTTTAAATTACTACTCTTGAGGTGAGATTAGCACCATTGATGAACAGACAGTTCTTGCATAAAAGTCGCTTTTCCCAGATACAGAAAAGATTTGAGGCCTGCGGATTCTCCTAGACAATTGGTAACATATAAATAGGGATTGGAAATCAGCCGTTAGATAAAACGAAATTCACGGATGAATTTGTGTGATCAGCATTGCGGGTAAGGTTACTGGTTGATCTCAGGCGATGAGTTAGTTAGTTAGCAAACAGAGCTACTTCTGCTTTGCCTAGTCATGGAAGAGTAAACTGATTCCATTTTGGCTGAGAGGCAGAATATGTGTGCCCTTTTGCAAGCTGGACAGACTGCAGGTTTTTAGCACGAATATGGGAATCCATGCTAATTTATACCACCCTGCTGCATTGCCATGTGTCGGCTATGATGTCTTAATCACGTGGCATAATGCAAACAGTGAAGTCCTTACATTTGCTCTGATCTACCGCATCTGCTTCAACGGTGCGAGTACAGATGGAGGCTTTTTGAAGGTGTTGTGGTGTTTGGGGGTGAACCCAGTGCCTGCTGGAGTAAAGCGGTGTGCTGAATCCAGAGACCCCTGGAGAAAGCTCTCAGGGAACGGTTCTGCTGTCAGTATTCTTTTTCCATAATAAACAAATTGCTTAGGAAGAACAAAAACGAACCTGTAGGTATATCTTACATAAAGGGAAGAGAAGGAAAGCTCTCCAGTAAGAGAACCTCCGCTTGTCAGGCAGCCCTGCTGTTGAAAAAAACCCACCACCACCAAAATCCCCCCAAACAAATAAAAAGCCACTCATTTTTTTCCATGTAATTGGAGACTGACCTACTCTGTTTTCAGTCACTGTTTTTCATCTCATAACTGTGATCAATGCATCAGTCAAATACACAGCAGGAGTGAGTGACAAAAACTGATTTGAACCTTAATATTGCATTATTGTGATGAAATGAAGCACGGCATCACAGAAATATATAATGTACAGCTAATATGTCCCCCTTGGGTACGAAACAACTGTTTATGAACCTGATACACGCCTTTAAATATGTTCACCACGCTTTTTTTTTTTTTTTATATCTAGCTGTGCATGTTAAACTTTGTATTTTCTTTTTAACAGAATGGTCCAAAACGGTCATTAAATGCATCTTTTGTGGTATAAGAGTTTGAAGCAGAGAAGAAAGGCTTAGATTTGTGAATGTGTGTGTGTGTGTGTGTGTGTCTGGTTTTTGTTTTACATGGGATACAATAAATATCCTGAAAAAGATGAGTGAACGTATTGCCCAGCATAGAGTCCTGCTGCCTGCTCGGATGGCATCTGAACATAAACCTTGTCTCCGTGCATCAGCTGAACAACAGCACTCCCAGAGGCTTGGTCCAGGAAGCCCTTCTTGTACTCATCGTAGGTGTACATCAGTGGCTCGTTGTTCTTGAACAAAGCCACCCAGACGCTAGCACCTTTACAGTGAACATGGTAGGCAAAGTAGTAGATCCCGGGGATCTCACAGGTAAAGATCCCTGTTGCAGGGTTGTAGTTTTGACGGCCGTTGTAGAGGAGCTTGTCAAACTTCACGGGCACACCGACTCGGGGGAAGGGAGTGAGGAGCTCTGCTGTGAACGCAGGCATCTCGTAGACAGCGCCGCCGGCCTTGCCCTTCTTGCCTGCATAGCCATAGGGGGGCTTGAGGCCATCTATTCCTGGTCCTACCTCGGGCAGGTACTGTCCCGCAGCCGGTGGAGTCGGGGGGATGATTACTGGGGGTCCAGGTGGCCCAGGGGGACCGGGAGGCCCCTGGAGACCTGGCTGGCCGGGGGGACCAAGTGCCCCAGGCTTCCCTGGAGGGCCTTGCAGCCCTGCAGCTCCAGGTTTTCCCACGCCAGGAAAGCCAGGAGGACCGGGTTGGCCAGGCTCCCCCTTGGCCCCTGGCAGCCCTGGGGGGCCGATAGGGCCACTGGGCCCTGCAATGCCTGGGATGCCTGAGGGGCCCTGAAGGCCCTGGGCACCAGGCAGCCCCGGCTCACCCTTTGGCCCCACCAGCCCCGGGACACCTGGTAGCCCCGGCAAGCCCTTGTGCCCTGCTTCTCCCTTGGGCCCAGTAGGGCCTGGCAGCCCCCTCAGCCCTGGAGCTCCCACTTCCCCAGGAAAGCCTGGCTTCCCTGGGAACCCCTGCAGGCCTGGTTCGCCTTTGGGGCCCACCGGTCCTGGTGGCCCCACAGCGCCGCCTTCTCCTTTGGGTCCTGGGAAACCAACAGCACCTGGAGGGCCCATGATGCCCGGCAGGCCTGGTTGGCCAGGCTCCCCTGGTGGCCCCCCCATGCCCGGCGGCCCTGCATGGCCTTTCTCCCCCTTGGGCCCCAGAGGACCAGGCAGGCCACCTACCCCACGCTCACCTTTGGGGCCTGGAAAGCCTGGCTTACCAACCCCAGGGAGACCTGGAGGGCCTGGCAAGCCTGGCAAGCCTTGCTCCCCTTTGCCACCTGGGAAACCTGGCTGACCAGGGATGCCATCTTGGCCGGGTTTGCCAACACCAGGCAGGCCAGGAGGTCCTTGCATCCCAGGGACACCCGGAGGCCCCTGCAGCCCCAGCTCACCTGGGGGACCAGGCTTGCCCACAGGGCCCTGAGGGCCAGGGAACCCCACCATACCTGGCTTCCCCACCCCTGGCAGACCCACAGGGCCAGGGGGACCAGGCAGCCCAGGTGGGCCCTTCAGCCCTGGCAAACCCGGGATCCCAACACCCTTCTCCCCTTTTGGACCAGGGATCCCAGGGACCCCTGGGGGACCTTTCATCCCAGGCTCACCCTTTGGTCCTGGCTGTCCCTGCAGCCCCGGAGCACCCGCTTTCCCTATTCCTGGGAGTCCATGAGGTCCTGGTGGTCCCTGTGGCCCCGGTATCCCCATGGGCCCAACCTCTCCTTTCGGCCCCATCTCCCCTCTTGGTCCAGGTGGTCCCATCACCCCTGGCTTCCCAGGCATCCCTGGCAAACCCGGCTTCCCAATTCCTGGATATCCTTGCGGACCCGGTTTTCCTTTGGCTCCTGGCACTCCATGACCTGGCAATCCTGGTGGCCCTGGTGGTCCTCTTGGTCCAGGCTCACCAGGGGGGCCTTGCTCACCCCTTAAGCTGCGCATGGGTATTTCTGTGTAGGAGAAGAAAGAAAAAGGAGAAGGTAGGAGTGTGAATTGTATGAATCGAATGATGGTTGTACGATGTACAATTCACAACAGTTGAAAAACACAAAGGCAATTTTGAACTGAGCCTGCTTCATATGGTACCTCTTGGTTTTGTGGTAGCTGGAAAAGTCCAGAAAATTACTGGCTGATGTTTGCAATTAAGAAGATGTTCTTGCTGTTTTGCTTACTTCCAACTTGTGTTTCTGTTTATATGAAAGAATTGTTTTGCATCCTCTCTGTTTGCTTTTTTTTTTTTTCACATAAGAGCCATTTAATAGCATTTTCCATGTGTACAATATTAAGCAGAGAAATCTGACTTTTCTCCTGTATTACTGTAGACTAACTTGTGAGTAACTAACTTTCAGAAGGACGCAGAAGCTGTGTGGTGTGATTGTGTAGTAGTAGTTTTGGCATCAGAGTACTGTTGCTGGGAGGGCTTACATTAGCGAGATCAATACAATAAAGTTGTATCAGTAAGAAATTTATGTGTTGGTATGACTGCCAACACCAAGGCTTTAGCTTCCTTTAAGATATTACTGGAAACCTGCAGCCTCACTCAGCATTGCTAAGCTCTCAAAAGTTTTTGGCATAGATATGGCTAATTAGAGCTCCCTTGAAACACTTCATAAAATGCTTTATATTATCCCAAACCACGTTTTTATTTGTGTATGTGATCATGCAGCATTTCAGGTGAAGGTGGTGCCACATGGGAGCAGTTGTGCTGGTGTCTGGTTGCTTTTTTGTTCTGTAACGTGAGAAGAATAATGTGAGAATATAAAGTGAGAGTTTGAGGTTCAATGAAAGAAGAGGTTTCGGGGCAAGAGATCTAACTGTTCTTTAGGAGGGGAAAACCCTCTCTCTGCATGTTTTGAGTTTTATGCACACAGAAAATGTCCTTTGCTCACAAGATGGTTTGGTTTTACCGCAGAGTTATTCTTGTTCAGATACTCCAGAAATAGACCCTGAAATCCTCCCTCTGCCACTGAAGCCAGTGGAGACTGTTGTTACTCTGAACTTTTAAAACACAAAGCATTAACCAGCTGAGGTCGCACAGACACATGCTGTCTCCAAAAGGGTTGTGTGGGCATTGCTAGTTTGGATGTTTTTTGTTGCTTTCTTAAGTATCCTCATATTTTCCAAACTTTCTTTACTGAATACTGAAAACACTTGTAGGTGCAGGACTGTGTAGTAAGTCCTGTGTGTTCAGCACTTCAGTCCCATAGATAATCGACAGAAAGATGACTTAGAGAATCAAAAAAGCAAATGTATGCCACATCCAGCTGACAGCAGCCCACTCACCCAGGGGCAAACACTGATGTGCAGAGTGTGACAGGGCCAGGCTGATGAGGGACCTGCCTACCTTTTTCTTTCTTGGCACCCATGTCTTTGCCAAGCATTGGCACCTGGGGAACCTCCTTCATGTACTGAGGCAGGTGGGGGTACTCCTTGCCATACTGCATGTGGGGCACCTCCTTGCCCATGTGCTGCATTGGGATGCCTTCCTTGCCCAGCGGCATGTGAGGTACTTGTTGTCCGAGGGCTTGGTACTGGGGCACCTGGGGCGGCAGCTGCTTGATTCCATAGTAGACACCACCATGAGTGGACTTTACCAGCTGCAGGGAAATAGCAAGAGCCACTGCCAACAGCTGTGTGGGAATGAGCAGCACGGCCATCACCTGTAGGAAAACAGAAAAAAATCAGTTGGCAGAGATTGTTTTCAGCTGTTATGAAGGCTTTGGACCATGTAGTGACATCTTGCTTAATTCTCACATTTTGCTCCTGCTCTGAGTTCTCTGTTAATTTGCATTTGGAGAAGGGCCTGCTCTTTTTGTAGAACATTATCCTTCACTTCCTCTGAAATCTAATCTTTCAGTGGTGATTAATATGTCATTATTACTGAGGAGGGGTAATTTAAAACTGTGTAGGAAACAAGGATGTAATCATCAGTTGGGTGTATGACAGGAGAGCAATGGATGTTGCGTACCTTGACTTTAGCAAGGTCTGGCACTGTCTCCTGCAACATCTTTGTAATGAAACTTAGAAAATGCGGGATAGATGAGTGGACAGTGAGGTGGATTGAGAAGTGTCTGACTGGCAGCACTCAGAGGGCTGTCAGTGTCACATAGCCTGGTTGGAGGCCTGTAACTAGCAGTGTTTCCCAGGGGTCAGTGTTGAGTCTGGTATTGTTCAACATCTTCATGAGCAATCTGAATGAATGGATGAAGTCTGCCAAGTTTGCTGTTTATATAAAGCTTGGAGGAGCAGCTGACACACCAGAAGGCTGTGCTGCCATTCAACAAGACCTGGACACGCTGGAGAGTTGGGCAGAGAGGAACCTAATGAGATTCAACAAGACAAGTGTAGTCTTGCACCTGTGGAGGAATAACTGCATGCATCTGTACAAGTTAGGAGCTGATGTGCTGAAGAAAAGCTTTGCCAAGAAGGACCTGGAGGTCCTGGCTGACAACAGGTTGGTCATGAGCCAGCAGTGTGACCTTGTAGCCAAGAAGGCCAATGGTATCCTGAGATGCATTACATGAGTGTGGCCACCAGGTTGAAGGAGGTGATCCTCCCCCTCTGTTCTGCCCTGGTAAGGCCACATCCTGGAATACCGTGTCCAGTTCTGGGCTCCCTGTTTTAAGAAAGACAGGAATCTCATAGAAAGAGTCCAGTGGAGGGTAACAGAGATGATGAGGGACCTGGAGCATCTCACTTATGAGGAAACACTGAGAGACCTGGGACTCTTCTGTCTGGAGAAGGTGGAGGCGGTATCTCAGCACTGTAAGTGCAGGAGTCAAATGGATGGGGCCAGGCTTTTTTCATTGGTGCCCAGTGGCAGGACAAGGAGCAACAGTGCATCTGGAACTCGGGAAGTTCCATACAAACACTGTGAAGGACTTCTGTACTGTGAAGGTGACGGAGCAGTGGCACAGGCTGCCAGAGAGATGGTGGAGTCTCCTCTGGAGATATTCTAGCCCTGTCCAGACACTTTGCTGTGCATCCTGCACAGGTACAGCCTGTAGGATGCACAGGATGTTTTAGCAGTGGGATTGGACTCAGTAACCTCTAGAAGACCCTTCCAACTCCTATGACTATGAGTTGTGATTCTGCCATTTCCCTATTTCTGCTCTTCAGGAGGCTTTTCTTTCTGTCGATGTTGACACTGCTGTCATTAAAACAACCAGCAGAACGTTAATATTTTCAGTAACGATCCTAAACAGGCAAAGCAAGCCACGGAAGTCAGAATGGAGGGCAAACAAGCCGAAGAAGAAGCGAAGTACAGGCGAACTAACGCTAGGTGGAGCGGGCGTCTCGCGGCTGCCCTCCGCGCTCTCTTCCCGCGCAGCAACGGCCGCGTGGCGAGGAAAGGGGAGCGCAGAGGCTTTGGGGTTGTGGTGCAGCTCAGTCCCAGGCGCCGTGCCGGCAGCTGAATGCTTTGGCCATGGGGCTTAGGCCGCGTGCAAGCCCAGCATGCACCGGGGAAGCGGCTGGGGCTCGTCTGGAAGCTTGAGCTGCACCCGTGGCCCAGAGAGACGTTCTTGGGGTAACGCCGGCTCAGTGTGCAGGGAGCACTCTGTGTTGCTGGAGAGCTGTGTCGAGGTCTGCTCTACTCGTGTGATGGGAAAATCGCCATGCGAGCTTTTGAAGAAAAGCAGTACAAGGTGCGGGATAATTTGAGACTGTTGTTGAAACCTGCAAGTATGAAGGGCAGGGCGGATTTGGAAGAAGGAGGTTATTAAATTAGTGTTTTGGCTACTTTGCTGTTCTGGTGGCCAATTTTTTTATTTTTTTCTTTCAAAAAAAAAAAAAAAAAAAAAGATGGTGGAATCAGTGGAGAGGGAAATAGGTAAAATTCCTTTGGACTTAATTTTTCTTTTTGTTCTTATTGCAAGATGTGGTTTTGGTGTGCAAGTGGGAGCCATTTGAAATAATTGAAGTAAATTCTTATGGGGAGGCACCAGTCCACAGTGTAGAGGGAACTGAACCTCTCTGCTTGCCATACCTGGCCACACCAAACCTCTCGCAGTGCACCTGCAGGCACGACTGCGCACACATGAGGTGCTTTTATGTGCCCGCGTGCGTGGAAATTCTGAGGGCAATCCAGCCAGAGCTTTGATGGATAGGAAGGCTCCAGAAATGAGGTGACCTCATTACATCTGTGTTTCCTTTCAAGTCTTTTTGACTCATCGTAACCAAAACAGCGTGGCTTGGAAATGACAGATTGTTTCTTATCTATTGACTTTGGCTGGGGCCAGTGGCTGTGGAGTGGAAAGTAGGGGGTGTATTTACTGAGTGACCTTGGGCCCAATGGGCCTTGGCTGACATTGCTGTGGGAGGAGGTCAGTGTCTCCCGGGCAGCCTCACGCATGCTGTTGGGGTCTTGGATCCACTGCAGGAACCTGGGAAGGGGCAGTGCTGGTTGATGGCCATGCAGCTCCCACAGGAGAAAGGGTCAGGCAAAATTAGCCTCGATGAGCATGATGAAACCGTGTGTTTGACTGCTACTGCAAAATGCCTCTCAGCTGCTAGGAAGCTATTAGAGTCTTTAAGTACCTAGAAGCTGCTGAAGACCTTGTCTTGGTTTTTAGGTAAGTGTGTAGATCCTAACTGTTGGTTAGGTCCATTGGAGCTTATGAATAGCAAAAGGAGATTTTGACAGCAGCAGCACAGTTTAAGGACAATATCAGAGACAGGAAGAAAAAAATGCATGCTGAAGATGCAGCCAAAGTGTAGGGTTCTCCACACCCTTCACCCATATCAGCAATTTTGGGATGACCTCCAAACACAGTATGATCCAATGTGCTTTCAAAATTATCTGTCAGCAGAGTGATAAGCTGACTTTGGAAAGGGATTTTCCTGGGCTAGTAGAATGTGTCTACATGTTTATGGCAAGTGAATCCGTGTGTGCATGCACATTTAGAGAAGCCAAAGACTTGAAGTAAGCAAAAATTTGCCTAAACTGTTTGAATGTCTGAAGAAAGAGGGAGAAAAAGCTGCTGCGTCCCATGCACAGCCAAGCATATGTCTGCCTCTCTAACAGATGCAGTCAGGGACATCATTTTGCTCCTGTCATTCAGATTGTAAATATTTTGCTTTACCTAGGGTGGGGCAAGCAACTGGAAGGCAAAGGAAAATTATCCCAAGCCACAATGTTTAACTGCTTGTGTGTGAATGCATGTGGATCAATCTGTGGGTGAGGGAGTCCATGGAAAAAAAATGCATTTTTACAGGCAAAGCTCAAGTGAGAACATTTCTCAAGAATCTCTTTGGTAGAGCTTTTCTCCTGAGAAAGCTGGGGACCTCCCTTAGGCTGTTTGTGTTTGTCAGCAGAAACCGAAGACAAAACAAAATGTACCAGCACTCATAATTCTTATATTAGTGTGAAGAAATAATGGCTGTTTAGCTTAATTGGGTGAAGAATGTATGGAAAGAGTGATGCCCGTCTAGACTTGAAATCATAGGTGGTCTTGCAAAGAGTGGAAATCAGACCTTGATTAGTCATTTGTTACAGGCAAATGACTGCTTTGCAATCAATTTTTGGGTTACATATAATTTACCAGTGTCTCACGATTTGTAGGACATTTGCCCAAAGGCTAGTTCTACTGTTTTAAATTGCCAAGATACTGCTTTTGAGCTGCTGGGTTTCTCAAAACTGCACGAGACATGAGGAGTGTATCACAGTGACCTGAACTCTTCTGCCCTCAGGTCCTTTCCGTGGGGGAGCTGCGGGGACCTGCTCCCCACTGCACCAAGGGCATGGGCTGTCTGTGCTCAGATTGCCATGTGGACATGACTGCTGGAAAACTCACAAAGGAGGAGGCGTCCTGATGTCTCTGCGTGGTTTGCACCCAGAGGAGAGCTACCAAAAATATTTGTTGCCAAAAAGCTACATTCTCTACAGTGTTTTTGGCTTGAGATCAAGAATGGTTAGGAACTTGTAGCTACTTTAGGATTATCCTTGATAACTTATCACATTACAAAATATTTACAGTGGTGTACTCAGGGATGGCTCCTGTCTTGGGAACTGGGAGTTCCAGTCCCACCTGGGGCCTCCTGAACCTCACTCAAGTCTCTCCCTGTCTACAGAGGAACTCAGGGACAGCAGAAAGCCACAGAAGCAGCCATTAACATGCTTCAGAGTGAGGAGTAGCACAGCTGTGTGGCAGGGTGCTGGCAGGTTCAGAGGCATGGCAGCCCTCCCCAAGGACCCCCCTGGCTCCCAGCTCAGAGGCAGAGGTAAGTGGCAGCTGGTGCTGAGCCAAAAAGAGGCTCGCTACAGGTGGTAGCCATTTGCTTTCTGTTTTCATTTCTGGTGTTACATCAGTAACAAAAAAAACCTATACTGCTACCATGTTGTGTGACTTTGTTCCTTAAACCTCTGGGTTACACCTGTGAGCACCTGGATACCTCCACCTAGCTAGCTTTCTTCTGAGAAACGCATCACAAAGTGACAAGAGCAGCCATCAGAGCTTTAGATAGGGTGATTGCTCAGTACCAGGGAGTGGCTGAGGTGACTGCCAGTGGGACGTGCCTTTATTTATGAAGAGTCGAGTACATGGGGTCCTCATTCTTGGAAGCATCATGGCAACCTGTACGTGATTTGAGCAGTGTCCTTCCTAGCACATTGATGTCTGCAGTTTTCAGACTTGATTTCAAAACCTAATCTCAGATAAAATTAATCTGCATCATTAGTCCTTAGTGCCTTTGAGGAGTAATTTGTCCATCACTGAATACTTTCTGAAGGGATTTGGGGATGCACTGTACTGCACAGAGGTTGAATTTTAGTGACGACTTGTATTTTCAGGGGCAGGAAAGACTGACAGCCTTCTGCTTGCCAAATAATTTTGTTTGCTTAGTGCTTAGGATGCCATAATATGTGCTTTACCATTCGAAGGTGAAGCACTTCTCTGCCTTTCTGTGCCAAACAATGTTTAATGTCATTTGGACAGATGTTTTCACATTTGCAATCAAACTAATTAAACCTCTAATTTAAAGTTTCTTTTTGAATGTTCAGTCACAACCCACATGTAAACAGGAAGTAAGGGCAACAAAATGCAGCTTGGCACAAAAATTCCCCTCAAACCTCCAGAACATCAATTTAGACTCGCTCTACCAATTTAATCTTAAACCTTATTTTTGGCAATAGAGAGAATAAGGGAGGTGGGGAAGTGACCCCATCCATTGTGCTGCCAGGAGGAAATAGATCTTTTGTGCCAGGCTTGGAGTATCCTGCACCATTTTGCTTCTGACAATGCTTGGTGTTACTGGGGACAACGCCTGGTTCTTGTGGGTGAAGAGTTTACCTTGCTGAAGGGCCTGAGTACTCAGCAGGGAAGACCAATCATAGCAAACTGGTGTTTGTTGAATGTAGTACTGTATTTTTGTCCCCCGTGAGATTCCCCCACAAAGATCAGGTTTGTTTCTTTTTTGCCTCCCTCCTTTTCACTGCCCCCTCTGAGGAGTCAAAATAGTGTTGAGTGTTTGTGCTCTGTTAGGGTAACTGAGAAACAGCTATTGTTCAGTACGTTCAAAATAAATTAAATCATTTTGCTGAAGGTCTGCGAACTGCAGCTGATTACCATGTGGTATTTAGTAAATCTAGGACAGTCATACCACGGATTGTCACAATAAACATTTTTAAATGCACACATGCATAAACTTGCTGTGAGTGGGGAATACTCAATACGTGGCAGATGCTATTTCTGTCTTTTTAAATCAAAATGATGCCTGAAGTTGCTTTCCTGGAGAAGCGTGAAAACATCTCAGTAAATGGCTTAATCTTAATAACAGATAATCATCTATAAGCTGCCTTTTGCTTCATGGCAATTACATGATCTTTTCTCTCAGTGCCTGGGGATATTTCCATTTATTCATTTGTAAATCCATTTCCAAAGATGAAGCAACCATTCTGCTCCAATCTTCTTCCAAGCAGATTTGTGCATGTGCTCAGCCTGCATAGTGAGCTGGCTGTCTGGATGGAAATGGCACCCTTTAAGTGACCCCTTTCCTACTTTCAAACAACTTACATTCATGTGTGTGTGTCTGTAGCTACATACATATTTGCCTACCTGCAGATAGTTCTGTGTGCACTGTGTGTGAAAGCACGTCCTGTGATTGGAAGCAGCAGATGGGAAGGGGAAGCGAGGCTGTGTAGACCTAACTGTACTGTCCTCAGTCTTCTCTGTATACCTGGAGAGAGGACCAACTTAGGGGAATGTTAGCATAACAGCATGTGACTGTAATTATGGGATTAGTATTAATTATGAGTTGGATTTAGCAAAGACCTGCCTTTGAATACATTTTCCTGCCGTGCATCATGTGCTTGAATCCTCTGTCTAATGCTCTCTTCTGGGCCATTTGCCTGCAGTCTTGGTCAGATGGCTTCGATGGAGACACCTTCAATACTGGCCAGGCCATTGCCCCATACGGCAGCCACACACACATAGTGATCAAATCCCAGTGCTGTCTGTGTGCTGATCAGCTCTGGTAACCTTCCTGGTGCAGTGCCCAACCTGGGCTGCATCTCACACCATAACTGGCTACAAAGCATTACTGGCCACAAAACAATCTGGCTTTTAAGCTGCTCTTAGTTTTACTCCATCCCTCATGAGGTTGTGCTAATAACATGCAGGGAAAGTTCCCCAAATTGTGGTTATCTGCAAGGTGTTTCTTAGTATTTCAGTGTTTTAATACAAGACAATCTCTCTAGCAGTCCTGCTGTAAATTGTACTCACTGTAATAGGTGAAAGAGTTTTGCAGTTTGGTGCCTTTCTGTTCAGCCAGCTGCAGCTGATAGGGCTCCAACAGGTGCCCCAGCTGAGCTAACTGCAGATCTGATGCCAGTCCTATTCTGAGGGCTGGTTCTGAAGTGAAGGGGTGAATTGTCCCATTGCATCAGGTGTGTGAGTAGGCAGAATGGAAGCAGGAGGCTGCTGCCAGCTCTGGCAATTAAATTGAACTAAATGTGACCTGAATCTTCACCCAAATATAAAAGGCAAAGAGTCTCAGGGATATCTGCTGGTTTTACTCTCAGAGAACTTTTACTAATGGAAGTATTGTACTAAAAGTAGGAAAATCAAAATACATTCTTTGTGGAGGTGCATTGATTCCTAGAGAGGCCAGCAAGGCTCAGCTCAGGCCACATGCATATATAACATAGACTGGTTCAAGATTTTCTCTCGTGACTCTGAGAAGACTGCTTAGAGGGGTAGCCTGTTACAAGCTGGCAGCTCTCAGTGCATTTAGGAAAGCCTGTCTGTATGTGTAAAAAATGGGGTGTGGTTTAGTCTCTGTTATCAGTGACAAAATGGGTTTCTTATAAGTTTAGGCCTGTAACTCTCCTCCCCTTCTCTTTTTTGGTGTCGCACGTTGATGCTGATTAAGTTTGAGTGTTTTTCAGTGGTCCAAATAGGCGTCATTAACCCCTAAAAAGGTGTCAACATCATGAAATCTCACTGAGTGTCTAATTCTGGGTACAATCTTTTTTGAATGAAGCCTTGAAGGCCAACTATATCCCAGGCTATATCCCAGCAAGAAGAGGGAGGTGACTGTCCCCCTGTGCTCAGCTTTTGTGAGATCCCATCTGCAGCACTGCATCCAGGCTTGGGGCCTCCAGTACAGGAAGGGTATGGAACTCTTAGGGCAGGTCCAGAGGAGGGCCACTAAGATGATCAGAGGGCTGGAGCACCTCTCCTGTGAGGGAAGCTGGAGGGAAATGGGATTGTTTAGCTTGGAAAAGGGAAGGCTTAGGGGAGACTTCATTGTGATCTTCCAGTACTTGAAGGGAGCGTATAAACAGGAGGGGGAATGGCTGTTTATGAGGGTAGATAACAACAGGATAAGAGGGAATGGTTTTAAACTGAGACGGGACGTTTAGCTTAGATATTAGGAGGAAGTTTTTCACTCAGAGGGTGGTGATGCACTGAACAGGTTGCCCAAGGAGGCTGTGGATGCCCCATCCCTGGAGGCATTCAAGGCCAGGCTGGATGTGGCTCTGGGCAGCCTGGCCTGCTGGTTGGTGACCCTGCACATAGCAGCGGGTTGAAACCAGATGATCACTGTGGACCTTTTCAACCCAGGCCATTCTATGACTCTTTATTACAGAGAAACTTCATTTGATGTGTTTCTTCCCACTGATTGTACTGTAGTTTTTGCAGCCTGCATTTACTATAACAGTTCTGGAGTTCTTGAACTCTAAAGTCAAAAATCTGTGCAGGACTGAAGTATTTGGCTTGATTCATCTGAAGCAATTTATTGTTCTCTGTGACTCCTGTTGCAATCCTGTGGCCTTACACTGCCTTCTTGCCATAAAGTATGCTTGACTGCTCCTTTTGAAACTAACAACGCACAGCACTGCCTATTCACTTTCCCACTTTGATGGTATACAAAATCTGTTTTCTTAGCTTTTGCCCTCATGCTTTTCCATATTTTTTTCTTTCTAAGTAAATTCAGAAGGGTTTGGAGACTCCATTTTGGAGATAAGTTGTTACCATTTGTAGTATTTCCCTTTGCTCTGCTTTGATAAGCCTGTTATGGGAAAGATCAGCTCTTCTCCCCCTTTTTTTTTTTTTTGTCGTGTTCTGACTTTACAGCACTTTGGAACCCCACAGTCCCAGTCCAAGGGAGATATGAAAACATATATATGAAAGAAATGTCTGTAAAATATTTTTCTTGAAAAAAGCCTCCTTTCTGTTAGAGGACTTTTATTGGGAAGTTATTTGCCACTGAAAGATTCCTGCCCTTTGCCTACTTTCCCTACCTTTGCTTAAACAGTGGAAGAAGTAATCTTGCCTTAGAAGGTTAAGCATACAAGACTATGCCACTCAGATAAAAATCAGTGAAGGTTGTTTAAAAATTATTTAGCAACAAAAATTTCCCTATTTTATTGTCAAATGCTGCAGATATTGTCATATTTGTTAGGACATGCTGATCTCAGTCATGACCTGACACTGCTTCATTCCCACAAATCAAACAGATGTTATTCCATAATCCTACTCCCTACATAAGCAAGTCTTATTTTCATTCTTACGTGTCTAGATGAAGGACTAAGATGACAATAACCACAACTAAGCACTCATTCAGTTGAAATGCTTTAAAAACTGGGCTGTTTATTCTCTTTTTCGTTTTAAACACTGTTTTTTGGGCCGAATGTGTGGGCTAACATAAAACTGGGAGTTGCTGGATGGTTGACTGGTGGATCTACCAGTGCATATTTCTTCCTAACATGGTTCTCTGGATGCCAGCTCTATCAAAAGCTCTAACATACATCTCTGCACTGCCGTCCTGGCTGAACTATGCACTGGCCTTACGTTGCACCACAGGAGGTTCAGGTTGGATGTTAGGAAACGTTTCTTCTCAGCAAGAATGGTGAGGCATTGACAGAGGCTGCCCAGGGAGATGGTGGAATCACCATCCCTGGAAATGTTCAGGAGCCGTGTAGCTGTGGCACTGAGGGATGTGGTTAGTGGATGTGGTGGGGATGGGCTGGTGACTAAACTTGATCTGTGTCAGTCTTTTCTAACCTTAATGATTCTGTGATTCTGTACATCCCTATACCACTTCAAACAGATTTGCCTATAAGGGCCATCATCAAAAAACTATGAACCTGTTTTGAAACACTCAGCATAGGTTTGCTTCAGTGAATGCTGACTGTAAGTGTTTATCAGGTCTGTCAAAAGAAAAATAATAGTTCTGAAAAACACATACACATGCAGAGCTCTCCTTCACCCCAAATTGGACAAATTTATTCTGGATCCATGAAAATATATGTCTGTGCAAAATAAGGAATTAATCGACTTAGAGTCAGATTCTCTTCTCATGGAAACAAATATATTGTGTCCCCTCAACTTAAATTGCTTTGGATTTGACCCCTAAAATGCTACAAGATAGTATTTATTTCCTGTATGCAATCCAGTGTGCTGTGGTTCAAAGGACTTGAAATTACTGTATCTATCACCTTGGAATAACCCAACCAAAAGCCAAGGGAGATCAAAGCCAAGCACTGGAGACTAAATACTATCACTTGCTTAAATCTCACAACGTTGCTCCAAGAGAAACAATACAGAATGTTCAGCATAACCGTTTGGACTCGTGATTGGTAACTGTGATACTAGTTAAAATGAAAGGTCATAAAAAATGTCTGCAATAGGAACTGGCACTTGCATTTCATGAGTACCATGGCCAGGATGGAGGACTGCACTGATGGTGGCAGGCTGAAGAACCTGATGCTACTAAACTTCTCCTCTAGAGCCAGTGGGGGCACCAGCCTCATGTTGGATGCTGACAGCATTACAAAGCAGAGGTGGGGTTGGAACTATGCAGGAAAATAGGATTGAAGGGAGGAATTAAACCCTTTAGTCCATAGATGAAATTCAAATCTCTGATCAGAGACTGATTAGCTGTTGCCAAAGCTTCGAGACAAACTCTCTTGTGTCTTTGGTCCTCCGTGGCCTCCTGAACACCACTGCAGCTCACCATCACCTGCAGCTGGCTGGCTGGGTAGTGCCTCAGGGTAGAAAATGCGTGTGTTGGTGCCCTTTGTTGAAAGATAGAATTAAACCCCTCTGCTGCAGCCTGAGCAAGCGTGTGCTTGAGCTGCTGATGGCACCTCATGGTTTGAAGGAAAAATTTGGCATCCACTTTTGAAAGAGGACTATGGGCTATGCATATGGAGGGACTTGAGCCCATGTGCAACCTTCACCAGAAGGCTCCTAAAACCACAAGAGAGCTAGGATTTAGGATGAAGTGCAATCTTCAGCTTTTCCTATTTGGCTGCCTTAGGCAGCTCTTCAAACAGTGGCTTTTGTGAATCCCCCTCTGAGGCACTTAACTCCTTTTCGCACATGCACGGAGTCCAGGCATCTAATTCAGGCATGTGGACTCCATTACAGGGCCAGATGCAAACATCCCTTCGTGGATTAGGATCTGAAAGATTTTAAATCCCACGTTGTCAATCAACTAAGGCGTCTTTTTTCCCTGCCTGGTCCTCTTGTTTTAAAATCTGGATTTTTTTTCAGGCAGATACCTATTTCTTTAATTCATCTTGTATATTATTTAAAGGAATGGTTAAAGCATGTGCTAGCTCTTCCAGGGGTGATGCAGTTAACATAACAAAGACAGACTACAGAAGATCTACAGTTACAGAAATCATTGCACCTCAGTAAAAATCCTATTCTTCCCCACAAACTTTTTCCATCAGATTCTTACTGCTGAGCGCTGGAGCAAAAGATTCACAGCAACCTCCAGGCCATGGCTTAACCAAATCCAAAATAAGTCCAGTAGGCAAATATTTCACTTGCAGGGAGGCAGCATTGGTTCTCCAAACAACGGAGTGTGGCTGTCAGCAGTCTTACAGGGACAGCTGGTTTGTTTTTGACTGTGGCATGGGGTATCCAGTCTAAGTTCGGTTTTTTGCTAGGTTGAGAAACTTGCTCAGATTTTCAGATGTTAGCAGAAATCATTAATAGAAATACTTCTAAGGTACTTTGTGGAAGACTCGTGTAACTGTACAAGAACAATAGGTGCCATGAAGTACATAATTGTAGTCCATAGGCTTGGAGTTTGGTTAGAGAGCTGCTTTCTTAGGGCTGAGTTTTTTATCAAATTTACAAATTTTCCAATAAATTCAATAAAAGAATTGACAGGTTGGTTAGATCTTATAGGACTGAACTCAGCAGAACCGTACTCACAGGCTGTGCTAATAGTTATCCAGGTACTGGTGTTTCCCAAATATGTATTTGCAGCTTTGTGAACCCTAGAAACCTTTGGCAAGAAGTAGAGTGAAATCTGGCCTGTGTGTAGAGCAGCATTACTTTGTTGCTAAAGTAATACTGGATGGCAAAATGCTTCTAGCTGAGGCAACCCTTAACAGTGTCTGGGGATGAAAGTCCCTGCCTGTAAATGCATGTGTGTATGCATAAAGATGAAAAGCGGTTAGAACAATACAACAACAACAACAACAACAACAACAATAATAATAATAATAATAAAACTAAACTGAACACCAGAACCTCCAAAGTCAGCTTTGCTAGTATTACTGCATCTTTCCGTTGTGTAGCATAACCATATTGCAGCACTGGCTGGCTGCAACCTGAAGAATGCCTGAAGGAAAGCTGGGCTGAGATCTGAGGGACAGAGGTGAAGTCATTTCTGAGCTCCTGGTGGTTTTGCTGAACTGTGCTTGCAGCTGAGGGGCAATCTAATCTCTTTCCTCTGAGAGCTCCTAGGTAGTGAGGGATTGCGGGCATCCCTATTTGCAGTGGATAGCTCTTTCTGTTTTCATCAGAGTTTTTTGAATGTAATGTTTCAGAGAGAGGATGGAAGGCAGAATTATAGTTTAGAGTTTTTCATCCCTTAAAACATTGTATGCAAAATGTACAAACTAGTGATAGAAGGCAATGCTGTTGCTTTTAAATGCAGATTTGGAAGGATCTGTAGAAGAAAGAAGTATGCTTCTCTTTTTCTTCTTTTTACCCTCAAGAGAAACCAGTCATCAAAATTGCCAAGAAAGTAAAGAAACGCATACACACAAAAACAGCCAAACAAAAGTCCCCCAGATTCAGCATGCAGTATCTCATATTTTTTGTCAGTTTTATTTTTGCCTATTCAGGCTCTGGACTTGATTTTCTCCTAATGTGCCCTTGTACAAAACTCATAAATCACCTTTGGTAACTGCAGTTAACTTTTTCCCTGCCTCTCCTTTTCCCGAATTCCTTGTTTTATCTCTCTTTTATCTATGACTAATAGCTACACCTAGTTTCATCCTGACTTGTACTTGTATGTATTCCCCAAAGAAGGCAGTCTCCTAACACTGGTCAGTCAAAAATAATTTCCTTTTTTGATATAATATTAATGATTAGGTGCTGTTGGGCCTTCAGTTTGTAACAAAGTCCTTATCTTTATTAAATTTGACACTTACAATAAACTTGTCTTCAAAAGACTGAAACATGATAAATGATCCAGAGTGGAATTTGTGCTTTTTTCCTCTTCCTTCCACTTGCAGTAATCAGTATACTGAGACCACACAACGCTATTCTACATTCACAGTATATTGATAAATGGCAGAAGAGAAGATAAACCTACTTATCTTTCCTTTGGAAATGCAAACTTATTAACACAGTATTGTTGAAGAACTTTCCTGGCTAGTAGTCCTGGCTTGTGTCTTATCAGTTCCCATGCATCAAGTACATTGGTAAATATGTATATGTATATATAAATACATATAAATGTGTGTTAAAAAAAAAGAGGAATAAGATTTCCTAGAGTTCAGTAATTTATGCCTCTACAACAGTAAAGCAAACCCCATATGAAAACATAATTACAAAATTACATTTTTATTTAATTACATTAATTTATTTAATTACATTACAAAATCTGTAACAGATTTTTCTCAAGTGACTTGATTAATCACTTCCATGTGGCAGCTAGCAACATTAGAAGCTTGTGAAATTCAGCAGCCAGGGAACTGGTCACTTGTGCAGATTGGCAAGTTGACATTTATAGACAACCCCATTATTTTTTTAATGTGAGCTATAACTTGTATCAAACTCGATAGTTTTTAGATATTTTCATATGGCCCTCAAACTATACACTTAAATACCCAGGGCAGTTAGCCATGCATTTCACCATAGCTTGTCTTTCTTGATCAAGCAAAACTACAACGAGAAATTTGCTCAATTAGGAACTGAAGAATTTGGCTGTTTTACTAAATTCTTGGCAGTAGGCAAAATCTGGCCTTTCCAACAATAAGTGCCAGTGCAAAATATTTTGGCGAGGAACAAATGTTGAATTAGATCTACAAAATTCCCATTTTCAGGCAGTAAAATAGGAATCACTCTGGTTTAAATTAGCTAAAGGACTCCCAGACCCCAGTCTACTGTTGCGCAGTGAACAGGTATCCACTTCTGGCCCTTGCTTTATGGTGGCATGTTGATTGCAGAGAGGTAATTCCTGCATACATGCAGAATAACCAACATCACTGAATCCGGATATTTCCCTAGATTAATTTACTGATAGTGATGATATTATGCCAATTATGATACTTAACTGAATCATGAATCATAGAATCATAGAACCAATCATAGAATCATAAAATCCTAGAATGGCCCTGGTTGGAAAGGACCTCATGGATCATCACCCCCCCCACCACAGACAAGGCCACCAAAATCCACATTTAATACTATACCAGGCTGCCCAGGGCCCCATCCAACCTGGCCTTGATGTTGGATCAATTGGATGTCACAGATGAACGTTATTTGTCTAGTGTCTCTGAGCTAAAAGAAAAACTTCCTAAGATAGAAGAGTTGCAAGATAAGTGGAGGAAAGCCTTCCCTTTGATCTTCCTTCCTTCCTTCCTGTCTTCCTGTCTTTCTGTCTTTCTTTTTTAAGGAAGTATTTTTTCTTCTTATCATTTGTTGCATCTATTCAAAACTATCCCAAAATCTTCCTGGAAACAGGGCTGAAGATGTCATGAGAACAGACATTATTTCACATATCTGGTATCTTTTATTATTATTATTTTTTTACTGGCAATGAAGGTCCCCTTTAATTAAATGAAAGCAGTCTTTTACTGTCTGTTGATGTACAATCCTACAGGCAGTAGGAGAAGGAGGGAACAAAATGTAAAGTAAACCTATAAATTCAATTAAAATGCATACTTATGTTCAGACTTGACTATTGTTTTACAAGGAACTCCCTAGAAAACGAGTGCATGGATCCCATTTCCTGCAGGAGTTTGCTTAAAGCACTCATGGAACTGATGCACCGTACTTCAAAGATTTCTAGTTTAGCAAGGAACAGGGCTGTAAATGTTCTGCCCGTATCATTCACCATGGCTTTGCTGATGCTGTCAGCCAGCCCACTTCATACCTGCGGAAGGGACTACTTCTCTTTGGCCTGCTAGAGAGCTCTGCAGGCCAAGTGTCAACACTGCAATCAGCTCTATAAATCTAGATTATTTGTGCTGGAATTTCTTTTGCCATTGTGATGAAGAAATTATTGAGTTGCAGGACTCCACCAGTACATATGAAGCTCATTGAATCTTATTCTCTAACGAAAGCATTATTTCGTAAATGGAAAAAAAGTATAAATGTAAGCAGATACATGTGGTTTTGATATTTGGACCCATTTAATTATATCATTAGTTTTGCCAAATAACATGACACGGACAAGTTAGATGTTAGTCTTTTTTATAATTTAACCCAAGTGATCACGTATATTGTGTGCTGGCTACGCACAGTATTGTGTTTGATCATTGTCCAACCCAAGAAAATTGGTGCATGAGGGGACCAAGGTCTTTGAAACGTGTTGAACTCATTACAAAGGCACTTCAAACTTACTCATTGTTCAGTCTTGTTCACTCTTGGTGATGATGCCTCACTGACTGAAAGCAATAAAGCAATCGTCCTAAATTGAGTTAGTTTGGAAGGAAATGCAGTGGTGCCACACTTTTCCCTTGTAATATAATATAGAAGATTCTTAATGAAGTTAGAAGGCTACCATGTTCTAAAACACACATCCATAGCCTTGCTCAGCTGTGTCCTGCCAAAGCACAACTGTAGAAATGAGCTGAGGTGGCAGAGTTCAGGTCCTGAAAAGCCAATTTGTTTTTGTGTTTCTTTTTTTACTTCAAGTATAACACAGCTGCTATCCCTGAATGTGAGGCTGATGCTCTGAATCAAAATGGTGAAACAAGCACATGCTGAGTCTTCTGACTCTTTGTTTCCAACAGTGGGAAAGAGGGGAAGGGATTAGAAAATGATAATTTAAAACTATGATAATTGTTGCTGTCTCCTAATAGGAAAAACTGCCCCTTGAAAAGTAAGTAAATGCCTGATTGTTATTTTTTTTCCCTCTGAACTCTTAAAGACAGACTTAGATGTGCCAGAATCTCTGGAAAAGACAAAAGGTGGATTATAAACTGTCTAATATTGCTGAATTAGAGAATGGGTTGACCCCTGCCTCTGGGAAAAATGACTACACAGGACTTGACTCCTATTTGCTTGGTCACATCACAGCACAATGGCACGGGTGGCAAAACTCTGGCTGTGAGCCCCAGGCTGATCTGTCCAGACACCATTGCTCAAGCTGGCGACTCAGACTGTAACACAACTAGAGGATTTAAAGTATATGTGTAAGGCTGTTCAAAACTACCTCTCTGATCCTGGGCAAGTTGCTCAGAGTATCATTTTTTAATTTAATTATGGAAAAGGCAGACCTAACCCACCAGCCTCCACTCTGTCTGCATGTGTATATACATTGCCTGGTATTTATCTCCAGTTCTGACTTTTTTTGCATGGTCCAACCTGTACTGAACATCAGGGTGCTGCAACCTGGCTGCCTGGTGGTACCCATGCTACTTGTTTTAGAATTGAACTTAAGCTTTGATACCTCTTCAATATGCTGTAGATTCTCCTGGGCTGCAGTACGAGTATTGCCATATGTTCTGTGGCAATATTCTCCCGTTCCTCATTTGCAGAATGGTTCTGACACTCTTTACTTACTCTGAAAAGCATTTTAATGAGAACTAGAGTGATTAATCAGCCTTTTCTTATCATTCTCTTGTTTGCCTGCGTCTAACACGTTTATGCAGAGAAGAAACTTGTGTTGGCAGTAAGCTCGTTCATATACTACATTGTTTCTTGGTCTCTGTGAACCTTTGACTTGAAATAAAACCACACAGAAACCACAAGCCACATTTGATGAGCAGACACATTGATTCAGGTTCTCTTCAGGGCTATGAGACCTGAAAGTATAAAGTTCCTCAAAATATATTTGTCAAGAAGATGAGCGTTCAAGATAAACAATGTAGTAGAGGCCAAAAGAGAAATTAAAACAGGACATTCCACCCATATGGCTTGCTTAAACAAAGTCAGATGGATTTGTCTCTTGGTATCCCAGGACTGGAGCTGCTTTTAAAGTTCAATTTTATTTCATACTAGATGCTGCATTTTTGCTGCCTTTTTTCTAGCCTTACTACTGTATGTGCCATATTGTCATATTGCATATTCTATTTGGTTCATGCAAACTGGACACTGTATTTGCAGTTAATATGGACCTGTAGGTGCTAGCCATGGTTTTCCTTAAACCCTCACTGTATTGCTCAGGTTCTATATGCTATTGCTGCTTCTGCATTCATTGACTGGTCTGGGTAAATGCAATTGTTTTTATGCTCCCAGCCCTCACCACGAGCACTCCCCTTGTGCCTTTAATTACATTGGCTTTCAGGATTGTTTGCCTTTGCTGTCTTAAAGGGACACATTTCTTTGTCTCCATGTTATCATTTATCCTGGGTTGGATCATTGTATGTTTTGGAGCCTCCTGAAATTGTCTTGCTTTTGTACATTAACTATTAACTCTGGCTTTAAAGCCATGAAAGTAAGTTTTTAATTATTATTTTTTTTTTTTTTTAAGCAGAAATGAGCCATTTGATCTTTTTCCAGAAATGCTTGAGTCCCATCTGGCTGCCCCCACCTCAAAGCTCAGCTGTTTGCTATGCATTAAGGGCAAGGTAGTGCTAATGAAAGTGAAAGAGTGAAAAAAGAGCTAAAAGGGATGGTGGAAAGGGGCCTCTGCAAGCAGTGGAAAGGTTGGCACTTGCACAGTTGTCCAAAGGGTATGCTGTTATTCCTAAGGACAAGGTACTGTGTCTACAGCTGTCATTTGATGCATTTTTCTTTTTGGCACCACAGCCACAGGCTGGTGTACAGCTAGGCTCAAAGCAATACCGGATGGAGCAGCTCAGAGACAGCCAGTTGGTGTGAGCAGTGTTGCCTTTGTAAGCCTTGCATCGAGTTCTATTTGATTCCCTGTGGCAATCTTTAGAAGATGAAATGGAATTGATGTTTGAAACTCATTTTTTATGATTTCTCTAATGCAGGTTCAGATACAGTCACCATAACTAATCTGTGGCAGTAATCAGAGGATCAGATGTTTATGAATCCTTATTTGTAACCAAGATAAAAAAATGGATAGTTAGCAAATATGCTTATAATATCAAGCGCAGTGAATCTCAAATGCTTCAGCAGTGCATCTGAAGGTCAAATGCTTCTAATCAATGTGTACATATTTAGCTACTGCTGTGTACTACTGCCAGTTTGAATCTTTGCTGGAGGAAGCTTTGATCAGTATCGGAAATGCAGCTGCTTTTCCTGGGGAGTCAAAGCTCTGAGAGCTCAGATGGCTCCTTACTGAAGCTGCCCCTTGGTGGCGTGAGCGATCCACTCGAGCACAGGTACAGCCCTGGCAGTTGCATGACATTATTTTTAAAGCAAAATAATAAAGACGTGTTCTCCTAATTGTCCTTTATTTGGGTGCTACTGGTGTCATGGCTACATCTTCACATAGTGTTTGCTGGGATGCAGCTGTGTTATACTGCCTTCAAGCCAGAACTATCATGTTATGATTAATGAGAGACAGCTACTTCAAAACAGCATATTCCTGGCGTTGGCCAGGGCAAAGCTGAGCCTTAACAAATAGAGAGTCATAGAATCGTTTAGGTTGGAAAAGATCCTCAAGACCATCAGGTCAAACCACCAACATAACATTGCCAAGCCCATCACTAAATTGTGTCCCTTAGTGCCACGTCTGTGTGTCTCTTAAATACCTCCAGGGATCATGACTCCACCATTTCTCTGGGCAGCCCTTGCTAATGCCTGACCACCCTTTCTATAAAGAAATTCTTCCTAATGTCTCATCTAAACCTTCCCTGTGGCAACCTGAGATAATTTCCTTACATCCTATCACTTGTTACCTGAGAAAAGAGATAGACTCATTTTTCCCTTTCAGTCCCTTCTGGCTTTCTGTCTTTTAGTCTTTGTTTAGTTTTTCAGACACTATCTCTTGTTCATCAGAAGGCAAGGGGCTTTGTTTTCTATCTAACCCAGAAGTGGATTGTGGTGGAATGTGCTCTGCTTTGAGCTGGAAGAAAGTGTTGAACAGCAACCCTTTGATCTTAATCTTTTCACATTTAGGGAAGAAAGAAAATGAATTTTGAGAGTGTCTGTGGTTCCTTTGCAGTTATACTTCCTATTTAGGAGTTATATTCATTCCTGTCTAGGTTTAAGCACACATAAAAGGGTGTTTGTATACTGCCCTTGACCGTGGTAGGAGGAGGCAACGTTATGCTGTGTGTTTAGGTGTTTATTCTGCTTCATTCCCTATTACTAAATCTAACGGCAAAATTCTTGATCTGTAGGTAGAAAGTGAGGGAGGAGAGGAAATAAAAAAGAAGGGGAAGTCAAGGAAAAGGGCCTGGAGAGATCTTCTACATTTAGCTTCTCACAGCCATTGAACACTTGTGTGGCAGTACTGCTCTTGTAAGCCATGTGGAAGAAACAACTGGTGCAGTGAAGAAAATCCAGTGAAGGAAATCGACAGTGAAGGAAATCAACAACAAAATATGGTTTGGACTGTGTTTAGTAGCAGCTAGAACAGTTTTTCCTGAGCTTGCAGGAAAAGGTTCTCAGAGCAGCCAGGCAGCTGGGGCTGGAAGCAGGTCTCCCCTAATGCTGTCAGCAATGGCAGGGAAACCCCCAGGTGCCTCTCTGCACCTGTAGGCACAACAAAGGCTCGAGTGGTTGGCTTTTGTAACGTGCACAGCAACATCCCACTGTATAATTGCTAAGATTCATGTGGGGTTACAAAGATAGGGACACAAAGTAAAAGTCTCTTTGAAAGGCTGAATGAACGTACTGTACAAAAAATTGAGCCAATACAGTATTGCCTACTGTCCTGTTTTTACTATTTAATCCTATTTGCTCTCCTAAGGTATCTCTGGATATTCCATTGCCCACGAGATGAACTCAAAAACGGGATGAATATAATTTTTTTTTTTCTAATTTGTTGCTTCAGCAATGCAGGGCTGAGATGACGGAAGGAGCAGTTCTACAAAAAAGCAGTGATTGCACTCAATTCCTAGCTACAGAGGAAGAGTAGTAAAACTCTTCTTTAGTCTTCTGAGGTTACGTACCTCCAGCAAAACAGACTTCACTTCATTAAAGTTTAATTGAGACCAGGAAATAAAAATGTCACCTATTAGTATTTCACAGGCCAGAGCTAAGCTTTTCCTACAGGAGATGTTGTTATATGTGACAAAACCCAAAAGAGAATGAATTGGGGCAAAAATTATAGAATACATTGGACTCCTCCAAGTCTTCTTTGTTTCAGTTACAGACTGTAGAAGGTTTCTCATAAAGCATTTGACACTGTAATGTGACCATGCACTGGGTGAAAGAAGAGGAATATCACCTTTTAAGAGTTAACATTTTCCGACTCTTCTTCCCCATGCTAAATTCAATACTGCATTTAGAACTGCGGGCCACTTGGATTAACTGAAGCAGGGTAAGCTCTTTAGATTATCAAATGTCACATGAAAAAAGACCAGGAAATCTGGGAATGAGTATGTGTTAATGCCTTACTAGGGTGGCATGTCCTCAAATAATAGTAGACAGAGCTTCCCGTGTTCTTTCAGGCTGAGCTGAGATGCCAAGTGTACAGAATTGGAAGCTGTCTATCAGGGTGGTTATTTGTTTGGTTTGTTTTTTTTTTTTTCTTTTTTTTCATTTGCTTGATACAGACAGCAGAGACAAAATACCAAAAATGCCTGAAATCCTTATGACCTTCCACTGCAAACTGAGAACTTTGTCCAGTAAGCTCAAATTTCTATTTACTCTGTCAGCACTGTCTCCACACTGTTGCTTTTTTTCTGTCTTCCCAGTTTATCATGTGCTGGGAGACAGCTTCACGGGCACTGGGCAGGAGGGGGAGCCTGAGCACATTCCAAATCCCTTGCAGGTTCAAAATACTAAGTCTCTGTGCTGTGGGTTGCTTAAAAATACCCATAGTGCAAGCAAGTCAGCATGCAAGCAAGTATTCTGCAGCCATCAGCTGGCATGGCTCACATTTCCATGTTGTGTGCTGATGCCATAGTGCTCCCTAGCTGGCCCCATTTACACTGTCTCCCATTTATGCCAGAAATACTCAGGCTACTATGGAGTAAATGGTCCAGAAATGTGTCCAGTAAACTCCTGCGTCAGCTTCTCAACTAAAACATCCCTGATTTCAGCATTGTGCTCTGGTATTCCTCCATTCCTGGTAAAGTAGAAAGTGTTACTATGGAATACTGCTATGACCTATAATATTAGACACTGTGTATCTATTGCAATTCAGAAAAGATAAGGATACCCATAACCTTTTATTGAAATAAAACCCAGCAGCTACACTGAACTCCTTTGAAACTAAACAGAAAATTGAAGTGTACAGCAAGTATTTTAGCTGACGATTCACTTACCAACCTGATGTATCTGTGAGCTAACTACTAACTGGGTATTCTTTGTGACTGTATTTCAAGTTTTACTTTGTACTGTGGTAGTGTTCTCTGAACTTTGCAAGGCAAAATTACTGCATCTAAACCCTCTGGGTCTAGAAAAAAGGACAAAAATGCGACATTTCTGGAGAGACTCATGCACAGAAAATGCATTGGTGTTTCCTAAAGAAACTCGGCGAGTCCAGAAGGAATTGATGCTTTGACCAATCATGCTAATGAGGCTTTTGAAAGAAGGAGGTGTGCTTAGCGCTACTTATCTCTGGACATAGAATCTATGGGAAAACATGTGGAATATGTTTGCAACGTGATGACTGCAGCTATATGTTCTATATGTTGGTGTTACTGAACTATCTGTTATCAAACCACACACTTCAGCACATAGGAGGATTTATGCTTACTGCAAAGCCCATTAAAAGACTTGCAGATTCCCAAATCAGACAGACATGTTGCCTTCTGTATCTTGCTGTTATCAGGATAAAAAATGTGCCTTTTTTCTGGCTAAGCACATTGATTTGGCTGATTCTCCTCACATGGCAAAGAGGCAACAAAACATTAATGGCAAGTTTGTCTCCACGGACCAGAAGTCAGCTTGTCCGTGTGTGCACATGTGAGGTGGGCTGGGGAGATGGGCCTGGAATGGCAGAGAATTTGCAGAGCAGCTGGTCCTATGGGCTCTGCTTTGCACAGCCTGGGATCATAAACGTATCATCATGGTTGCTAACAGCAAGCAGGAGGTATCTGTGGAATCACCTGAAATGGAATGATTTGTGGAGGCAAGTTCATCTCGTCATTTTTCTGTGCTCACAGTACCAGAGCTTATTGTGTCAGTTATCACTACTAAAGCCCAAAAGAAGCCCCTCTTCTTCAAAATGCAGACAAAAGCAACCCTTGAATATATGCACAATAATGTTTGGATTAGTTAAAGAAACCACATTTGCCAATAGGAAAAGAGAAGGAAATTTCTAAGCTATTGAATAACACTGCTATGCTTGGAAGAGATTTTTTCTTTTGTAATTCCCTTTTAATTTCCTCCCATCAGAACTGCTGGGAGCAATCTGAAGCTAGGTTTTCTGGAGTGACAAAAGGAGCTGGGCCACTGACTTCTGTTGAAAAATCAATGGACCTGAAAATGTAAGATAACATTTTCATAAACGCATGAAGGATTTGAGGTTTAAATTCCTTAAAACTCTCTAGGACTTCCAACTCCCCAAGTCAGACAGGGAAAAGGATGATCAGCAAACTAATCCTTATTAGCACATATGTGGAGATTGCATGGAGGAACATGGAGCACAAGAAAATGAGGAGGAATCTGAGGACACAGAAGAAGATGGTGTTCATAAGATTTAAACATGGAAGTGTAAAAGGCAACAGGAGAAAGGACAAAGAGAAAGAACTTCAAAATATAAAAACTGAGATGTTAATTTCAATCACTTAGATTTTCCTTTGATTTCAAGATCAGACCTCAGTAAGACCACATAAAATTGAATAACTTCATCATCTGACTCAGTGCCTACAAATTCAGCACAATGCATTTCTTCAGTCTCCTTCTTGATCAGATTATGAAGTGTCTGAAGTTAAACTAAACTATGCATTCTGGTAACCTTTCAGAATAGTTTTATTTTCTTCATTTCAATTGTCTTTTTTCAATTTAAAAATATTATTCAAATACCACATTTGGATGGGTAGTGACTACCATGACACTGTGTAGAAAACCAAAGCAATTTGAAGCGAGCTAGACATTCTGAGTGCATTTTTAAAATACCTTATTGCTTAAATAAAATAAACTTAAATCCCTTAGTCTAGCAATTACTTTCAGATGTCTGATTGTTTATTTTTGAAGAACTGTCATATCAGCCATATAGAACTGGCAAGCCCCAGTTTTATATGTTCACAAGCTTTCTCTAACAGCTGCTCCCTGCCTTACATTGGGAACTACGTACTCATCTTCATTGTCTCTTGTATTTATCTTAATTTTGCTGCATTTTGTTTTATTGGAGGAAAAACTTAGCAGAGCTGTTTGTGGCAGGGTTTAGTTACAGGAAACCCAAAAGCTAAGCCCCAGTTTCAGCTGAGACAATTAGACTGTTGATTTTGGTAGGAGCTCAGGACTTCTATTGGACCCAAATGCCTTTCAAGTCTAATTGCCAGTTGATGCTCAAGTCTGAAAATTTTCTGTATTCTCACTACAGATCTGGGGCTTTGTTTCCTTTCAATGTGAGGGATATTTCTATCCAGATCTGAATGTTTTGCTGAAATTCTTCTCTATTCACTGGAATAGATTAAAAAGAAAAGAAGAAGGAAATTACATTTTCCAGAACTTTCAACCTTTCCCTAGTTCTCTCTTTTTTTAATTCTCTATGCCTTGAAATCTCTGTGGTGTAGAGGATGGTATTTTTTTTGTTTTCTGAAAGCAATTTTGCCATGCATGAAAAGTAGCACGTACTAATTTGCAATGACTAAGTTAACCATTGCTTTTTACTGCCTGGTACATATATTTAGTAGCCCATATTCCTATTTCACCAGCTGTAGGAGAAGGATTCTGATGTAGTGAACAAATTGTACATTTTTAAAAGTGATCAATATGATAATATAATGCTGGATAATTTCTCTCTTAACCTTTGAAGTAAACTAGTAATAAAGGCAGTTTTCTCACAGAATGTTTTAATCAGCTGCTACATAACCCTCACAACCAAGTTATCAAAATCTACTGCCATTCTTGGATGGATGTTTTATTGCTACGTGGATTGGGCTCTAAAACTTTCTTATAGATGCTCTGGGACAATTTAAATACTAGCAGGAAAGTATTTTGTACTCTATAACATTTGTGGGTTGGAGCCTTGGGCTGTATGGTTTCTTTTTTTTTCTCCTTTTTTCTTTTTTTTTATGTATTATACCAGTTTAGCACCTTGCCTAGGGCCGGTCCCAGGATCCTCACCACATGGTGCGGATCCCATGGCCGGCTCCAAGAGCTGTCAGGCACCTGGCATTGGACAGCCTGGCCCTGGGCCAGCCCACCCCAGTGGCTGGAGAGGCCATGTTCGTATGGACCCATGCGTTTCCTTTCAGACATACCCTGCAGGATTACTCTGCAAGACAGACAAACGACAGAACGAGGCGCTCATCTTCCCAAGGAGGCATTCAAAATGTCTGAGTAACTTTTGTGATTAATTCTTAGCTTTTGGATGCTTTTAATTAGCCATCTATAAACCAAAACAGAGCTCAGGACACTACTGCAATGTAATTTGTTAAGCAATAATGCATTTTTTCTTCCAAAAGTCACACTTGATAACAAACAATAGTCATAGGCTTAAGATGACTGTGGATACTATGAGCTAATGTCTAGTTGTCAGAAACTTTTCCATTAGGCTTAAAATGATGTTTAACATACTCCTCCCGTTATTGAGCTAAACGACACATTGTATTAAACACGGATTTCCAAATGAAATGCTGTTTGTCTTCGCATACACATACGTAAAGATGCAGACACATGTACATACGTATTTTGGATATCAAAAGTATACCAGTAGCATAGTTCACCCTATTCCCAAGACAGAATGTTTTCTTGCCATCACCTTTTAATTAAACCCATTCTTAATCTTAATTGACTGTAAAACAATTTTAAACAAAGTTCTTTAAACACAAAATGCCAAAATTACATGTTCTTTCCTATTAAACTTCAGAGAATGTCTGAAAGAGTAGATCTTTTAATTATCTAGGAAAAAAACATGCTGCTGACGATAATCACCAAAATATGCGTATCATATATTTTTCTACTTAAAATTCAAAACCTTTGGTTTATAACAAACATTTGAGTAATTTATCAAATCCTACTTCATGCTAGCTTTAAGTCAACTTCAGTTTTAAGCCTTTGCGCTTTGGTTTTGGCATTATGCACAACTCATTCAGCATTTCAAAGCTGTATATACTTACATTCAGATTTCAGGAAAGGGCAGAAGGACAGGTTGTTTGCTTTTCACTGTAAGAGACCTAGATTTCCTGTTTGTGTAAGGCCCGTTGTTATTTTGTTGATTTTAAGATGGTCCCTAGAGGGAAAAGAAAGCTTATAAGAAATGTAGGAGCACACTGGCCTTCTTTTGCAGAAATACTGAGGAATTTTGCCCAAGATTTTTAAACATAGCGGCTTAGCATGGTCTCTTAATTCCATATTCAGACTTCTTAATTCAAGATCTGCTGTTCAGAAGTATGACAACCTGGCAGTTCATTCACTTTAGGAAGCCTTTTAAGTGCTTGCAAAAACTGATGTAGCAATTTGAATATAGAATGAAAATTCTAATGTTAGATATTCTTGTTGGCAATTCTGTAATAAATCAAAGCTTGGGTCTGGACTTCAGGAAAAGTTCCTTGAGTCTTGTTTCCACCCTTCTGAAGTGTAACTTTTACAGATTATTAGGTACAAAATTATCCATTTGAAGGATTGCTGAAAAACATTTACTTATTCTCATCTTTCTCCATGTGTATTTCCCCCACAAAAATGTACGTACAAATAATGTCTTGCAGTCATTGACCCCTGAGAGGCTTGGACTGATAGGAAGTGCTTGGGACCGCCATACACACTCCTAAGCATCACTGTACTCGAAATGTAAAGGTGTTAACAAGTGAAGCCGCAGGCAATACTAGCATCCTACATAAAAATGAACTATACCTATCTGTTTTATAGGCTAATCCCTCTCACACAGCCACTACCACATCATGCACACTTCACCTAACTACATCCCATTGGCATGGCTGAGAAGACAGTGGTTTGGTGGACTCAGCTGCCACCTGGATGTTCACGATTTGGTCTGAACCATGGATTCTGGAGATGCTGTGCTGCTACTTATGTTTGAGTACATACATAAGTGCTTTGCTGGATCAGGACAAGAGAGCCCAGTGCCTGTTCGTGTTCCCCTGCCCTGTGCTGCTGACAGCACGCTCCATTTGCTGCTCAATGTTCATCATGCACTAACACCCAGACAACAAAAAAAGCAGCTCTTTGATAAGCAGGGTAGTACTTTTCACACACTGATTGGCCTTGTGGTTGAAATTTTAAGTATTTGGCCTAAGATCTTCCTGGCCTGTGTTTTGCCTCTCCAAAGTCACTGGTTTCCTTAGTAGACAGAGTAGCTCCAGAGAGCCATGTACCCAAAGGTGTCTCTCAATTTACTTGAAGCATTTTATCAGCCAGGACAAAATGAAAACTCAAGAGTAGAAGCTCTCAACCTTTGTTCAGCTGAACTCCCACAGTGCTGCCTGCCCCAGGACCTTGTGTGCTCCAGGAGCTGAGCCCCAGATGGCCCATCCATCACCAACATGCATTAACCTTAGAAGAATAGAGCATCTGGAAAGGGAAGACAGTCAAGAAGCAATACTGAATTTACAAGGGAAACCTGCAGGTAGTTTGACTGTTTTACCTCAGATTTATTCCTGTCCCTTTGAGCTGGATGAAGAAATGTGCATCTGGCATCTTTCCTGAGAGGATTCTACAGCCTGAAGAGTAGAAATGGCCAATTTCATTGCCACTTGCTTCCTAGTTTAATGAACAGTGGCTTTTAATTGTCTATCTGGCCAAACAGGCCTTTTCCTTTAAGCAATGATTCAGTAACTCAGACAACATCTATACCCATTCATCACCTACAGAGATGGCCCTCGGCTCCAAAGTTTGGCTCTGGACATGAACTTTTCCACAGCTTGCAGGTGTTTGGGTTTGGGCTCTGGCTCAGCTTCTTGCATGGATGAAGGAAAGTCATGAATTCGGAGGTAGCTATTAATAGTTAACAAAGTGGAGAGCTGCCAGACTGGAGGGAATGGCAAGTTATTTTGCCTGTGCCTGAGGAGAGAGGGATTAGGCATTTCAGCCGAGCAGCTCATTCCTGCTTGCAGTTTGTACCATCCATGTTGCTGTTACTGCCTTTGTGGGATTAGAGGGCGGCTGAAGGAGTGCCAGCATGTACCAGCGGGTCCCAGTACAGTAGCAGTCACATCTGCCCTTTCTGCCTTCAGGAGAAGCAGGATTTCCCTGGCTTTCTGCCTTGCTGCTATCCTAATTCCTGCTCCTGCAAACCTGTACCAACCCCTCCTTGACAATCAAGAAGCTACAGAAAAATGCATAGGTGGTGATGGTGGAGAGAGCAGAAGGGAGCAGAGAGTCTCTGCATCCCATTCAGGAAGAGATGGAAGAAGTGGTCCCCAGGATAAAATCCAACTCTGGGAGCAGAAAAAGTGTCCCATCCTCTTGTAACTTCCTCACGCAGTGTCACCCTTGGTCCTCACAAAGTTCCTTTAACATCACTGATGTCCCCACCTTTTCCTTCTCAAGGGCCTTTCCTCATTCCATGCCACCACTGCTGCCCTTGCCTTCCTTGTATGCTCCAAGGACATTCCTGGCCAGTGTGTAACCCAACCCAGTTGGGTTTTGCGTAACAAAAAACCAGATTTTGGCTCCTGATGATTTTCAGGAGAGAAACTTCTGGCTGCTTTGAGGTGTTGTTCTCTATGAATCTTTCCAGTATTATTATTATCCAGCTCTTCATGTCCTGAGACTGATGGCTATATGTGCATTCTTTCACTTAACCTTCAGAACTGAAAGCTTATGATGATGCAGTGACTATTTTTTCATGAGATAATTAATCTCATGAAAGGTCTACTGCATGCCCTGTCTCCCCTGTGTTATTGGGTAATGTGGAGATCCTCATATATACAAGGCTGCATGGAGTTGTTACAAGTGGAAAGCATCAGTGTTGGAAAGAGCAAAGCAACACGGGACAGTCATTTTTGTTTTGGAGAAAAGAGGGCCTGTTAAGACTTCCTGGAGCAGCAAGGGGAGAAAGAATATGAAAAGAATGAGGGAAATCACTCCTAAGAGGAAAGTTAAGCATTAGATTTCCTGATTGGTACAGTTGCATTTCATTTCTCTGCTAAGAACCCTTTAGTGCTAATCTGTAGCTGAAAGGAGAGTGGAGGATTTGTTTTCTGTGTACAAAATCTTTATAGGAGGCAGCATGCATTCTCCTCTCTCTCCCACTTTGTTGGCTGCGGGTCTTTGCCAGGTGTGAAAAACTTGTATTTTCAATGCAAGTGCAGAAAGGCAACAGTAGAAATGTAGAAAATCACTGTAATCTCTTTAACGCAAAAACAGCATGACCCCTAGTTCAGTTATATAAATACAAACTCTATTTTAAGCGTAGACCTGAGTTGCTCTGATTCAATATCCAGCCCAAATGCAAATGACTTTTGTGGAATGAGGTTTGCAATGAGCTGGATCTATTTAGTAAAGTATTTCAGCCTGGTTTGGTGGAGAAAAGAGGAATCCGGTCAATTGCTGCAAATGCTTCTGTAGCAGAATTGCTGCTCTACTCATTGTTTGGGCTATTTTCTACTGAATTGTTAAAATTTTTGTGAGAGAGAACTATCGTGGAATAGAAAGCTGGGTCTGGAGCAAAGTCACAGGAATGTGCACACATAATTATGTCTTTTGAAAGTAGCACACTACGCAGGATTTCCTAAACAGTACCAGAAAATGTTGACATCCTGGAACTGACATTTGCAATTTCAAATAGCAGCTTTCCAGGCATAATTAGTGTTGTTGTAAATGTTTCAGTATCACATTTGGGACTCACTTTGGACATGCCAGTCCACAAAGTCTAAATATATATTGTTTTGTCATTTATCGTTTCCTTTTCCAGTGTTCCAGGAACTGACAGCTGTGATTTTTAAAGCTGGGAAGTACTAAATTGAAATAGTGCGTTTTGAAGTATTTATTATGTTTAATTACAGTGCATGAAAGTCGCTTTTATTTATAATTTACTGTTTTCTCTGGCCATAGTTCTTTTTTGTTTTGTTTTGTATAAAACACCTTTGATTCCCATCCTCCCTTATTCAAAGTACACAAACACTTCTACAAAACCACAGCTTTTCTCTAGACACAAACTAAAATACAGTTGAGGATATGAGAATTACTTATGACAGATGAGTCACATTAATATTTTGTTCTAAGCCTCGAGAAAAATGAGACACGAGGGTAGGAATCAGAACAGATCAAAACCTTTGGTGCTTTGTGATCCAAAACCACAGCCATCTACTGAGGTGCAAAATGTTCTTCTTTCACATGAAGTGTGAGAAAAACACAAAGAGTTTTGTACTACAGATGCTGGCGGCACACAATGTTGCAATTATTCTCAATATTTTGAGATGCTTGAATCAAAACCAAGATTTTAAGCAACACTGAGGTAAAAATATTTTTATATTTCTCCAGCTTAGAAAAAATATCGTGTTGGTCACGATTGCTTCAGAAAGGATATGCCAAATTTCTACCCGTGACTGATTATAAAAACAAAAAGGGGAATGTCATGGCATCTGCTCTCTGGAATCACTTTTGTCATCCTAACTCCTGTTGGGTCTATCAGACTTCTATGATGCTAGAAGAATCTTGGCTGTTCTGTTCTTGGAAAAGCATTGTTTTAATTGCCTTTTTCCACTACTTTCCTACTACAATGCACGTGGCTGATTTAGGCTGGCTATGGGGCATGATCTCATATGATCTCACTTCCTATTTAAAAGATGGTAGACAGGCACATTCTCAGTAGTTTCCACTTGCTATTAGACTTCAGAAGAAACATGGATCACCACATTTCATGTGATCAGATGATACCATCTGAAATTTGAGTCATCAGTAGGTGAACCAAGTCTTCTGTTCTTAAAACATGAGGAAGCTCTTCCTCATTCATTCCCTTTTTCTGACCTGGTACTCATGGGGAGCTGAGGGCAGCAGGATGCTGGTGTTCATAGAATCATAGAATAGAATCATAGAAGCACCAAGGTTGGAAAAGACCTCTAGGATCTTCCAGTTCAACCATCCACATACCACCAATATTTCCCACTAAACCATGTCCCTCAGTGCAACATCTAAACATTTCTTGAATGCTTCCAGGGTTGGTGACTCCACCACCTCCCTGGGCAGCCCATTCCAGCTCCTGATCACTCTTTTGGATGAGTATTTCCTGTTCTGAGTGGACTCTTAGCTCCATCCAGCCTTGGGAAGGACCTGTTACTTGCACTGTTTCCTCTGCCAAGACACCTCCCTGAGGTGCACAGCAAGGACTTCAGGTAGAAAATGACAGAAGTTTTGAACTGCCTGGCCCCAAACCAGAAAAATACTTTGGCATGGGGGGATCTAAACACGTTAATTGTAGCATGTATTTCTCTGGCCGTGATAGCTTCAGTGCCACTGTTTATGTGCTGTATGCTTTGCACAGTTACAATTAGTCTGTAAGACTGGAGCCAAGCTGTGTTTCTTGTCCTGAAAGTGGCTGAGGTAGGTGAGTGCTAGTTCTGTTTGTGCTGCTTGTTTGCTCTTCCAGCTGCTTTGGGGCCCTGCTCCTATCCACTGCTGCCCAGCTCTGTCTGCCCTCTGTGAGATAACACAAGGAGCTGCTCACGGTGCATACCTGGGCTGGGTCGGGCCACTTTCTTGCTGCCTTCTCCTGCTGTGTGGGAGAACTTAAATATGGAAACTGTTTGTGGAAAATCAACATGAAAGATTAAGGATTAGAATTTAAGAACTAAATGGGTGGTCTTACCCAGACAATTCCTGCGGACTCTACTGGAAGAAATACATGGCTGTATAATTAGGAAACAGCGCAGTGCTTTGAATGTCTAGCTATAGAAGTACTATCTTAAGCCAATGAAATCACAGTCTCCGTTTTCTCCAACTTTAATTTGTCTGAGGAATTTTTCTACATTGTTAATTAACGCACTACTTCAGATTTGTTCTGATATGGAATGCATTTCTATTGTTAAATGTCAGTAACTTGATTCTTTGTGAATAAACTATTAGAAGCTATTTGGGTGTGATTACAGCTAGCATACAAATAGGTATAGATGTTGCACTCTGTTTAGTCTGTGAAAAACTAGTGTTTCTGCTTGCCAGGCAGCATGAGCTACTTGCATTGAGGTAAAGGTAGATACTGGGTTATGGCAGGTGATTTCTTTACTGCTTTTGGGAGTATCACAAGACGTGCTTTTGGTTAACAGTGGTTTGTAACAGTGAAAAGTTTCTCAGGCTTTTCAGCCAAAGTAATTCCTACAAAACTGCCTCCCAAGAAAGGGTTTGTATGAGCATGCTGAACTGCTATAATAGAGTAGGTGGGAAGTGCCAGGGAGATTATAGGGAGATATTATTGGCCCAGACTGAAATTTTGCCAGGCCTCCAGGACAGAATTAAGTATCACTGTGTGTTTCTCTCTGGTATGTTTCTACACCATGACCTTGGACAGAATTTCAAATTTATGATGAAATCTAGTCTGTTAAGACTACTGAATTTCTTTTTTGATTTTTTTTTTTTCCTGATTTTTAACAATACATGCAAAGATTTGCTACTGCCAGCCAAGACTAGCTCTTCTGGGAGAGTCACCTGTAGAAGGAAACATAAGGTATAAAGGGCACTGTGTAATTTTAGTCAGGTTATTTATGTGTGCCTCTTTAAAAAATAAAAAATAACATAAAAAATCAGAAAAGTAAACTTTCCAGTTCCTTGCTGCTGCCAATCTTAACAAACCAATTCTTTATTCATCCTGGAATTTTTATCAGCTTAGTCTCACGTAATAAGAAAAAATGAAGCAAAACACATATTTTTGATATAACATAATAAAAGTCGGAACACATAATTTGCTACTATGGAGTGCAATGACCAATGTGCTTTATTCACCACAGCAATAGGTAGTTCTCCTTGCCCTGAATGCACTAGCCAGTTCTTGTTCCTACATTTATTTGTTTGGCAGAACCCTCTGATTCACACCATATCCTTTCATGTAATTTACCATAAAAGGTTGAGCTCCTGCTCAACCAACTATGCTAACTTCCAAGTAATATATTTGGAAGAATTCTCCCAAATATTTTAAATATAATCACTATGAAATACCAGAGCTCTGGATGGGCAGGGAAAAAAAAAAAAAAAAAGTCTGTCTTCCATTGCTGATATCCAGATAAATGAATATTGGACACTGCATATTTACCTTTAGTGAACAGTTATGGAATCATAGAATCATTGAATTGTTTGAGTTGGAAGGGACCCTTAAAGGCCATCTAGTCCAACCCCCCTGCAATGAACAGGACACCTACAGCTCAGCCAGGTGCCCAGAGCCCCATCCAGCCTGACTGTAAATGTTTCCTGGGATGGGGCATCCACCAACTCTTTGGGCAACTTTTTCCAGTACTTAGTGTAGAAAACATTTTCCTTATTTTCGGTCTGAATCTCCATTCTTTTAGTTTGAAACCATTTTCCCTTGTCCTACAACACGGCAAGGCTTAAAGGAGATGAGCTTTCCAGACAGTTGCTATTCTAGCCTTATAGGATATCACATCATAAAGGAGATGTTTTCTGTTTCAACTCTCCAGAGAACTGATTTGATAAAGAAGCAAAACATGCATCTCATTACTTTTGAGAGTAACTAAACTGGATTGCTCATGTACATTGTGTTATGTGCGTGATTAGTTCCTTTGCTGAATGCAAGGCCTAAAGCTAGTGGAAATGTCCCCATACTGAGCAGAGAACAAAATATCAGTTACAGAAAGGCATATTTTTATTTTGTTCATCATCATTCTTTCTCTCAAGTAAAATCAAAACAATAAAGCATTTCTCAAACAGACATGTATTTTCTACTCAGGTTGGGATGAAAAAATGAAAAGAAATGTATTACTCTTATTAATAAAAAAGTAGAAATTGTGTGTTTCATCATAAAGTGAAATGCTTTCAGGCTCACAGAGGAAAATGTACTGAGAATATGTTCAAAATGCCACCCTTGTAAGTAAAATGCCTTTGCAAACTGCAACGTATGATGTTCCTTTCATCCCCCAGAGGGATTTGTGCTGTTTGTTGTCCACTCCTTTTAAGGCCAGATTTTAGGAGTTTCCCATTACAGGCAAGCAGGAGAATTCTTCTCTGTGCTAATATAGTACAGAATAAGCTCATACCAGTGGCTTATTTGGTCACTATCACAGTAGTACCTAAATGTTCAGATACTTATCTTCACAGTACCTTGTGAGTTAAGGAAGAGCCCCTGCTCTCTGTTTGCTGATACCTGAAGAACAGACATGCCAAATCCTCTGTCCAGTGTTGATCTGGGGGAGTGTTAAAAACATAGGGCAGGTGAGAGGCATTCTCTGCCTGTGTCAGTGGGTCAGCCACCTTTCTGTGGCAATATGAAACTTCATCCAGAACCAGCAGCACAAACATTGCTTGTTCATGAGGAATCTGCCACAGAACCCACCTCCTGAACTGTGTTCTACCTCAGGTGTGTTCTGCCATCCCAGCCAGATCTCATGTCCCCTGGCCCCTTGCCTCCCCAGTGCCAAAAAGCATGGTCTGCATTTTTTCAAGCGCAGAAATAGTTTTTATCTTCAGATTGTCATTAGGTAATTAAAATTTACAGTACATGCTGTGTTTCTACTATGCCTGGAATGTCTCTTTCAAAATTTCATCATGTGTTTATAGAGGTGGTATTTCTAGGTGAGGCTGTACCAGACTCCAAGCTGCCATGCAATGCAAATTCAAGGCTTTAATGACACAGCAGTTACAAGGTCAAGTGCGCGAAGTCAGAAATGGTGCTCAGATATATCATGCGTGAGTACTGAAATAACCATTTCAAATGCCATTGAATGAATTTAGTTAATACAATGGGCTGGTAAAAATGAGAGCATTCACTAATGACTTTAAAGGAAGTGTTTAAGGATTTCCTCAAATATTTACACAAGAAGAGACAGCACAAGCACCACAAAATACGAGTACTTTGACTCAGATGAACTTCCACACATAGCGTAGGAACAGAAAAGAACATTTCTGTGGAAATATATCTAAGCAAATATTCTGGAAACAAGTGAGCTCTAAAAAGCAACAGCAGTCCAGATGTGGATGGATTCCTATCACCATTCTATAGAGAATAAAAAGACTTATTAATGCTAATTCTAAGTGAAAATATCTCTTCTGATTTGGATGGAATGGTTTTGGTGATAAGAATGTTTCTAATCATATTCCTAAAGCTTCTGGAAATATGAAGAGTGTGAAAAGTATAGATCCTGAAAACAGGTAGACTGCAAAATCTGGGTAATAGTCTGGCAAGTACACTAGAAATAATCTTCTCAAGTACAAATCAGACGAATCACTTCAAATTAATTGAGAACCAGTTCATAATGATGATAATCATGGTAGATCACTGATTTCATTTAAAATATTCATAAATGTATTTAGGTTGCTCTGAAAGTAATGCCTCCTGTTTATTTCCACAGAAACTACAACAGGTACAAAGAGCACAATAGTGCTATTTGATAGAGCAAAGTCTCAGCTACCAAACACTATTTTCAACATAGGCACCACCATTCGCTGTGCATTTTTATCAGTGATAAAGAAGACCATGCATGCCATGCTCCTGAAAATCTGCATGGCCATCCAAAACATGGTTTGTCATTCGTGTTACCATTGCCACTGCTGAAATGCACCACACACCACCTCACTATGCTTACATCCACTATTTGGTCTCCACAAATGTCCAGCAAGTGTTGATAAATGTCAGTGGGTGCCAATTCTTCTGCATGGAGGAATACAGGCCCCCTCCTTTGCTTCATACCTACTCCCATGTCTGACATTGTTTTGTCAGACTGCAATCTGCTGCCATCTGTCACACGGCAACAACATGTAAGTTCAATCTATACTGCCATACCACCAACATCCACTTCCGATGTTGTGAGAGTTTGATGTTGGCCTTTTCTGGAGGCGGTAAGAATTTCAATGGAGTGAGATTAGCTGGTTATGTCCAAAATGTTCCCTGTACTGGGCCTATCCAAATATGGCAACAGAGCTTCTCTGCCCTGGAGTTTGCACTGCAGTCAGGACTAAAATCAAATTTGCTTGCACATGGGAAAGCAATTCTAGCAGTTAACCCTGCTTTCTTTTATCCATGGTATTTTATTCTGAATTCACTTGAAATTATGTGCTATACTGGTTATAAAACCATTTTTAGGATAAATTCCACCTTTCTTTAAGATGGCTTGAGAGTTGAAGTGATCTATATATATATTACATCCAGAATGGTTCTACTATCACCTATACATAATTTACAGGGTACACATGGTAGAAAATAATTTAGGCGTTACATTCTCCTGTTTAATATCTTTACTGATGACCTGGATGAGGAGATTGAACACACCCTAAGTAAGTTAGCAGATGACACGAAGCTGGGAGGAAGTATTGATCTGCCTGGGGACTGGAAGGCCTTACAGGGCAAACTGAACAGGCTAGATCACTGTGCTCAGGTGAAACTGTGCTCAAAGACGAAATCTTCATTACTTAGATATATCAATTCTTGCATGGGTCACCAGTTCAGTGAACACAAATGTCTCTAGCAGAGATGTGAAATGGGATGGCCTTAAGAATTCAGGTATGTCCTATTCCGAGACTGAAAAATAAGGAGCAAATTGGGCAAACGTAGAGATAATAACTTAATAACACATGGAAAGTAATCATTACAGGAAGGATCCACCTTCTACAGATATTGTATCAGCAGCTGGGCAAGCCTTTTAGCAGCTTTTTGCTAATGTTTCTCCATCTGCTAAATGATAATACCTCATAGTGGAAGCTGGAAGAAATTAATTGATGTGTATTTATCTGCAGCTCTAGGGTTGGAAGTTGAACTAGAAGTCCAAAATGCTTGTTAGCATTATTAATTCTATACCTAGATGATTTGCTCAGATAAAGCAAAGTCAGCCTAAAATGTGACTGCATGCAAAATAGCGTCGAGCAGTTCACCACATGAGAAGATCAGTGGCATAACAAATAATTCTAATTGGCAGGATGCTTTGGTAGATTCATCAAGTTTTTGTTGCAACCCTTGGGCCATATAAATTATGAATCAGCTTTGATTTATTACTCAGTTAGCTCCAAGGCCACTAAGGGACAGAGAGCAAGAGCCTGGAAAGGAGCCAGGAACTTATTCCAGCAGTGTACAACCTCATTTGGACAGATCTCACAACCTCCACCTTGAGCTGAAAGCTTCGCATGAGCCAGCAGAAAACAAGTTTCTAATATACTGGATAATAAAGAAAGTGATGTGTTTGGAACTGCCAGCTAAGACACCCAATGGTAATTGGCATTAAAAGCAATGGCACCTGCTAGACACATGGATGAGGTGAAATTCAATCCTTGTTGAAGTCAAGGGAAGTTTTGCTATTGACTTTAAAACAGGCCAGAAACTCCCCTACAATGATTAATGATTTCTAAGTGCATCTAAAAGCTTTTGGGTAGTTTATGAAAATTTTCAATACAGGCAGCTCTCCCTGGACACCTAATGGAATGCTGAGATGCTGAAGGCATATAATTGACATAATAAATACCTAGTAGAAAAAATAAGATTGATCACAGCTTGGAGTACAAATTAATTGATTCCAGAGTTTAATCTCTTCCCACACTTCAGTGCTTAGATGGTTCATAAGTTCTTGTAGTAGGACACTTTCCAAGTATGTGGGGAGGCAAAATGATTCCTATGCATTCACTGTACACAGAAAACAAGTTGCCTGATTCTTCTTTAAATTCATGCAAATTGATGTGCTTCCATGGAAATCATTAATAATTTACCCAAAGCAAGCTCTGAGGGGATCTGGCTCTGTTTTTTGCTTATGCATTTTTTCCCAGTGTTGCTTTCTTCCTCTTGTAATGTCAGTCTCCTGTAAGCATCTGGGTTTTTTGTTTTTGGTGGGGTTTTTTTTTTTGGGGGGGGGGGGGAAATTTTATCAAAAAACTGAAGCTTTTAGTCACCTACCAATAAAATATTTGCAGCTGAGTCTGCTAAAATATCCCAGCTTATTCTCTAAAGGGAGTAAATTTGCAAGCAGGTTTTTGAATATAAGAATGTTTCTGTTACAGTATTTTTTTTCCCAGTAAAATTCCAGGGTACTTACTTTAGAGGCCTGACAGATGAACTTTCACTAGTTGAAAAACTTCATACTGGTGGTGTGCTTCCAGAGCACATATCACTAGTTCCACTTACAGACATATGAGGCTTTTATGCCAGTCCTGGGCAAGATCCTGATACCTTATTTCATACAGTTCACATTGAGCCATTGACCTGCAGTGTCAGGTAGTTAATCCACCCCTAACATACTATGAACCTCAGACAAGAAAATCATTATGAAAGCACTACCGACCTATTGCTACCTCTTGCTGCCTGTACGTGACTCTCTGGTTACCTTGGTGTGGTGTAACTTTTATCCTGGCAAAACATAATGGTCTGCCCTTAAGAATACAAGCCTGGAAGGTTCAAGTGAGAGAGTCCTGAAACTCCCTGCACGTAGACCTCATGTGATTAGTATTGCACAGGAGTAAGCAGGCCCTGGATATTTAGGGGCACTTATGATGGCTGTTCAGTCTCCGTATACAACTGCAGTTTGGTGATTTGCAGTGATAGTTTGCAGATATTTCATTTAGAGAGGCTGTGTGTCAAGTGATCTTTCTGCATCATTCTGATTAATCTCATTACGATTACCAGAAGCTACCATCCTGTCACTGTGAATGTTTGGCGTGTGCATGCACTACTTCAGCTTCAGGTGCTGATGAAAAAAGGTGGTGGACAATCTGCCTGTGCATAGAAAAACACAGTATGGTGGTTTGCAATTCATAAAAAGGGATGCTAGGACCCAGTATCTTCATTACTCTTCCCCTAATGTAATGGATGTTGCTGCATAGGTTTTAAAAGGTGACTGTGTTGTAAAGGAAAAGCATAACCATAATTTCACTTTGTGACACTCATTGCATTACACATACAGGTAGCACAGTTCCACCTGCTCATTATCTGATGCAATCATGTCACATGTCATAATGTCTTTTAAGTTTCAATAAGTACACTGTTTAATTTTTTCCTGCTTTATAGTATTTTCTTCCTAAATCTACCTCTAGATCCTGTAATACTCTTAACATATCTGCAAATCTACTACAGTAGCTACTTTATTTAAATAACAAAACTTCCACTTTACTGAGGAATGAACCAACCTTTGTTGGCAGCGGTCTGGTAGGGTGCTTAATTCTGAAAAGGTTGCTCAAAACCCAGGCTAAACTATTGAAAGAATGTTTCAAAAGAATCAGAACTAAAGGTTTACTCTGTTGCAGAGCAAATAAATTTGCTCCATCTCTTCAAAGCAGACCTCATTGTTAATGGCTCTGAGGCAGCTGCTGCTTTCTCAGCAGAAATGCTTGTGCAGTTCGAAACAGCCTGCTGGCTTTTTTCAGATACATAGCACTCTATGCAACCAGGAAAGCATTCTATGATATTTCAAGTCTCTCTTTATGGTAGACAGTTATCAGTATTACTTACTCTCTATTTTTATGGCAGATATTAGGATTTACATTGAACCTTAGCCTACTAAGTTGAAAATTTTTGCTAACTAGGTCTTGTGGAATGGCCATCTCTTAGGAAGTTATTGAGAAAATCCATCGATTTTCCCATGCTATGATAATTATTGGGATTTGAGCTCCTAGCATCTACTGCTGATCTTCCAAGATATTTCTTTGAACTAGTTTGCGTTGGCATTAGCTCTTAGCAACAGTAACACTTTTTCCAAAACATAAACTTTTTCCAAAAACATATCTTCAAGAAATTTGGTCAAGCTCAAAGGGTATGCACACCATATTTGACAGCATGCAAGATGTCTTTCTTGTAGGGGAATATGATGTGATCTGTTCTTCCACTTGTCCCAAGCATCTGGTTATGATAAAAGAACAAACTGTCAGACTGCCAAGGAGAAGGGCACTATGAGTGCTGCGTAGTAAAGGCAGGATCACTTTAAAGATTTTGTGGCCTATGCAGTGTAAGTGAAGGTAGATCCATAAATAGCAAAGGATGAGAAATGACACTGCCAAAAAATTACATTAGACACTAAAGGACAGTTGGCTAAGAAGCAGTGAAGAGTGCTGCAAAAACAGCACCTGCCTGAGAGAAAATGAAAAGAAAGTCATAGCATGATGGGACAAGACGAGAAAACTCAGAATCTCTTAAGGAAAAGACTGGAAGTCTCAGATCTGAAAGTGGGAAGAGCAGCCTCTTCAAAAAGTATTAGAAATTGACATGGGGATATTATCTCCTTTGGCCTAGGTTATCTTAGGTGTGTTGCATTTCTGTCCGCTATACATGGCTTCTCTCAGCCTGAGCAATTCCTTGCCTATCAATTAGTCTCAGGGACACTCTTGAAAGTACTTGAAGAGTAATGTGTACAATCCTGTGTGAGCAAGAGCCATAAAATCAGGCCTGAAAAACTGTGAGCAGACAGCACTGAAACAAAGCTAGTAAAGGTGAAAAAAGCCCCCTGGGAGGAGTACTAGCAGTATTACATGGGAGCATGTCAAGAAACAACAGCTGGAAAAAAATGAAATTATATTCCTGTTCTCAAAAAAACGATGTGCTTATGACAGCCAATTTTGTTCTAGTGCTGCTTAGTGCTCAAGAACCAATAGCTTACAGCCACAAGAATTTCTAGGGTAAGTATGAATAAATTTTGTTATAACCAGGAAAAAACAGGAAAACAAAGGAAAAAAGAAAAAAATGTGCCTAAAGGTTCTCAGGAAGTCATTGGCAGTGCCAGGCTTTTGGTCTCATGACTTATTTGCACAGGTCTCTTTTCTCAGGGATTTTAAGAGCCCAACACTGTTTCTGTTTGATGGAAGAAGTCCAAACCATATCAATTCATGTATAATTTTGTAACTCGGCTTAGTTCATGGTAAGACACTAAGTAACAAATTCTCATTTTGGTACTGCTCAAATTTGTACAAAAAAAATGAATCAAACCTTATATTTACTATAAGGTGTACATATATGTGTGTACATATATAAAAATCAGAGGGCCTGGAGCTTGATTATCCTCGAGGTCTCTTCCAACCCATACCAATCTATGATTTGATGAGTAGTTTCCCATCATTTATAAGAATATACCACATATGGATAACCCATATCACTAAGTAGTGCTATGTATACTACCTAGGACATTCACTGGTGATGTTGCTGTAATTGGGAATTGTTTTTTCTTGCTTAGTTTCCCAATAATTTAGTTTAAATGATAAGAAAACATTTAAACTTTAGATCTGTTTCTCAATCCTTTCTCAGAAATGAAAGCCTCCCTTTGAAGAGCTGGTGGCGTCAGATATTTAGGGAGTTAAGCCATGCGTCCTTGCTTTAAAATTGTTAATGTCTATCTCATCTGCTCTCTCCTATCATCTTCATTTTGTCAACAGAATGTAGTAATATGTTTGATTCATTAGAAGTGGAAAAAGGATGGTGAAAGCAAGTGAATATGCCAGATATCAGTCAGTGAAACCCCACAAGTATTAAGTCACCTCAGTTTGTTTGTCTGGTAAAAGCTGGCCTCTTGTTGGGTGAACTGAGGCCAGCTTGATTCACCACCAGAATGTGAGTCTGGAACTGACATTGAATTTGCAGATGTGCATAAGAGAAATCCCTTGAGTTTTAAAATAATTCACTCAGGGGGAGGCAGGAAGAATTTGAACAATGTTGTTAAGTAGAGTGAAGTTAATCAGTTACCATCACTACTACTGAAACTAGTCTCAGTTTGACATCATGTTGATTTTCTAATTATTTTGTTTAAATAAGGATTAAATTAATATTTTTAATTCACTGAGAATACACAGATCTGGGAAATTTCTGAACAATCTTCTTGCTTATAAACAACAAAAGGAAGTGATATCATACATGAGACTAATAGTTGAGGAGTGAAGTTTTTATGTGCACAAAAATTTCAATTTTACAGCTTTCCGGGGAAAATTAAATATAAACTCTGAAGGAAAACCAGTATGAGTTACAGTGAAGTATGTTGAAAATACTAGGCATATATTGATAACTCCAAGCTTGTAAGTATATGCTCTGCTTGTAGAAAAACTGTGGAACTGTACATTTGGCCTTTTGGAAGTGATCGTAAAAACAATGCTGTAGTTAAAAGAGAAAAAAAGAAAAGGACAATGTCTCTTTCTTGCCTCTTTGTTTATGCAGGCTGTCATCCAAAGCTGTCAAAGAAGCAAGCCCTCCTAGGAGAACTTTTCCAGGTGTTTTCTGTCTAGTGGAAGTCTACATACAGGCTGATTCAGAGGTGCAAGGACTACAACTGAATTACCAATGGTCAAATTCATTTGTACTTCTTTTCTCCGGTATTCAGTTGAGTCACAGAGAATCTTTTGGGTCATTTAGATCCATGTCTGCCCTTCTAATGGGTGTGATGTACTTTACATGTCAACACAGACTAACTTATCTGGCTCATACTTTCTTTCTTGGAATGCGAAACTTAAAATAGATGCCATTTAATACTTGGCTTTCAGTTAAAGACCCATCTGCTGATGCCTGATGGAAACATGTTTTGAACACTCCATTTAGAGATAATTTTGCTCATATGTTGTAGATTTCTTCTATTTCTTTTCCTCCAGCTTAAACTAACAGAAAAAAAGGATTTTTTGTATGATTAGGATTTCAGCTTTTCATTACTGGTTCTAGAATGTTGTAACTTCCAAAGCAATTGATGATGCTGTCACAAACAGAAAATTTCAACTTGGTTTTTAAAAGCAGTGAACATTTTGGTCTCAGCTTCCTTAAGGTGTTGGATACAGGTATAAGTTTTATACCTGACACAAATGATGATGGCTTTTGCCTATGTATGCTTTGAAAGCAGACTAATGCTCAGTTTGAGATACTTTAAAGCAATCTTATTATCAGAAATAAACATTCAGCACTTGGGGAAGGACTGGCCTTGCTGCATAGTCTGCAGTTAGGCACTTGGGGAAAGCCAAATATTCAAAATCACCATCTCCTTTGAAAATACTTATTCACAGAATCACAGAATCATAGGATATGCTGAGTTGGAAGGGACCTAAAAAGATTATCAAATCCAACTCCTGGCTCAATAAAGGACCACCCAAAATTCAAGCCCTATGTCTGAGAGCGATGTCTAAATACTCCCTGAACTTTAGTCACCTGATCTATGTGGAACTGGAACCAGTTAAACAAATGTGCCCACAAACAGTGAAGGACTGACTGCAAGAACAAAAACGGAAATCAGCTTTGTAACTTAGCAGTGATCGTTCAAGTGAAAAGTAAGATATAACTATAGATTGTTGAAGAATTCCGTAAACATAATCCTGTGTCTAACAACTGCAATCAATTTTATTATCACTGTTACCAAGACTGTAGTTAAAAGGGCAGATGGTCTTGAGTTATGGAGATTAGACAACATACAAATAGCGTCTTCAAATTAAAAAAAAAAAAAAGGTAAAACCTGTGATGAGTAAAAGTAGAGGAAATCTCTGCTTTTGCAAAAATACCACTTAAATAATTCTGAAGGGAAGAACCATTCGCTACAAAGGAAAAAGAAAAGGGTCAAATGCCAGCTAAGTAGAATACAGTCAGTGAATCTAGGACTTTTAAAAAAATTATTCTAAAAATGTCCTGTTCCCTTATTTCCAGCGCTGCCTATCATGTTGGGAAAATGTCAGTGTTTTATTTGAGCCCTGAAGTATGTTATAGAGTGTAGTGGGAGAAACAAAACTTGTGATGATTAAAGAATAATACACAGAAATGAGAAACATCTGCTAAGGGTGCATTTGCATTTGTCAGTCATCTGGTGGCCTCCATTTGGCAACCTCAAGCTAATGTTGACTTGGTATCACATCCTTTAATCAAAATACTCCTTTTGTGTGCATCTCAAAGAGTGTTCTTCAGCCCACACAATGATTGCTTGTTTGCTTCGTGTTTATGAACTCCTTCAACAAGATCCCTAGAGCTTAGCCAAGGAGCTTTGGCCAACATTTTCCAAATGTCAATGCCTAAAACTTGGCATCTTATAAGCAATCTTCTTTTCAGAAGCTCTGAGCATCAGAAACTTTCTAGAGACTTGAGAAAAAGTTATTTCTCAGCATTTTGTGGTCTTGTATGGATTTGAATATGTTAGTTTAAGCACTCAGTATTTATGTATTAGGGATAGGAAGTGGATGTTATAATGCTTAGCTACAGATTTTCTACCATATGCATACAAGTAAGCTGATTTTTTAGGATATAGTCATCATTACAAAGATAATACTTTTATCAGTATTACTTTATGAACAGTAATACCCATGTGCAGATAATGCTAGTCTATCTTGCAGGTATTTTTCAGTCAGTCTGGCTCTACATCTTCATAAGAAAATGTAGGTACTAAGAAAATAATAAATACTCATGTGTACTGGGACCAACTCTTCCTCAGTCAAACAGTGCCAGAAGTTGGACGTAAAGGGTCCAGTTTTATAAGGTCAGGTTTGAATTAGATATTATATGAAATGGCGTTAAGCAACAAACTTTGCTATTGAGTTATTATTGCAGATGCTAGTTGGAAGGGAAGGCTAGACTTCCGATTTCAAGTCTGAAGCCACTGGGGTTGTTTGGTGTGAAAAAATGTAAAGTGAAGTTCATGTGAGTGTGTCTAGCTTCCAGAATTCGAGCACATTCTTAACACAGGAATGTAGGATGTGAAAATGTAGCACAAATCCGTTACTTTGTTCAAATTTCAAAGTTTGCCTTTGAAATGAAAGAGCAAAAAATCATTCTTCGTAATGAATGTAATAACAAAAACAGGCTGTGAAAACCAAAGATGCCAGAAGAAACTTGCACACCATAGAAATCTCAAAGACATGTTGCAATGATAGAAAGCACTTGCTAATTCCCCTCCTACAAACCTAAGCCTCTCAAACAAAGTGCAGCCTTGTCTTGCTTAACTTTTTCCTCTACTGTTCTTTTTAAGGTTGATTACTGCCATTTCCCATCATTTTTACAATTTGTGCTTATATTTGTATGTACAAGTATGTCTTTATCTAGCAGATTTGGGTTCCTTTTGTTTACTTTGGTGTCTGAGACTTCATGATGCAGTACGTAACTTTGTCACTGCAGAAAATGTCTATGTGTGCACTTTTCTGTTTCTAAGTAAGAACTACAAAATCATATATTTTCTTGAGGACATGTAATGCATAGTGAACAATACCAAGTGGCTAAGGAGCTGGCAAGACTGTGACAAGAAAACTTTTTTTCCCCACTATGCTTTTTTGTTGTTGCTTTCTCTTTGTTATTGGTAGAGCAAAGCTGCTGCAGCCCTAGAGGGGCCATTGTGGAGCTGGCTGCAGCTTTGTTGTACTTGCTTCTCCTGATTGGTGTTTTGGATTCTTGGTACATTTTTTCCTAATTTCTTTTTTCTTCCTGCCACTCTCAAAGAGTTTCTCAACTAGAAGTAATACAGAGTCTTTTGAGGTGGGTTTGTATTCTTGTTCAATTATTCAGGGGGAGGAAGTAATAAAAGTGCATACATGTATATAAGTGGTTAAAAAGATTTGTGCTGATAACATTTTATGCCATACTGCTGTTTGGAAAAACAATTAAACAAACCAACCTCAATGAGGAATCCTTTTTCTTTTAATACTTAGAGATGTATACTGTATCTCTGTGTCGATGAAACAAACTTCTTTAGTTACTAGAAACTTAAACGTGTATGAATGAACAGGAAAGTCAAATAATTTCTTGAGTGAAAAATGCATTCCAAGTTTACTGAAATTATTTTCTGTTTGTAACAATGTCGATAGGTGACCCTGTGCCCCTGGTTTTTGTGTATCTCTGGGCCCCTCAAAAAGTTCTGGATTTTTTGGGTGCGTTGCATGTATTTAACCATTTCTAAAATCATTTGCCAACCATTTGGTTCTCTATACCATGCAACATGCATACATACATACATTTTTTCCCCATCTTGTATCCAAATAAAGTTGAGGCAGAGGTGTACAAGAGTAATACTTAGATCCTCATCTCTTGGCATCAGTGGATCAGATTACTAAACCTGCTTAGGACTCTCATGCTTCAGGAAGTCTGGAAATGCATCTTGAGGATATGAACTAAGTATAACTCAAATGCAGTAGTTTTTGAAAAGGCAGCAGAAACAGCTTTGATTTTGGTTAACAGCTTTATAAATTTTGATGGTGTGACTACTTCACAAACGTTACCAGTGTCAGCTCAGCAGATGGCTGCAGAGCACAGAGCACAGTAAGCTTGCTCTTATGCTTACTTGCTATTTTTGTTTTGGGGCTGAGAAGATGCTGTGTGCCTTCCCTGAGAGGTCCCTTTTGTCAATTCCTGTGGGCCAAGTAATCTGCTGAGTGTCTTCCGTGCTTTTCTGGGTTATAGACGTGGAATTACAAAACACAGAGACATGTTGCACTGAGGACTCTTGAAATGCCTTGATTTGTTGCATCTCTCCCCTTCCTTTTCTCCTTTGGCTTTAATAATAACAAATACATTTGTAACATTTGTAATGTTTCTGTTTTTTGAAGAGAGAGTTTAAAGAGTATAGTTCCCCCACTTCTGTTTTTAATCTTCTCAATATTTTTTCCTGAGCTGAGACTGCATTCTTGAGAAAAGCACTTGTGGATACCGTGAAGAGTGCCTGTGCCTGACTGTTCACCTTAAGCAAAGCACTCTTTTAAAGTAAGAGTGTTGGCTGAGGGCAGAGGGGAAAAACTGGGCCCCATAAGGATGACTTTCATATTTTATTAAAAGTGTGAGGACTTAATACAAATGTTTGAAAACTACAAAGCCTGAAACATGCCTGCAGTGAACGTAGATTTTGAACTACATTGGCAAAACAGAGGAGACTGGGTTTGCGCTGAAGTGGAAGATTCATATTGCTGTAAAGAGATGATGACAATGTGAAGACCACTCAGTATCATCTTTTTCCTGTATCTGGGAAAACTCTGACAGTTGTTTATTTCCAAATTGGTGAACTTCAACATTTTTAAGAATGTTCTATTATTTCATAAGGAATTCTGTTATTCATTTTGCTTAATCCTTAACTGTAGCAGTGGAATTAAATAAAAAAATGTGTAATAGAATCAGAAGTTTTAATGGTAGTAAATACAGTAAACTGCAATTCAGATTCCTACTACCTGTCTAGCACTTTTGTGTTTGTCAAGTGTTTCTTTGGCAAGAGAGCAATGATTCCTTCACCTTTTCCCTTGAGTAAATTTAGTACATGGTCATCTTACCAGACAATAGCATTACACTGGCATCCATTTTAATGTAAATGCGTAACCTAGAAGCACATTTTCCCTATTTTTCTGCCAACTGGTTCATTTTACATCCAAGATGCTTGAGGTTATCTTGCAGATTACCATATATTATTAAATGGGAGTTCAGGAAGAGGAGGAAAACCAAGAGAGCAGTAGGAAGGACTAATTCTGCCTTTCCTTCCACAAATTCTGTACTTGTCTCAATGTCCAACTTGTAATCAGGCGGCACGTGTTTCCACAAAAGCATTAGGGACTTCTTGGATACAAAGTCCTGAAATCCATGTAAGAGGCTGAGAACATTAGGAATGATATCTGGCATCAGCGAACACTAGGCTCAGCCAAGATAGTACAAACTATCAGACTCTTTTAGCATTTTTGGTAGGATGGTGAGGAATTAGAAATCTTGCTGTTGGAAATGTGTGTATACTGTTTTGAATCACACCTATGTGTAGAAACATTCCAGATCCACTTCAGAGGTGCCAAAGCTTTTGCTATCTAGCCTGGAGGGTATGTCTTCTCACTCTTTTCTCTGAAGTAAACTCTTAGTTTAACATGCACATACTATACAGTGATACAGCATTATTTTTAAACAACTTTTTAAAAAACCAACACATACAGTTGTAATTAGAAAAGCATATGTGTATCACTTATTCCTTTAAACCTTTCCACAGAATCACAGTACTTAACTTTTATACACACGATCACTTTAACACTGCATTTAAAAGAGGGTTACTGCAATAAATCAAATGACCCGTTGGACATCTTTCCATTTGTTTCTGCTTCAAAATAAATTTCTAGCAACTTTGAAGAGGTGTCAGTATTGTACCAGAGTAAAAAATAAACTTGCAAATGTAATGGAAGCATTGAACAGCTGTTTTTTTAATATATTTTAAGAGGTTGCTTCAGGTAAAAATTATTTTGGTCCTGTTGCTGATTCAGTCTCTACAAGGTAGGAAACCCAGTCTTGAGGTAACACAGAGGAGTTAAAGGCAATATTTCTCCTGACAAAAGCTGAAGCCCTAACTGAAAAGCTTCCAACTGTGGGAATGAGTTTAAAATTTAAAGGAACAGGAGAGGTTCAGAGATGAATGCTGCCAGTGTGTTGCTTACAGGACTTAGCCTACGCATTTGCTTTACGGAGGAACTGGGCTGTGACTTCCACCACTGTTCTGATCCTGGCCAAAAAGTAAGGGTGAGATGGAGAGTTAAAGCAAAGTATGTTTTGAATACAGTAAGGAATTTTGTTTGGACAAATAAGTTGTATTTCATGACTTAGTGTGACCTCTTCTTTTCTTCGGCATTTATATGTGAATGTGTAACGCTCACACGTAGAAAAATAAAAAGACTATAAATGTATAATGATACCAGCAGAGTTGTTAGCACTTATCATCTCCACTTTTGCTCCTATAGGTATGTAGGAAATTACACCCCTTCAGTTTTACACAGGGAAGCTGGTATAATGCTACCTATGTTGGAAGACTAAAACATTGGTAGGCATTCATTATATTTGCAAGGAATTCTGAGATGTGAAAGAAAATGTTAAGGGATGTTGATCAGCTAGAGGCTGAAATCATAAATTCCTGTCTTTCAAGAGTCTCAACCTTTGTACCCTTACTTGGCAGAAAAATATCAATTCAGTTCTTTTTTGCCTTTGTTATGGGTGTTAGATCATCAAGAGTAATAACTGGTTTTCTTTAGTTGGATGGTTGAAGTCTCATCCTAAACATGGACTAAAAGTGGTTGTGAGCAGGATGACAAACAAGTCTATTAGCTCAGTTACTGTTTATTTCCTGATAACCTACCATTATTGCATTTTTAGCCATTTATCTGTTGCTTTTCCAAGATGTGACTCACTGAAGTATGTTTCCTAGCTGCACTGCAATTTTTGTGGTACAAATCAGAAACAGAACATGTCTGAATTTTACTTCAAACATTATCTCATAAACATTGTGCAAAGCCCCCACATAAACACCCTAATTGAGTTAACATTTAAACTTACCATTGATTTATTCTTTAATAAAGGTAAAATCTTAGGGATGCAAATAAAGCAGACTGTTCCGTGAGCAAAGCAAAATTACATCAGGGTAGAAATAAATAAATTCTAAAATTTCTAGAGTTCATGACCATAGAAAACCATGAATGGTGTCTCAGGAAAGGAAGTGAAAGCCATTGTCTCATCCATCCTATTGCGTTATTGAGAAGCTTCCTTCTCTCAGGGAGTGCTTGTGGTGGGATCTGTACTTTTGTCTTTTTGGCTAAGTTTATAGCATGAAATAACCTGAGTTTCAGTAACAGAGTATTTTGTTTTAAATACAAGACTTGTCCTTGCTTTCCAAGGTGGGTTTTAATGTTGGCAGGTTTGTGAAGCACACTGACAAAAGAGGAGAACTGAAAGAAGAGAACTGGAAGATCTAGTTTAGCATAAAAGCCTTTTAGTTCAGAGGCTACATTCTTGCTATATGTATTAAGAGTACCACAAAGAAGTCCTAATCCATGATTGAAGAGTCCAGTATTACTGGTTTTGAAATATTTCCTAGAATTCTACTCATTAAAACTGTCTCCTTCATGGAATATAAAGAGTGTGTGCATATGCATAAGAAGTATGCATGCCCGTTTTATTGCCTGTAATAGTCTCGTTTCCTATCTTGTCTTATATTCAGCAGTGGAAGCAGGAAGACTGATAGATATGCTTGTTCTCTTTTTGAAGACTTTTTATTTCTCCATTTGGTCTGGCAAGGAAGTGACTTAAAGCAAAAATGTGTTGGCAAGTCTAGTGACCTGTGAAATCAGTCAGAAATCAGATAAATCAGCTAAGGAATTAACAGCAGGAAATAAATTACAAAATAATAAAGCCTTCTTGTTGATGATTTTGATGCATTTCTTACTGCATTGGACTCCTTCCATGAGATGCTCGTAAGAAAAGCGGAAACTTAGTTCCCCTAGCAAACCAATAAAATTGATGTGGACTATAATAGAAGAATTTACAGATAGTTTAGAGGAAGCATTTCATTTGAAATGCTCATCAGACCTTGCCATAGGGAAGTCGATCTAAGAAGCCATATATCTTATCTACAAAATACATGACAACTATATGTAACTATATATAATATATATATATAGTTTTTCTTTACATGTAATTTTATGACAAATCCAAGATACCTAAAAGAAAAAAAAAATTAAAAAACCAAGATAGATGACAATTTACTACTGTAAAAAGAGATTTGAAAGATTAGAAAGAAATTCTTCACTCAGAGGGTGGTGAGGCACTGGCACAGGCTGCCCAGAGAAGCTATGGATGCCGCATCCCTGGAGGACTTCAAGGCCAGGCTTGCTGTGTTCATGGGCAGCCTGATGTAAGTTGGTGGCAGCTGGTTCCAGCAGGGGGCTGGAACTAGATGATCTCTGAGGTCCCTTCCAACCCAAGGCATTCTATGATTCTGTGATTCCAGGATTTGGAGTTCAGGCTTCTACACATTTGTTCTCTTTAGTTAGTTGGTATATCAAAACCTTTATAAAGAAGAGAAAGTAATCTGCCTGGAAGATACGTCTTTCTGTGGAACACTCTGGTGGAGTGCCCATATCAGACAATACAAAGAGAGAGTCAGGGCATTAAGCAGCCATTCTAGAGTCTGAGGAAGTTACTTTCTTCTGCAGAGACTGACTGTGTCATGTTAAATACTACTACTCACATTAAAATAATTGGACAATATTACTACATCTTGCATGAGCTTTGGAAATTAATGAAAGGAGAAAGAAATGTCAAAAAAGCTACCATGTTTTCTTTCCCCTTTTATTTTGGAGAAACTCGAGAACATGAATTGGGGGAGGTGGGGGGGGAGTGAGCAGAAGTGGAAGTAAAGGACTCACTAGTGGGATTGCGTATTTATTTTAGCAGTCGTTATGCAGCTGGCAGAGATTAAGCATCAGAGAGACAGAGGAAAGGCTGGATGTTATCAGTGATTAACACCATGTTTGCTTTGCAGGGAGTTAAAAATTCATTGACATTTCTTGTTGGAGGACTTGGCTATGACCTCCACAAACATAACTTGTCCTCTGTCTCTCACACAGATGGGTGCCATCATCTGTCATTTTACACACAAATGTCTGTGCTGTTGAGTACAGAGCTGGGCAAGCTATGGTTTCAGTGGTGTTACTGTAATACCAGAGGAAGCACTTTGCCCTGAACCAGAGCACAGCACGAGTTACAGTCAGTTTTTGCCAGCTCTTCCTGCCTGCCACACACTGCATTTCCAGTCCCTCCATGATGTGGAGCTGGGATGAGGCAGCAGCTGAGAGACAAATTGTATGGAATAGCAAATGAAGCTGAAATGGAAATGGTTTATGTCAAGCTGGCTTCTGTTGGCAGATGCAGGCTGTCAGCTGCTGAGCCACACATTGTCAGTTGTTCTGTTGAATGTAAACCCCTCAAGGCTTATTAAAGAAGGTGGTTTTCTCACATGTGAATATAGAGCCATGAAGTTCCTGAAGATAAAAGGCAAACTTTCTGGCTGATGAACAGGGATTCTTCTTCTGTCTGGAAAGGGAATGCAACAGAGCGTAATCTGGCTCTGCAGTAGGTCTTTCCAAGAACAACATAATGGCATTATAGAGAAGTTACTTTAGACATTACAAAATTGAAAAGTTAATTACACTTTGCTGTATTTACACAATTTCATCCTCCTCGCTGGAGAGTTTCAAGGCAATGTTATCAATGAACTTGGAAACTGTTACAAAGTATGCCTAAGATGCCTGGTGTGCTTATTCATGGGAATTTGAACTTAAGAAGCTTTCTCGTCCTCTGCATTTATCAAAGCAGTACCATAGGCTGTGGAATTATCTGCCCTGACGAGAAGAACCATCCCTTTCTGGAAGAATGAAAGGAAAACAGGAAATGTAACACAAGAAAATGTTCTTTCCTTGTTGTAGAAAGAAAAAAGAGCTTGGCTCATTAAAAGGACTGTCATCCTGGATGTGCTAAGATGTAGATTTGTTAGTTTAACATTACTCACCCATATGTCTGTTTTTTTTCTTGCCAGATTCTTTGATTGTGGTGTATTTGGTGTGTGTGGGGTGTGTGTGTGTTGTTGCTTTTTCTTTTTTTCTTTGATTTTTGTAAGGGTCCAGATCTAGGAAAAAGAAGCTTCCACTTCTTTTGGATTAAAGTGATGTAAATACCTAAAAAAATCCCCCTCCTCTCCCAATTATCTTGGTATTTGTAGAGGGTAGAAAGTAAAAAATCTGATTTCTCCCCCCATCTCTGAACTTTGAGGCAACTTGTGCTATTAGTAAGTTGTCGGATTGACTGTGCATCTAACAGAATAAGTAAGAAGTATTATGGAAGGTAAGTTACATGCATTGCTCTAATGAAGAGGGTATTCTTTTTTTATTATGTATTATTTTTGATGGCTGCTGATTCAACAGAAAGTTTTTTTTTTCTTTTCTTGTAAGCTTAGGACAAAACACTGCTGATAGAGAATACTGGGTAGATCCTAAAGACTCTGAGATAACATTGTGCAATCTTTATTTTGAAACTAGAAACCTTACAGGGCTTGCCCAAAGTTGACTGGTTGACAGTGCACAGATTTAAATTTAAAGTTTCATTTAGGCTACCTTATCATTTATTGTCAGAAGTGCTTAGTGGAATGGATGAAGCTTGCTCTTTCACTGAAATGGAACAAGTTTTCAAGTGCCTTCCCAGTCTCTCCCTTTTCACTGTTAAGTGGGAAAGCGGTCTCTCCCACTGAAGGAGAAAAAACTAAACCTACTGCTAAGCAGAGGAGCCACAATGTGCCCTAAAGGCCTCCTCTGCAGGGAATGCTCTGAGGCAGTTTGGAGGAAGTAATGCTCCACTTTTGCCCTTCTATGTGTAGTCAGTATAAATGTATCAAAAGAGAGGACACATCCAAGAATATTTCTATTCCTTTAAGGAGCTAGACAGATTTACAATCAAATTCTTTTGTTTTTCTTTTATACTTGTCCTGTCTTTTGAATTAGGTAATGGAAATTTAATTCTTCTGTTGTGCAAATTGTTTTGCATGACCAACTACTAAGAAGTCCACCTGCTCAAATTTGAACAAAAAGATATTTAACATTTGTTGTTCTTCTAAGAAAATATTTCCGAGTGCTTTGGCTAGGCCTGTACAATGCAAAATTAAACTTACTGTTTGGGAATGACATTTATCATGACCTATACTACAGTGTTTTCATCAAGGTAGCAGACTTGGACTGCTTATGTTAGAAGGCTGTGTTACTCAATCTGACAATGTTAACATGAAGACGCTTCCGTTTAGCAAACCACAGTTAAATTCCTGTCTTGACCTGACTCTTTAAATGTCTGAAAATAAGCAGGCTGTCTTGTCCAGTGGTTCCTTCTGAGCCACAGCTTTGGTGGGAACTACAGAAGGAGCTCTTCACAAGCACACATGAGGATTTCATGATACTTAGCTTGCACACAGGCTGTTGAATGGTAGTAAATCTTGTCTCTGTCAATAACAGAACTGCCTGTAAGGAGTATGTGTTAGCTACTGCATGTATAGCACAATTTTAATTCTTGCATGTGAATGTTCTACATGTATTTGATGCTGTTCTAAGTACACTCATACAGGACAGAGAGCTGACTTTGCATTCTGTGCCCACTGGGCCAAGAACATCTCTGTATTTTTCTGCTCTTTCGTCCAGACACTTATTTTAAAGGACAAATCACAAGTTATGTGGTGTATGTGAACTTACTGCTCAGAGTGGGACTTGCTTCCAGCAATCCTAATCTGATCTGAGATGATCAAGCTTTGGGTTTAACAAATACTCTCCCTGAAGTTTATACTGGAGAATTATTGCATTGAAGATGTTGAAAGGTGCTGAAGCACTTTCCAGATGTGTTCTTCCCATCTGGCAGTAAACAAAAGGAGGCTACAGGAATGTTCTCCTAAAACTGCTTGCAACGGGTTCCACAGTATGGAATAGCCTTTTTTGGGAACATGTATTCCTCTTGGCAAATCATCCTCTGTGGATTCCTGAAGGGTGCTGGCACCAAGGAGGAAGAAGGGTTCTTTAGTGGAAGAAGAAATAAGGAGGGAAAAGAGAAGGAACAGGGAATGCTTGGCTAAATAGGGAAGGAAAAGCCTCCCTGGTAGTGTGCCAGCATGTATCCAAAGGAAATGCTGGAATCTCCCTTTCCAAGGGACTTCAGACAACAACCAAACCTAAGCACTAGAATATGTATTGCAGAGAACATTACTGTGTTGGCAGGGAAATGGGCTGGATGATCTAATTATTTTCCATCTTCAACTTGTCTGAGAATAATCCAGATCTGTATAGATGTTTTTTTTGTATTTTTTTCTTTTTCCCTCCCTATTTATTTCCAAAATATTGTGAAGTGGGAATTTTTTTTTTTTTTAAAGATAATGGTTTTTGACCCATCAGTCCCAAGCCTCATCAAATCATAACCTTTCATGTAACTTACTCTGATTTCAGATCTGCTAGGTGAAGCATCAATAGTAATAGCTGGTTTCTGCAATGGACACCTGCAGCCTATACCTGCAGAGTTTTGGGGGTAGTAAGACTTTGAAACTGAACTTTCTGAAAGTTTGAACTTCTGAGTCTGAATTACTTCTGCTTACTGCATTCATTATAGATCTGTTCATTGCTTGTTCTGATCTGTAGTTTAAGTAATAGTTTTTTTAAAGGTAAGTGTGCTAATTCTGTCAAGTCTTAAATGGTGAAGATTTAATATAACAAGTTCAGATCCTGTGAAAATTATGGCTTTCATTTTAAAATAAAACATGGACCAAAGCTTGGAAAATATTGGCCTAATGGCTTGAACATCAGTAGATAACTACCAAAATCTTTTTATCTTATGATTCACAAGACAGGTTTATGTTTTCCTACGTTTGGAAAACCAGAACTGCCAGTAATCTGATATTTCAAATAGAGAGGAAGATTGGTGGCTTTGTGTTGTTTGCAATCAGTCACAAACAAGAAGACCTCAGTGAGTTTGAGAGAAGTAGTGCAGACAGGTTCCTGCTATGAAGGCTTGGCATCTGTCCTTCTGTCATGCCAGAAAGCTATTGTTGGAGCTCTGCCAAAAGCAGAAGATAGGCTGATTATAATGCATGGCTGAATTCAAATTATTCTGATGTGTGAGTGTGATTGACTTGTTTTATCCCATTCTTAACTTTCACACCTTAGAGTAAATGGCAACATAGTTTGTGTCCAAAGAAGTGCAATTCAAATGCATTCTAGAGAAGCTCTCATGCAACCAAAGTCCCAAGAGATGGTGACCAGTTTGAAGGGAAGGCTAATTGGTTGTTTTCTGGTTTTGTGGATATTTTACTGATTTCATGGAAATATTTATATCTTTTGCAAGAAGCAGTAGGTTTGCTAAAAATAACTGCTGCTCAATATCCCATTAAAACATTTAGTACAAAGGAAAGTTGCTGAGTTGCCTAACCTTTAAACATGAATTTTTAGGGTTTTTTTTTTAAGTGAAATACATAATTCATAAATATTAATTTTCTATAAAATGCAGAGCAAAGGGCATCTCTAATTTCAAAAGGGTAGAGTGTTTCAAAGCATTGCACGTTGGCTTGTAAGAAGGAAAAAAAATCAGTTTGAAAATCAAAAGAAGTTAGAGTAGGAAGTGTATGACTTCATTCATTTGTAAACTTGTGGGTTGTCTTCCATAAAGTTTCCCTATGAAGTATGTGTTGTGGAATTATATTGGTAAGATTGAGAGGAAATAAATACATTACCAGAGTATGGTATTTAAGAAGAATAAAACAGTAGCTTCTGTTCAAGCCAAATTATTCGGCTGACATGTAAGTGAGCCAAAATTGCTGTGGAATGTGAAGATCACAGAAAAGTGACTTTTAACTGGTACTTCTGCAGGATTTAAATATCTTCAATATGTTATTGGTTTTTTCCTCCACTCCCTCACCATGACACATTTTTTTCCAAAAATAATATTCAGTAAATGAATTTGTCTATACAGATCTGAGCTGGCGTGAGCAGAGTTGATATAAAGACAAGCATACAACACCTGCATGGTCTTTATCTGACTTAGTTCTCATTCATTTAATAAAGGAACAGAAGCACAGAGGATATTTTTGCTGGATAGTTTTAGTGTTGTACCATTCACTACAAGGTTTATGATAATTCATTCTTGCGAAGAGCCTTCATCTTTCCTATCACTTGTTCCTATAGAAAAAATACAGCATAGATTGTATTGTTTCAATACTGTCTTTCATTTTACTTGAGATGTTTTATTGTGCCTTTTCCCCCCAGAAAAACTTTTTTTATGTGTTCTCATGTGTACAGGCACATGTGTACATTTCCATAAATAAGAGACTCAGGTCAACAAATTAAAGCTTAAATATTAGCAGATAGTTAATTTATCCTAGTTTAAAAGAATTCAAATGAAAGATTCATGCCAATGACAGCAACTCCACTGGCTGAAGTACTCATAGCATTTTTGGGTCAGAATCATAGGACATGTAAACGGCTCAGGTAGTAAATGTCTCTTGCAAATAAGTAGTAAGATTGCAAGTTTTTTATGGCAGAAATAATGTAGTTCTACCCTTGCATTCACTGAGTATTAGTAAACAGCCTTCAGCATGTCATTACTTCACAAACTATAATCAGTTTACCATCCTAACCCTGATGTTAAAGAGTGTGCTGTAACTGTGTTTTGACAAATGGGAAACTAAGGCACGTGAAAAGAACTTGTAACACACAAGCTGTGGGTGGCCTGACTCCTGCTCAGTGGAAGTTCAGTGCCTGAATAATATGGATACAGATCCTGTATCCAAGTCCTGTGTTGAAGTGTAGATCTCATCACATGTATTAACCTTACCCCAGAAATGTCTTATCTTCCTTACTGAGTAATTTAGGAAATAGCTCAGTGCAAAAGCAAGATGCCAGCACTAATTTCCATTCAAATAAAAGAAACAGTGTTAACAAACACATCTAAGTACCTACCTGCAACATTTCTCTTTCAGCTTGGAGATATTTCAGTGAATTATAGACTTTCACAACTGTAGTTAAATGCAGAAAGCCAGGTGCTTTTGCTGTATTCACAGAGGTGCTGATACCTTTGAAAACCTCTTATGGAGAACTTGAATTAGTCATAAAGAGAAATAAGCCCATTGAAGTGTCCATACTAGAGTTCATGGTGCTGCTGAGCAATATGAAAAAATAAGCATTTGGTTAGCTCCTGCTACACGGAAGCTGTCGTGAAGCGCTCAAAATGAGAGCATTCAGCAATAACATGGTATGCTCTCAATTGAGTCAAATTTACTGAGCCAGGAATGCAAAAGAAGGAATGCAAAGCTTATAGCTCTTTTTTATGAGATTGGCAAAATCTATACATCAAGATCTGGTTGTGTTCAGCAGTTACTCATTTAAAGACATTTTGTATGTTTTTACAACACACAAATGAAAAATCAGTCAAATTATAACTGAGACTTTATATTTCCATCCAGTATATCATAACTTCCACGATCAAATTGTTTTATGTCTTTATTTTACATTTCTTAAAATGTCTCTATTTTAAATAGATTCAGCTGAGGAAAATATTGGTTTTAGAGCAGGGATGGCTAAACCAATGAGTAGCCAATAAAAATGTCAAGTGCTAATTCATCTCTCAGATTTACGATTAATAAATCACACCTGAAAGAGCTGACTAGAGGAAATAAATTGCTGAGTCAGTTTCAGTGGGATTTAACATCTGTCTAAATCACTGAAGAGTTTAAAACAAAAAGTCTGACAGGTTCGTGTTGGGGAGGATTCTTCTTTTGAATTGAATATACTTGCAGTTTTTCTTAAATTTCTTCTACTTTCATCTAGCTATACTGAAGCACGTCAATAAGAAAAGCACCTCCTTTTGGTCTCTACATATTTAAATTCTAGAAGCTATGGCTAGTCTCAAAAATAAAATGTTACTGGAAGAAATGATAAAAAATAGTGATATTTTAAAAGTGATTATTTTTAGTAACCCAGTTATTAAATCTCTAAATTTGGACATCTGATAAAAAGAAGGAAGGTTTTATTTGTTTAAAAAATAAATAAAAATGATCTTTGAGGCTAGCTTCACTCTACAGAGCAATAGTCTTTGGACTGTTTCTAGTGAAAGACTTGAATCTCCAAGCATTTTAGACAGTCTTATTTACCTTCATTCTGTCTGTGCAGAAACGTTCTCCTACCAAGGATGCGATTTCAAGCACACAGAACTGACAGACTTTGTTTGGAATAAATTCAAGCCCTTTACAAACTATTTACCCTAAGGAATGTGTAGAACCTTCCTTAAAATGTCTGCAGTTACCAAAATGAGGGTCTTGGTATGTATGTATGCATATGAAATATGTAATAGAAATGAGCTATTTCTCCAAGTCGGAAAAAGACTGCGCAGAGAAACTTTGCCAGATGACACCAGGTCGTTAAGTGCTTTGTGAGAAAACTCTTGGCCTCCCCTCTTTACTGATGAAACTTGCTTTCCACTTCAGTGAGGCCAACACTTCACTCATGGATGATGCCCTGGAGATTATCAAGAACATTAAGAAAAATTTCCCATCACCTCTGATTAATTATCCAGAATAACAAGCTATCCCTTGGGCAACTAGTGTCTAGCTATAGATGGACACTGCTATGTGAATTTTAATCCAATGCAAAGTCTGCAACCAGCAGGATAACTTCATCATAACAATAGTCACTGCTAGGCAATAAAGCAGATCTGCAAAAATTAACTGAGACTACAATTCTCAATGTCTTATCCAAAACATTGGTGCCACTTTAGGCTGTGCTGAATAAGCACACAACTTAATATCTGCTGGCGGATTTGAGAGATGTAGTCCAATTGTAGAATTATAAAGCATACTCACTAAAACTGATCACTTTCCATTATGGAAATGTATGTAAATACATTAGTAAATGCACACCTATGTAGCATTGTCACAGCCTAGATTATCCCAAGTACTAATTAATATCCAGCCCTGGGGTAAAATGGTTCCATATGTTCAGGAAAAATATATGTACTTCTGCAGTTAATGTGAAGAGTTTTAGTTCCCTATGCTGTAAAGTACTCACACTTTTACCACCCTGTGTTCATGTTGGCAGCCTGGTAGCAAAAACCAAGAATCGTCATTACTCTCTAGTGCAGTAATGCTAAGAACTCTAAGGTTAACGACTGAACTGTACTTGGGGGCGGAGGGCAGGAGGTAAGGAAAGGGAAGAAACACCCTAAAAAGGCTTTAGTAGAAACTAATCTCATGCATCAGAGTTATTTGTAGAGGAAGTGAGGGAACTATATTGGCAAGAATGTGGAATGTCTCAGTAAAAGTCTCAAATCCCTTCTATAGTATAAATACTGTTGTTGGTTTTTTTTTTCCCATTTGTTTGAACATTCCTATTTATATTTTCCTACGAGTCAATGCATTTAAAGTATTTTCTGCTCAGTGAGAATATATAGCCAATTACCCAAAACATTGTTTTTCTTATTAAAAAAAAAAAAAGAAAGCCAAATGCAAGTACCTCACTATAATCATTATGTTACAGCATATGATTATCTTGTGAATGTCTTATCCTCCTTGGGTTAGTACATTGGAAATGACTCTTGAAAGTTGGATCAGTTGGTAGATGTGAGATGAATCCTCCTTTGATTGAGTCAATAAAGCCCTTCCCAGCATTCCATCCTTCACTTTCATTTTCACATCAGAAATAACAATGGAAAAAGAATAGCACTTGTTTAACTGCACAGACTACAATTAATTTAGGACATATTTTTGTTTTGCCCACTCGCATGTACACAGTCAACAAATGTACAGTTGGAAGAGTGGTACGGTTAGGATGGTACTTTACAGATGTTCTAGTTGTAAAGATTATTATGGTGGAAATGAGACAATTAAAAAAGAAATGCTCAACCATATCCAAGAATCTCGACATGCAGCGAAAAACACCAAAAAGGAGAGATCTCCAGAAGGAGATCCTTCCCAGGAGTCAGCCCTTAAATGGGATCTAGGAGGGGTGGAGCCTGGCCGGTCACACAGGTGAATTGCCTTCACTTGTGCTCCTACAGCTGACCCAGTCCTTGCCTCAAGTGATCAATTAGTGGTTCAGGCCATGACTCAACAGTTCCTATACACACGCATCTCAGTGTTTTCCTCCCTCTTTTCTCAGTCCTGAACTGAAAACCTGGTGTTGTTGAAACTGAGGTGGAGGCTGTGTGTATCTTGAATGGAACTTTTTATTTTTTTGTATGGTTTCTTTTGTGCGGAATGTGAGTTTGAGACAGCTGGAAAATTGGAGACAAAAAAACTGTATCATTTAAAAATTTTGTGCATGGACTTGTCTGTAGTTCTCCAAGAAGTGCTCAGTGATAGGGAAGTGTAATTCATCTGACTTCATGGATAGGTAAGCATAAAACTAGAAAAGATAAGTAATGTAAGGACAAATGTGTTAGGATATAGAAAGTTGTCTTTAATCTCTGACATAAAAAAGGAAAAGGGAGTGGGGAGTGAGAAAATTAAAAAAAAAAAAAAGAAAAAAAGAAAAAAAAAAAAAAGAAAGCAATAAAACCTACCAAGATTACTACTTGAGTTTATCCAGGGAAAAGTTTTGATGATTCATAAGTGTCTCCTGAGCTGCTAGTCTTTTCAGTTTGTTTGCCGTGCACACAGTGCTCCCTGCCACCTGTTGTTAATTATAACATCCTATAAATCTTATGTTAGAAGACTAGCAATGAGACACAGTGCCTGCACTGGCTTAGTGGATGCTCTAGGAAAAAAATAATTTTTCAGGAGTTTATTCCTGGATAAGCTTCTGCAAACCTGGCATTGTCATGTACTGATATTTCTATTAAGAAAAACACAAGTGGATGCCTTTAAACAAATAATGTCCTGGCTTTATATAACCATTGTGGTTTCAAGCACATATAAACAAACACTCTGATGGGAAGCTGTCATTTAATAAATCAATACAGCTTGCTTGGTAATAAATATTTTTCTTAGAAACCACATTATTCTCTCTTCCATGGATCATATGACTTTGCAGTTCCTGCATTTTTTTACTTTATTGGAGCAACAAAGAAACGTGGGAAATAACTCAGCGTTGTGAAATCATTCAGCTTAGCAGAACCTGTGCTCTGGCTAGAACAAGTTTAAAATGTCTCTTTTCAGGTATAGGTGGCCAAATTCTTCCCTTTTCCAGGTGGCCACAACTCAGCTGAACTGCATGGTGCCACCTTTTTGAGATGAGGAAAGCATTTAGCTTTGGCTTAATCACTTGGATTTCATTGCCTGTGGTTTTGCAAAGAGAGGTGAGCAATATTTCCATCTCACAAGACGGGGACTAATTTCTTGCCTGCAAGGCCTTTGGATACTTAAATAAAATGATAATGCTTAAAAAAAGGAATGCCTTGAATCGTGGCTATTCACTCTGTTTATACACTGGCTGCCACTTATATTGGTATATGTATATATAACTTCCACTTATGTTGATAAATAAGCCTTTGTAGTCAGCAGTAAAAAGAAACCTAGTACAACAACAACAAAAAGACAAAGATTTATATTCTGCTGACAGACTGATTCTAAATACAAGTTCTATAAAGACACATGCAAGCAGGTGGCATTATAAGAAATTTCCTATTGTATTTAAACTGACGTGTTCATGGATGTTGAATAACTTGCCTCTCCATTTGCATTACTAAAAACTGTAAGCTGGTCTAAAATATTTAACATCAAACTTTACTAAAAACACATATGATTTCATACATAAATATATGCAAGCATGCAAGTGCATATATTTCAGCTGAAGAATATCAGCAATAAACACTTCTCCGTAAATAATACTGCTTAGTATAAAGTCCTTCAAGTTTTCTACTGAGTGCTAAGAAGGTCGTAAAAATTGATAAAAGTACGAAAATGCATTTTGTTTTACCGGGATTTTTACAATTTGCTATGGATAGTGAAATTAGTGTATTCTGTGCCACGTGGGAAAAAGAATACAGAGCTTCAATGGCTTATTGGCTCTACTAGCTAATAAAAATATGATTTGGATTATTCTTAAAACTCCTGATTCAACCTATTTTGGGTAAGTTAAGTTATATTGTCTTTTACAGTTCACATAGTATTATGTGCATTCTAGTTCAATTGAGATCCATGGTAAAGTAGAGTGGACTTCACAAAAATAAAAAACTATTGCAGCAAGCCTTGAGTGGAAGCTGAAAAGTAACTTAAGGAATATTAATAACAGAAAGGCAATGAAAAGAAAGTTTTAGGTAAACAGTTTGTCAGTGGTTCAAAATGATAGTTTAGGAGACAGATAGGACAAAAAATTGCTGCAAGTATACAGGAAATATGAGTCCTTGGAATACAATTCAGAGTAATGTTTGCTTAACAGGCAAGCTTTAAATGACCTCAAAAAATTATGTGCCACGTTGGTTACTGCCCTGTAATAGAATTTCATTGCTTTGAAAGCAAATGTGGAGCCTGAGGCAACTTTGTTGGAGATACTAATAAGAATCTCCCTGTGCACCTACATCTGTATTTTTCCTTTTTTTTTTTCTTTTCTGTGCTGGTATTGATACAGTATCACATTTACTTGAACATTACTTAAAACAATTAATTATCTAAACGAATAGTATTTTTTTTTCTGACTCAGGTTACCACAATTCAGCTACATTGGTGTGCATTACTAGAAACTTCTTAGTTTTTCAACTGCGGGGAGGGAAAGAAGGTACAAACTACATCTTACATTATGAAAGATGCAGATTTCTACCAGGGCAACAGAGAGAATCCTACCAGTGTCTTGACTACTGATGTATAAGGAAAGGAGGGGAAACACTGAAGCTGTGTGAGGGTATAAATCTTTATGAAAATATTTGCTGTGTGTTCTAGTTCCAAGACTAATTGCATCTTTGCATTCTTAGATAAGATTCAACAGAAGCCACCTCCTATTTTTGGAATACAGAGCAGTGAACTGATGCCTTCTAGCCTGCGCCCAAAGCTGCGTGTTCCTGTTGCTGACTTTGATCACATCAGTCCCACACTGCACGATTGTGTTCTTGGGAGGAAACGTGATGCTGCTGGCCAAGGACTGGTAAGCTCTCATGAATGCAGTTTTTCATGCTGAGTGAATAATATTTATAAAATAAGCTGAAGTAGGAACATCCATCCCACTAAGCAGAACCTTATCTCAGTATGCAAGTGCCTGAGAAGCAGATGATCTCTCTCCCCAAAGAATATGCTGACAGCTGGCTTTGGGCATGAAGGAGTTTTCTCCTCATCTGGCTTAGGACAGGTACTTTCATGTAGCTTCTTCCTTTTGTCTTAGAACTTCTGACAAGATAGACTTTTTTCAAAGCCAACAATTTTCCAAAGGAAATGAAACTTTGAAAGACTTGTTAATTGTTCCAGTATTAGACTTTTCTCTGTGTCCTCAGTGACTTTAGCCCTTAATGCCAGTGCATCAGAAAATGTAGTCTCTGACATATCCCTAGTGGTTATACAGTTGTCTTCTGACAAGCCATGAATCCAGAACATTGCATCTATCATGTCAATATTCTGTTTATGAAGGGAAAGGAACGGACACTTCCAGTTGCTTTCCAAACCGAAATCCATGTGCTCATAATGCATTACTGCTAAATTTGTAATAACAGATGGGCTTAAATCTGCCTGCCTGGTAGTGAAAGTGTCAGTGTTCCAGTCTTTTGGGACGACTGATGCCATACTTCATAGCAAAATATTCTCCCCAGAAAAAGTTTTATTGGCATTGTCAGGGAACAGAAGACTTCCGTAATGCTTAAAAACAAGTTGTTAGGAAGAAAATTACCTTGGCTTAGGAGGAGAGTACTTCACTGAAGCTGTTCTGATATTGAGACTTGACATCCGGCAATGAAGAGAACATAATAGTGCTGAGTATCAAATGAGAAAGGCTCTAGCTGTCTGCACTTTCTTCTGTTTCTGGAAAAGAAGGAAAGAAAGCATGTATGTTAATAATCTTCAAAATATTCAGAACATCAGAGAAATATTTTTTACTGTAGTTGAATAAATAAACTACAGAAAATTTATTTTTCTATTTTATTATTTTTTGAAGTAATCAAAAGTTAAACAGGAGACAGCAGAGAAAATTGTGTTTAAAACTGTTGCTCAGGTTACAAAGACACCATGAAGGGCTCACATTTTCTTTCATTTCATTTTTATGAGTAAAATTTGTCTGCATTCCCCCATGATGCTTGTGTGTAGCTCTGTAATTCACAGAAAGCTGTAAGTTATTTTCTCTGTGGACTACTTTGTATATAAATAATAACTATTCAAAGATTTGAAGAAGTGAAAGCTGGAAAAATGAGGGTGAAAACTGGAATCTTTCACTGTAGAGTGACACAAAACCAACAGCAGAAAACAACAAATTGCATCAACCAAACCCTAAAATCTAAGCAGATTTTTTTTCTCCCCCCTCATAAACGAATAACAGTCGACAGTTCTGGAATGTGCACTCCTCTCCCATGAAAACATTTTTCCGCTCTGCCTTTTCCAAAAATCAAAAGTTCAAAGCTAGACTACTGCACATTATAAAAGAACAAATTTGCCATGACACTTAAAGACATGAGTCAGTGTATTCAGCTTTCTTGAGGCAGGAAGGAGTTATGTTTCTGGTTAAGGCAAATTTTAAAGTAAAGAAATTATTTTTGTAGTTTTATATATCGCTTTACAATTATTTTTCCAAATAGATAGTCTATTTTACTGTACTTTTAAAGTTTTAATTCATGCCCTGTTTGTCATATTATATTAGTTGAGGATTACATATCTTCAGAAAGAAAAGTATTAACATTCTTGTTATACAAATGGACATATGCAACCACAATCACTGATATTCTTAGTATTGTTTAGCATGTCTGTGGCAGCCTGGGAGCCTCAGATGCTTTTCTTAACTATAAAGGGTGCTGCTTTTGCTCCTGAGAATAGCACAAACAAGGCGACCGGCATGTAAGTAGAGGACAGAGACAAAATGAGGTGGCTTTGGACTGCTGCGAGTAAAGCAACTTTTATCTGGATTAAAAAGCATATGATTTTGTGTTGTCTTAAATGTGCGGTGCATAACCCAATATATCAAGCAGCTGAATTTCTCTATGTAGTTTTTTAAGCTGTCTAGGAAACTTGGAACACCATTACCATTTATTTGGAGCAAGTGGCTGACTCATTCGTCTGCCTTAAAAAACTCTACTTCTGTTCCTGAGTGAAGCAAGACGGATATTCTAGAAGTGACTCTTGTTGTACAACAGGAGAAGTGCAGAAAGTCACGGAGCTCCTGCTAGTATTGAGCCCAGCTGTTTCCAAATGCATATTTGATTTGGAGCAGGTTAAAGGATGCAAACTGCTGCTTGATAGCTTTAATGTGTTCAGTTCTTTCAGGAAGATTGGCAGTGCAAAGTCCGTGGTTTGTGGCTGAGACAGGCACACATTTGGGGTTGCTGGATCAAAGGTCTGGTCTAGATTTACACCTTTGACACTGAAAATTATGTTTGGTAGGATGGAGCCAAAATCGGATAATCTTTGAGCTTGGAGAATGCCAACAGCTGAAATGATACCTAACAGTCTGGGTGCACCATCAGGATTAAATTTTCCCTTATTAATATATAAAGATTCTTACGATATTCCTTAAGAACAGCAGTGCTCAGCAACTGTGGAGAAAATATGCTCAAATTCAGGGACACTAAATTTCTGTTTTTGAATAATATAGCCTAGACTTGAGGCTATAATTTCTACAGCTCCCACTCTCTTCCTGTTGCTTTTGTAAGATGACATGAAAGAATCACAACTGGAAGTTACACAGTCATAAATTCTCCTTAGCCTTTTTTAAAAAAAACCCTCTTTATCTCACAGGTGAACACAAAGTAGGTGCTATGTAATTAACAAAAAAAAAAAAAAAAAAAAAAAAAACAACACCAAACTTCAAATTGAAAGGTTTGGGTTGTTTTTTTTGTCGTCTTGCTTTTGTTTTTGGTTTTGTTTGTTTGTTTTTAGAGGTCTTAAACAGTTTGTGACATTGAATTTATGTTGGTTGTGAACAAGACTGTGGAAAATGAAGGGAAATTTTGGGAAGCATATTTCTGGTAGGGATGAGTTCCACAAGTATTTTTTCAGATGCATACATATACCAGTGACAACATCTAGAAGAACAAGGCTTCTAAAGAGAGAATTCTGAGTTAGGTGAGATGCTTGTTTGGTGAACTGTATTTTGATAACCACTGCAATAAAGACAGAACAAAAGCAAACTCTGCTGGATAGACACTAACCTAATCTAATTTTTGGTCATCATGCATTAAGTTTCCCCAGTGGTCGGCACTCCCCCAGGGGTTGGTACTGGGGCCCATCCTGTGTAATATCTTTATTGATGACCTAGATGAGGGGATTGAGTGCACCCTCAGCAAGTTTGCAGATGACACCAAGCTGGGAGGTGGTGTCGATCTGCCTGAAGGTAGGGCGGCCCTTCAGAGGGATTTAGACAGGCTGGACTGCTGGGCTGAGGTGAATGGGATGAGGTTCAACAAGGCCAAGTGTCGGGTCCTGCACTTTGGTCACAACAACCCCATGCAGCGTTGTAGGCTTGGGACGAGTGGTTGGATGAGTGTGAAGAAGAGAAGGACCTGGGGGTGTTGGTTGATGCTCGGCTGAACATGAGCCGACAGTGTGCTCAGGTGGCCAAGAGGGCCAACGGCATCCTGGCCTGCATTAGAAATAGTGTGGCCAGCAGGAGCAGGGAGGTGATCAGCCCCCTCTACTCAGCAATGGTGAGGCTGCATCTTGAGTACTGTGTTCAGTTTTGGGCTCCTCACTACAGGAAAGATGTTGAGGTCCTGGAGCATGTCCAGAGAAGGGCAACGAAACTGGTGAGGGGTCTGGAGCACAAGTCTTATGAGGAGCGGCTGAGGGAGCTGGGATTGTTCAGTCTGGAGAAGAGGAGGCTCAGGGGAGACCTCATTGCACTCTACAACTTCCTGAAGGGAGGTTGTGGTGCAAAAGGGTCTGGCCTCTTCTCCTAGGCAAATAGTAGGACCCGAGGAAACGGCCAGAAGTTATAGCAGAGGAGGTTTAGGTTGGACATTAGGAGAAACCTTTTCTCTCAAAGGGTGGTCAGGCACTGGAATGGCTGCCCAGGGAGGTGGTGGAGTCGCCATCCCTGGCAGTGTTCAAGAGGCGTCTGGATGACGTGCTGCGTGATGTGGTTTAGTGCTTGTGGTGGCAATGGTGATGAAGAGACGGTTGGACTGGATGATCTTATAGGTCGTTTCCAACCTTGTGATTCTATGATTCTGTGATTCTAAGTGCAATTAGGTGGCAATGCCTTTACAGTAAGAGGGCGGTCAATTAATGACAGCCTAGAAATGATGAGTATGCTTGCTAGCTATGGGCAGATAAGAGAGAGGATTTCCTCCCCTTTCTCTGGAGCCAAGCATAGTCCTTACTTGTGTGCCCCTTGGTTTGGATACTTAGGCAATGCAGGCAGTAATACCATATATGCTCTGAAACAGGCAGAGTCACAGATCGGCCAAGGTTCAGCACCCGCCACAGTTATAACTATCACACAGGGCAGATATGCAGTTATCTGGCCTGTGCTTCCGACTCCCACGTTATACAAGTGAGCAGGAAAGAGACTCACACCAGCAGTTAGCAAAACTGTGTGATTTATAACATTGGTGGTAGGTGGAACGGAGGAGACTGGAACCAAGAGAGCCAAATATTTTAAGCATCTGCTACAGGCCTGTGCCAGATGCAGGATACCAGACAAGATGTGCCATTTGTCTGTTCTTGAATGGAATTTCCTATGTCCCTAATACCAAGCAAACTCTGTTTATTTATAATATAACTCCTTCTGGTTTTGGAGAGATGATATACAGCACATTTCATCTTTTCACGCTCACAATGATATTTAAACACTTGAAAAGTGATTTATTTAGCTGTATAAATTCAGGCTTGGCAACTGTTTTGCTTTGTCATGGGTAAATCTGTAAAGGCTGGCAAACTTTTCAGGGAGGCTGAACTGTGTAGTTTGCAGAAGTACAGCTTTCCATAATACTGGTCTGGGTTAAGAATGAGACTGAAGTTCTTTTAAGACCTGCAGCAGTGGGCACTGGTTTTAAGTGACAGTCTTCATGGGCATAAAAAGAAGAATGCTATTCTACTTCTTTGTGATCATAGTTAATAATTATTTCCCAAAGAAATCAGCAGTAATTTCAAAGCAAAACTTTTTTTTCTCAGGATACATCAATTCAAAACTACAGCTCTTTGTTGAAAACAGATGTATTACTCGTAGTTTCCATTTCCTGGAGGGAATTTCTAGACAAAACTAGAGAGAAGCATAACCTTCCCTGAGTAACAGTATCTTATAAGGAGATCAATTACCTGCAGATTGAGTAGGCTGGTTTTGAGTCTCTGTATTGCTTTGTTGATACCAAAGATACAAGCCCCAAACTGCCCTTAAGACCAGAAGGAAAAATCAGTGCTAGAATGCCTGGAACTGTAAGGAAAATGCAACAGACCTGTAGTAGAAGTCCTTGGCTTTAGTACAGGCCAACTGCAGGGTCAGTCTTCGTTAGCTTTCACTAATGTTTGCACCCTTTCCTGCCAGCATAGGTACATTTGCTTGATCTGCTTAAAGGCTCACCAGGCTGGGCCTGTCAAACACAGTGGCTTTCTCCCTGGGCCACTTTTGATACTTGAGCTCTAGTGTCACATCCCCTAGTCCTTTTAAAAGTGGACTGTGTACTGCTCACCCTGCTGGTTTCCAGACTAAGACCTTTTTTGAACTGTTGCTGGATTCTGAGTTCATGGGAGATAACAAGTAAAACAGACTTCTTGACCTGGGCTCTCAATAGGCACCAGGTTGTTTTTTTGTTTGTTTGTTTTCTTCACACACACAAACAAAAAAAACCCTCAGAAATGTCCTGACTTCTTTCAAGGGTGAGACAAAAAAATTAGAACCAAAAGAGCAGACCACAGCCATCACTGTCTTTGCTTTGTTAAAGGTATGAGACCCCCACAGAGGTCACACTTGCTTCCAGATATAGTCCTTTATTGGGACAGTACCCTTACTTTTTCTTTTCTCCAGTCAAAGGTTTTTCCAGTACACGTAGCTGTTCCTAGGTTCAGCTAGAAAAGATGCAGCTGCATTTTTTGGCTTACATATCTTGACTTCAGTCCTAAGCAACAGCTTAGTCAGAGCTGTTTTACAAAACTATTTCTCTGTAAATGTTTTCATTCAATCGTCAGCATGTGATATTTCTGCTTCCTTAAAACCATGACAGACTGAGTGCCTTATCTTCTTATTAGCAGACTGGTTAGAGACTAACTTGGGAGGTGGTCTGAAAACTTAGGCCAGAGATGAGTCAGCACTTAATGAAAGCTTGACACTGAGGTGGGGTCCAGTGATACTCGGCCCAATAAGCTGATGCTGAGTGACAGCATCTCAAGTGGTCAGCCTGGAGAGGAATTTCTAAAGTAGCCTTGAACTCCTGGCTTTGGAGAGTGTTGTCTGCAAATGGGCCTCGGGTGAACAGAGTATAAGATGAAGGATCCAGACTACCTTTGGGTGTTTTGCATGCCTTCACATTTGGTGGTTCTCAGAACCTGGAGGCACGTCCTTGCTTGAAGTTTATGACAGTCACAAGCATAGCTAAATCATGCAGCCGACAGAGGCTCTTGTAAGGAGGCTGCTGCTGCTTCCCACAGAGGTACAGTCCAGCCAAGAATAGCATGTGTTTCCTCCTCTGCATCTAGACAACTGCAGCTAAGTGGTTGCTTATGTTCAGAAATGAATGAAATATTCAATGAAAACAAGAATCTTCACTGACGCGACCACTGCTTCTTAATAATTACACAAAATACTGTTGTCTTGCCCAAGTGTGCCTGGCTGTCTAAGGATAATGGAGACAGCTGAGTGTTTGGATAGCTGCTGTTTTTACTGAAGAGCAGGGAGGGTGTGCCTGAGCGAGGGCATGTTCACAAGAGTTTTATCCCAGAAAGAAATAGGTACATCTGGAAAGAGCATAATACAGGTTGCCAGACTCTGGCAGTGCTATTAGGAATAATCCGTTCTCAGGAAGGTACTGAAATGTGGCTGTCTGGTTTGCCCACAGGTATCTGGGCATTTTTCTTGGCAGGCATGGGTACTGGCAGTTATTTGGCATTTTGATTCCTGCCCCAACTAGTGCCTATTCTTTCTTTGCTGCGGATGGAAGGATACGCCTGTGGTTAATTCACTGGCCCAGGGATTAAGCAAAGTGAGGTCTGTTCAAATTTTAGTCTGCATCCTTGGCTGGGTCACTTAAGCAAGAATTTTGAAAAGTGCTCAGCACCCACAAACAGGATCAGGTTTTTCAAAAGCTTTCTGCTTCCACTGAGGCAGTGGCCAGATGATCAAAGGAACTTTTCAGAAAATTTGGCTGCGAGTGCCATTGTGAGAGCTACTGGGTGCTGAGCACTCCTGAAAATCTGGTTCCCGTTGAAGTGCTCTTGTAGGAACTGAGCTCTCCCACCAGTCTCCATCGTGATGGGAAGACACTTGAGAATCTGGCTTGTCCCTTGGAATGCTACACCAGCAAATTTCTCTGTGCCTCAATTCCTTCTAAAATGAGAGTGACGTTGCCAGGGTGCTTGTAAGGATAAATTCATTAATCTACTGTAGGTGATGTTCTTGGATGCTTCTGCAGTCAGGAGAGGGAGGTGAAGCATTTGTAGCGTCGTATCTTTCCAGACATACCAATCATCTATGTAAGAAGAAGTCAAAGGGAATAGAGCAGGACAGGGAATCAGCTTTACTGTATGCAAGATTTACAGGCCGTCAAGTTCAGGAGCTGCTGCTCTTTATTTGCCTTAAGCTCCCAAGAGTGAGTCAGAGCTGTGCCATGCTAGGGGATGTAACAAGGAGATCAAAATGACGCACCTTGAAAAATCTTTGTTTCAAACAACGCAGGGTGGGTAATTTTCTTTGGAGAGAAATGATAAAGCTGTTCTATGCAGCTGTTTGCCTCCTCCCTGCCTTTGAATACAGCAGTTTTATCGTTTGCTTTCCTCAAACCAGACAAGAAGTGTCTGGTGGTTCATGTGGGAGTTTTGGGATTTTCGGATTTCAACTTTAAAAGATCGGCCGCTCTCCTTATTAGACAGGATACCCACATACAGCGTTATTTTGGGGCTTTTCTGTTTTTTTCACCAAAGGAACTTGACTTTGAAATTTAATTTTAGTTTACTTTTAAATTCACAGTGGCCTCAATTTTGCGGCCAGAATTTTGCGGCCAGATGGGGGAAATCTAAAAGGCTCCATGCCTCCCACTGTGCATGCTGAGCGGCCCTCTCACAGGATGCGACATTTTCTTTCCAGCTGACGGAGAAGCTTCACCTCCTTCTCCTCCCCCATTTTGGCCTTCCAGTATTGTCAGCATCTGTGCGTGCTAATGCTGCCCAGATCCTTCTCTGAGGGGCACTGAGGGCTGGCACGCAGAAGCGAAGCCCCTGGGCTGTATCTCCCAAACCCAAAAAAACCTCAAACGCATTGTTTCCATAAACGCTTCTCAGCTGACTGGGCTGCAGGGAGTTTCTGCACTCCCCAACCCTTGCCCCTCCTTTTGGGAAAGGGAAGGGCAGGCTCCACATCACTTTTCTGACCGCCTGTGGGCAGATGTGGTGCTGACCCCACCACAGTGGGACACAGAAGGCGTGAACATAACACACAGGGTCTGATCTGGCTGGCAAGGGCACCAAGAAGAGCTGCCTGGTACCCTGGCCCTGCCCACAGCCCACTGAAGGTGGGATGCTCTGGTGGAGTGTGCTGCCTGTTAATAGCATTTAATGGTAGTGGGAACACCCTGCTGCTGAGGGGATGGGTGGGGGGGGGCAGGTGCTTAATGGCCGCTCACGGTGTATTATGCAAAAGTAGGGTTTTCGTTGTTGTTTCAGATTATTTGGTGTTTTTGTTTGTTTGTTTGTTCATTTTTTTGAAGTGTCTAGCAGGTTGAATCAGTTTCACATAATACCACCTTGAGAGATTTGGGGCTTCAGGTATGACAGTTTGTGTCTCTTTGGAGGCCTCAAAGATGTTTCATAGTTGAGTGGGTCTGAAATACCTGCAGGGAGGGGAATGCATGAAAAGGAGCGAGGGCTGCACCCCTCTGAGCCCTGTGTGCCCTGTGGAGCAGCAGGTGCGTCAGCCTCAGTGGCAGCTAAAGGAGCAGCTTTTGGTCTCGTGCACATGGTTAAAGCATCGTCATTATTACTGAGGGTTACGGCTGGAAATTGTGAGCATCTGTCACACCAAAATTCCAGCTCTCAGTATGTGTGATGAATGGAACGCTGCAAATAAAATAGACTTCCACTTGTTTATTTTTCAGACCCTTGTTTTCCTGACATGAACAGTTAATAGAAAGTTAAGAGCAAGAGTAGCAGAGAAAATGTCTCTGAGCAGTTGCAAATTAAATTTGTTTAACTTGTGTCTCACAGACCTTTTGTATTGCATTTTTGAGAGCATTCGACATACGAGTGACAGATGTGATGTTGAAAATAGTGGGTTTCAAAAGAAGAATAAAAATATTCATTGCAAGTTAATTCTGAATTCAGTGAAAGGCAGTTTTTGTGCTCAAAATTTGAATCTAAGAGCCATCTTGCTCTGTCTGTGGGACAGAGGTATACCCTGAGAGCCACATGCCAACAAGAAACCAAGTAGGTTAGATTTTAGATGCTGTTTGGCAACTCGTTTTAGATTGCTCTTGTGCAACGAAAAGGCAGCGTTTGTGACATTACAAAAGCAGAACAGAGTGGATTTCCTTTAAAATAAAGCTTTAAGGTCATCTGATAATTTTATACCAGTACAAAAATAAAAACTTTACTGCTGGAAAATGAATCTTAAATCAAGAATGAGGCTTGGATGTTAACATACCCGGATATTATGAACAAAAGTTTTAGCTGTGACTGGTAATGCGAACTCAGGGAGCAATCCTAAAATGCTTTTTGTGTTCCCCAAGGTAATGTGTTATGCTCAGATCCCCAAAGATAATAGTAGCCCATAGGAGTTCCTGAGAGCAAAAACTAAGAAAGAACCCCTGCAGTGACAACTTGGGCTGTACTGCATAGACCTTCTAATGTCAGCACAGGCCTCCTAACGTCAGCTGTACTGGCTGGGGCAAACTGCAGGGATTCCTGTAACTGGCACAGAGCATCCAGCTACTGTAGGACTCTTCTGTGGGAGACAGAAGCTGCTGATACAGATGTGGATACAGCCAAACAGTTCAGACATCTCACCACCCAGACTTGCAAGCAGCTTGTATGCACAGTGGGAACTCGGCTCATCATGAATACCTTCATTCTTCACTGGAGCCTATTTCTGGAGCCATTTTGCAGGAGGGCCATGGTAGGATGGGACAATCCCTTTGATGCCTTGTCAATTCATTTAGGGAATTAATAAATAGGCAGGGTAGCTCCTGTGAACTGATGCTCAGCTTGTGAGTTCTAAATTACATAAGTACTGAGTCTTGTCCAGTAACCTACAGCAGCACCTCACCAATCATACCCACAAGTATTCCAGTCTCAAAATACCTCCAAGAGGAGCCTAATAGTGATTACAGGCATTTTCGAAAGCTCAGCTGGATTTTGCTAAGCTCTGCCCACCCTCAGCAAAAATCTTTTGATTCATTGGAGGGTTGTACACTGTTTGAGAGCTCTATTTTTTGTTTTATTTTTTACCCTCTTTCAGTTGACCAGAATTTGGCTTTGGCCCTTTAAATCCTCCTCCCTATCAGTTCAGCAACCGCAGAGGCAGTTTGTTACTGAAAAGAAATATAAGAATCGGCTTTGGCCAGCATTGTCTTGGAAAGTTCACTTTATTAACATGCTTTTGGTTTTATTTCAAAAACACTTTGACAAGCACTGACATTTTTGGAACCAGTAAAGCACAAGAGACTTACTCCTAAAGGCCTAAGCTTTGCATTTTTCTGTAGCGAACAATGTGATGTGCTACTATGGTAAATTCAATTCAAGCCACTGACTGAAAGCAAATAAGTACTGAGTGTTGTCTTTTTTTTCTTCATTTTCTAAAATACATTTTGTGTGAATGCTAGTGCTTGTGGGGTGTATTTGCTCAACTACTCTTAGCTTATTTGCTTTTTATCCACTGTACAGGTGACAGATATCAATGTTGGCAACATAAATTTCTCCCGCAAGCCTGCTTTTATTTCTCAACTTTGACCTAAATTAACAACTTTCTGATTTTTTTTTTTTTTTTTGCTGAGATTTGCCAACAGAGGTCCCAGCTGTGCGTTTTATATTAATGTTCATCATCTAAAAATTGGACTAAGTTCACCTTATTCTTTTGATGGAAAATATATGAACACTTTCTTCTCCTTTTTCCTTTTTTTCTAAAGGCAGACTGAATGAAAAATTCTGGTCTCTGAGTTACATAAAAGATCTTTGTTCTGATATTCCACATTCACTGGAGCTCTGCAAGTGGTGGGAAGAATGGAAGAGCAGAACAGAGGTAAGCCCTTTGCTGGCATAAACAGACTTGACTACTAGCTGCTTCAGTGGTAAGCTGATTGTATTTGGTTTGAGTGTCCCCAGAGCTGTGCCATCATCATTCTGTCCTGTTGAAAATTATATCAAGTAAATGAAAGACAATGTAAGCATTGCCATTTAAGTGACAGTAATGTATTATATGTACATATGTTGCTGCTTCACCTCTTAACACTGAGTTGTATGAGAAAATTCATTTGCTCTATGGAATTTTAATTTGGAAAGTGATCAGATGCTTTGCTTGAAGGACTGTGTGCAACTCCTCAGTGTACTATTATTTCACTTCTGAAACAAGAATAGAGCAGTATCTTGGTCTAGAAAGAGTGGTTCCTTTTATAGTTAGCAGGAAACATGCTGCAGATGTTTCAAAAATCTGACTTTTAAAATACATTTGTTTTCCTAGTATGTCAGGCTATTAGCTCTGAATCATTCTGCCTTAAATGGGATAGATTTGTGTATCCTATACACTGCTATGAGAAATTTCCAGGAGTTGAAGCGAATCTGGATACCTGACTCAGGAACTTTTGATTTTCAGTGGCATATATGTTTATTTAAAATAAAAACTCCCTCTGAAGTTTGCAAAATATTACAGTTTTTTCCATTTCAGTTTTGTTTCAGAGAAGCTACATAAATTACACAACCTGTTTCTCCGGTTGTATAACCAGAATATGTAGGCCTTTCCCTAAGAGAGTAGAGAAGATCAGTATAGCTTATTTTTGTCGTTTTCTGTTGTTGTTGGGTTTTTTTTTTTTTGGTCTTCTTAATTCCTCTTCTCTTTAATTAATTTATTAATTTACAATATTACTTTTGGCAATTATGGTGTTCTTGCTGTGAATATTTGTGATAACTGACCAGACATCTCTAAACTGAATGTAATGAGTATAGCCATGCTTGTCCTGAAGAGGTGGAAAAAGAAGGAGTGAATCTGAATGCAGAATATGAAGTGTAACTGATTGATATTCTCGCTCTTGCTGTATAATATTAAGAATGGTGTAGCTGCTAGGATGCTTATGGAAAGCTTTTTACCTCCCAGGAACTCCATATTATTTTTGAGTGCCCTCCTGTTGAACTCAGTGTAGTTTCTGATGAGACCCTAAGAAGAATGATGTCCACATACGTGCATAGACACCACAGTCATCAGTTTACCGCATGCACACAGCTCTGGGAATAGAACTTAAGACCTTCGCCCCCGCAAACACAGCTGCTCATCTGGCTGTGGGCTTTGTAGCCAGCAGAGGGAACTGATAAACACTCTCATAGGGCTCCTTTATATATTATTTCTAACCAAAAGAGGGCACTGATTCTCACTCACTCCATTGCGTGTCACTCCTCAGCAGTTTCACCTGTCATCCAAGAAGCAAGAGACTTACATTTGTCTTGCCTTTGCTATGAGATGTGGGCTTGCATGAAGATTTAATAATCAAAAGATGTCCCTAGACAGCACAGTGGTATTAATCTCCTGCAGTGCAATTATGAGACATTAAGTTCATTACAAATCAAGACAATTACAGAAACACATCCAACATTTCAGGAGTATGGGGAGACCAAGCACAATTGCTTACTGATGTGTACAAAGAATAGGCACAGTTATTGCACAAGACCCACAAAAGGCTTCAGAACCAGGACTCATCATTATCTTTTCAAACTCATAACTTTTGCCGAAGCAAAATACTTTTAGCATAAAGAATAGATCTCACTTTCTTCTGGAGGGGAAGCCATAAAATGGAAATATATATTTGCTAGGATTCCATGTCAGTGAAGAGGTAGAAATAAGAAACTTCTGCACAGTTAAATACAGATATTTGTTGGTTTTAATCAAAGACAGAACAAGCCATTGCTATGCTTTTGTCTTTTCTTGTTCCTCACTACAGTAACTCCACTGAAAGCCATTGCTCTTTTAGAAATATGACACCAGTAAAAAAAACCAATTATCTCTCAGGAGAAGGAAGGAATCCATGTGCTAGGGTAATTGAAAGGCCAAAAGAGTAAGGGCAAATACGGGGATATATTTAAAGCTCAGCAATAAAACGTAATCCTTCCTCCCTTGAGATATATAACAGGACATAAAGCAAACGGGCTGAAAATGCTGTGTTGCAGGTTTTCTCACTTACTTATAACAACTGTCCTACTTCTATTGCAGGTAATACTATGTCAATCTTTTTCTTTTTTTCTCCATACTAATTTTCCAGTTGCCTCTCACACATTCACTGTGAGCAATGCAAGGTTTCTGGTAACTTTCAATGTAGAAGAGTGAGAGACATGACCTCCAAAAGCAAGTAAGGCAGTTACTTCAGAAATCAAGCATAAGCATGTATTAATTTTATTTATTGATAACATTCACAAGACCAATCTTGTGTTACCAAGACTGCACTGTTATAGTTAGGTGTTGCTGCCTTTTCTGGTCCATGGCAGTGGATCCATGCTTGCTCATTCTGACAAGAGCAGGCTAGTCTCAGCTCACCACAGAGGGTAAGAAAAGGGAGGTCATTTGATTATTTATTTATTTCTTATCTATTTCCCCTCCAAGAATGACTTTAAAATCCTGCTAAGGGGGTTGTAAATGATTTCAAAGGAAGATCCAAAGTGTTAGGATTAGATTACCTCTCGTAAGAAGTGACACTGAAATCCTCCCTGTTGTTCAGTCCTAAGGAAGCATGCAAAGATAGATCAGCTGCAAAGCGGTGTAATTTATAAGGCTGAATACAAAATGAAGCTTGGGATTGAAGTGCTGGACTGAAACCCAAAAGAGCTAAACCTGACTATCTGCTCTGCAATGAATTTCCACTGTGACCATGAGGCAAACAGTCCATGTATTTATGCAGATAGCCCTGAAAGTGATGCTTGTTTATTTCCATGGAAACTACAGCAGTTACAAAGAGCACAATCACACTATTTGATACAGCAAAGTCTGAGACACAAAATGCTATTTTTTAACATAGTTACCAGCATTAGCTGTGCAATTCTGCGAGAAATGTTGTCGCTGCTGAAACACAACAGCGCCTCACATCCACCATTTGGTCTCCACGAATGTTCAGGGTCCCATTTTTTTTTTCCACATGGAAAAGTTTAATGGCACACCTTTGCTTCATCCACACTCCCATGACAGACACCATTCTGTCAGACTGCCCAACTGCTGCCATCTGTCACATAGCAACAACAGGTAAGGGCATATTGGTGGGAAGGTTCAATTTCTACTGCCTTACCACCAACATCTGCCTCTGATGTCATGGACAACATAATAAAATAGGAGGTAATGCTTTTGGGGCAGTCCTTGGAGTATCAGAATGGCCAGAGGGAACATACCTCTGCCTCACAAAGAGGTGGTGAAAATAAATTAATGTAGATCAGAATGTCTCAGAGTCAGTGGGAATGGCAGGCCACTGACTAAGTAGTTCAGCCTATACAGGTATAACTTTTTCAGGTATCTAGTCTAGCATTTTTAATAGATGTAGCAATTGTGCTAGTAATTTCACTGGGCATTTGTGCCCTAAATGAACACACAGAAAAACACCCTTAAATGCCACCATCAAGAGAAGTGGCTCAGAATGCCTTCTTAACACTTGGCTGGTCAGTGATAGAAAAACATTTTTTTATATATGTATATTTTTAAATATTGTGGTCATCATTCAAAAAAAAAAAATCTGAATTCCTTTTTCTCCCACTGACTCTCTTTTTATTTATTTTTAGTGTGGTTATAGGATTATTTTTAAGTGATAATGTTTTTAGCTTACTGTCAGCATGTTTTAATTTTAAAAAGGAGTTTCAGATGAGCACATAAGCCAATAAAGGCATTTCTAGACACCTAAGTATTCTGGGAGATGAGCTGGTTACAGTTTCCCTTCATTCCCTGCTGCTAAGTGATGCTCAGCTGAATGATCTATTCAGCCTAAGAGAGGAATTGCTCAGAGGAGATTCTGATCTAAATTAGATACATTCCTTTCAGTGGAGTTTTCCTAATATGCCCTGCAATCCATTTTTGAAATGCCAAAACATCACATTTCACAGCAGGCTTTAATAAAAGGTATTTTGCTATATACACATTTCTTGTGACAAATGCATTTTAAATTTTTTTTTTAATTGAAAAAATGCTCTGATAGAAGTTGATTTATCTGTTAAAGTTCTGTATGAAAGATGAGGCTTTACTGCCAGATTTTAGATGTAAATTCTATATATGATTCTAAGTTGAAAGCATATCTGTGCTTTACAAGAGGGGCATTTCAGTAGATGGAAGGGGGCTTACTATAAAAATCCAGTGTTAACTAAGGGTTAAAATTTTGTAGCTTAAAGACAGAATACCTGCTCTAGGAATAGAATCCAATGATTCATGTTTTCTATAGGCAACTTGCATGGATTTTCTGGATGCAAATGTCATTCTACTGTAATCCTCCTGTAGAAATCACTTTACTTTGTTTTGTATAGTTAGTTCTTTGTTTTGTTTTTTTTTAAGAGAAGTTACTTATGTAATCTTCCAGGCAAGTAGCTGAAGGCAATGTTTTCTTTCCTCCATTAGATACAACAAATAACATGTAAAATAAAGAGAAGAATCTCTTACAGTATGCAGGAAAAGGCCTTTTGAGAAGAGTTCTGCTGATGTTATACAGAGTTGTAGCTTAAAAAGTTCCAGCTACTGTGAGTACAGCTATGCGTGGAGATAATTCTTTCTTAGAAAAGACTTTTTTATTTGGGGAAAGAACAACAAAGGTTCAATTTAGGAAGAGAATTGTTTGGCTTTCAAAAAGAAAACCACTCTAACAGCAGAATGAATTACATGTAATATAAACAAACTATTTAGAGTCAGCATTTATTGCTTGCGTTTAGTAGTTCATGGTCTCTCATCTCTGAGAACTGGAGAAGCATTCTACAATGAGGATTTATTTCTGTGATGGAATTTCTTTAAGCAGGTGATTGTTAAAAGCGCACTGACACAACTGAATGGCACTGAGAGTGCTATTCACTAATAGATTCATCTCTGTGAGGATGACACATGAACAGAGGGGAGTGCAAACACAGTTTTGAAAGCACTTATGTTTTACTGTTTCCACTATTCAACAGCTGTCTGCATGAGGCAGTTAACTATTCCTTCCTGTGGCACTAGAAATGCCTATGTAGGCAACCTTGATAAAATGCAATTCAAGCTGATTTACAGATTTCATAGACATAAGAGGTCTGTTCCAAGAAGCAGAATGTTGCTTGTGAAATATGTACTTTAAGCATATTTGACACCATACAGCAAACTCCCTTAGCCTTACTACTGTGCTCCTGTGAGAGCCTAAGTTCGATTATATGATTTTTAAAAGGAAGGGAAACCTGTGAAGGTGCACTTCATCCCCAAAACTGTCTCAGTCTGCCTCGTAAATAATAACAGTTATAATAACACAAAGATTCTTTCTTGAGTCAGCACTTCGAGTTATCACTAAGCTATTTTTTTTCTTCAAACTTAAGGCAGCTCTAAAGTGTCCTTTTTTTTTTTTTTTTTTTGAAATAATTTTGACTGGACTGAAACCACTGAGAGGGATAATAAATTGTTAGAAGTGATCTGGATAAAAAATCTTTTCAAAAATCTATCAGAAAGGGAGAGAAGACCATTTCTCAGCCACACAATATTTCCCAGCAAGATCTGTTTTCATTTCATTGCCACAACAACAGATTGTTACTAACTTAACTGTCAGATGACACTACATCTTAAAAAAATAAAAAGCAAAGCACGCTGCCAGCACCACCCAGCAAGGCAGTGCTAGTGTTCACATTAAGGCTTCCTCACAGTAACTGGTTAGAATTGAAACCTGAAGCAGCGGTAATCTTACCTTGAGTGTACAAGATCCAAGGAGAGAAGATCACTGGTTCAAAACAGTGGAGGGCTGAGAAAGTGCTCTGATCAGCTGCTGGTAGCATGCACTTGGCTTTTATGTGCAGGTGGGAGGAGCTGCTCCCTACGGTAGGTGGGCAGTAAGGACAGCAGGCAGACAGCCTTCAGAAGGCACTGCACAGTAGGATTTTGCTCTTTGGGGACAGAAGGAGGGGGGAAAAGTAAACTGAATGGCATTCAGAGGAGAAATAATGTTGGATTTATTGATTTCTTTTTAAATGACTTAGTTAACTAACTGTTTTCTACTGTGTTTGTTTCTCTGAATCTGGTGCATTATTCTGGTTGCAGTTATAATGCTACTAGGTCTTTTGGAAAGATTTTTACCTCAACAGTAATAGTAGATAGTAACACAAAGTAGTTATCAGAAAGGCTTGTGTTTCTCTTTCTAAAAAGGAATAACTATGAATAAACAGCTTGCTTTATATTCAGAACATCTATTCGATTGCAGATCCGGAACCCTTCTCAGTTTCTCTTGTGCTGTGCTACCCAGCTTTTCTTTGATGCAGCTGTAACTTGTTCCATCTACACACTAACTTTCTAATAGTTCAGTTTAGTGGTTTTATTGTTCCGTGTGTCTGAGTTCTAAACAATTTTCCCAACTGGTATTCTCAAAAGGCAAATGTAGCCGGAAAGACAAACCAGTAGGAATACACATTCCTGGTGGTTTCTTTATAAAATTATTCATTGTTCATTTTAACTCATTCACTGCTTTTAGGGCATGGAAGAATGGGTGGCACAGCATCCAGACACTGGCTTCTGGAGGTGATACAGACAGTTGTACCCGTCTGGAATACTCTGATTCTGTATTTGCACAAATTTCTGAACGAGCCATTAGAACCTTTATTGGTGTTATTTACCATAATCCATGAGTAATGTCTGTGTCATTTTGGAATGTCTGTGAGTGGAGAAAGCCAGAAAGATAGAACAGGGAGAAAAGGACTGTGGTGTGAAATCAAGGAAGAGGCTACAGCTGTATCCTGCTTTGCAATCTGGGCAAGAGCAGGAGAAAAACAAATGGCAGCCTGAATTTACAGAGTTAAGATAAGCAAGACAGTAGAGAATGTGATGGAGAATCAAGTGTAATATATGCTACTTCTTGCACTAAAGGGCCAAAGTTGTCACTGGGTGAAGAATTATGAGATGCTAATAAAACCTTGGCACTTCTGGCAGTATCCTGAATTTGTTCTCAGTGGTGGACTCTTGTGTCCATATTTTGTGATCTGATTATATATGTTATTATCAGTCTAACTATGTATGAAGTCCTAAGATGTTTATGCTCAGAATGCAGATTAATTCTTAATATGGACTCAGGGTGAAATTCACATCATTAGTTTTCTTCTCCTTTTCTCTTGATTATAATAAGCATTTTTGAAAAAAGAAGTATTGAATGGGTGAGTTGACCAGGACAACTTGAGTTGCAATTCTATTTGGTTTTGTCAACCTATAAATCACTTGTATATCAGTGTTAGGTGGTAGAAATAGCTGCAGAGCCTTTGTTGATGCAGACTGAGACTGAGAACAGTTGAACTGAAGGGTTAACTGGCTGGTTGAGTTGGTAAGGTTCCTAAAGTATCAGGTTGCTGTTGGATTGGACAGCTTCTATGTTCTTGCAACTAATTACCAACAAAAGTCATGCTACTTTGTTATTCCTACAGCACGCAATGGATTTTTACAGTTCTTATGAAGAGATGAGTTCTCTGAAGAGATTACAGCATGGTTTTAGGAAGGCTACATTAAGTAACGATAACAGGAATAGGGTTATAAAAGGTGCAAATTATAGCAATAAGGTTATGCAATAATTAGTTCAGGCATGGACAATTTGTGATGGTTTGACAGATTAAGTAGTGCACATAAACTGGAATTATACTCATCTAACATCTGGTTGGTTATGTGCTTACAGAAATCTAGGTCAAGATTTTCAGAAATTAGAGAGTAAATAGTTACCTCTGTCCTTAATGACTATTACTGTCTCGAAATTGCTGGCCTTTCTCTACATCCCTTTTAGAATCAATGGATTCTTCTTTTAAGATCAGTACCTTCTAAAGATCATTACTTTTTTTCTTGGGAACAAAGACATAAATGTAGAGAGTTATCTGCAGAATTATTTTATTTAAGCTTTTGACCCTTATTTTCAGGTGCTAAGTAACATTTTTCAAAAGTGAGTCAATACTCAAGAGAATTCATATGCCATTGGCTGTGTACAGATGATTTCATGTCCTACTGCATGGCAGACTGAAGGCTAACATTATCTTTTAGTACTTCCAGAAGAGAAGAAATAAACAAGTTTTTCTTTAGTTCTTTCCTTTTTTTTTTTTTTTCCAGGCAACATTAAAGCACTTTACAAATATTAAATTGAGATAGATGAAAAGTATCAGACTGTGTTAATGATTGGTAAAGCACTACTGTGATATAATTATATGGAAGATTACCCCTGATAAGACTAGAACGTTAGGTAGTCATGTAATTATCTAATCACTGCCTTGCATTGCTTATCTTCTCTAATGAGTTTTTTAGTAGATGAAAGCTTTATCAAAATCTCTGTGGGAAATTTGATGTAGTTTGTCACACAAGTAAGTAGATTTCAGGGCATACTGCCAGACTAGACAGTAACTTCAGTTACTGTTAACTCGTCTTGTCCCAGTGACCATGAACAATGTCCAACTTTCTAAAATGGTTAGACCCTATCTAATTCTTAAAAGCAAAGTTATCCTTCCAAGAGTACTTTCAATGGTGTAGTCCTCTTGCTTCATTCTTACCCTAAAATGTCCAGATTGGTTTACTATTCGTTTCCAAGAATTGTTTGGACTAGCGCATGCTTTTAGCACATCCAAAATCCATATCATGTACTCACATTATTTTATAGTAGGTCTATTATTTTTGTACAAAAAGGAACTGTTAGTAAGGGAATCAGCTTTGTGAAAGTACCTTAAACTTGGGAAGAGTGTTTTACCATGCTTTTGGGAATTGTACATGCTCAGCTAAGAAATACTATATGGTGGTTCAGAGAGCAAGATGACCGTCTGGCATAATTCAACTAACCTTTTTGTTGTGGCTCCACAAAGAGCTCTGTGCAGAATCTCCTGAAATACACTACATTCATATGGGAACTCTGAACTCTTCCATGAAGGGTTGGAGTGCCCTGACACTTTCTTATCATTTAGCAGACTTGGCAATGATCCTACGAAAGGATTCCCCCAGGCAGCCTTTGCAGCTGTCTTATGGCATTAGTGTTACTACATAGAATATTGGTATTGCCATCAGTATCCCCGTAGCATGTTACGATTATGAGACAGATTACAGCTTGCCAGTGGGGACAGAACTATAACCATAATTGTTATATTTCTGTATTTCAAGTATATTTGTTCTTCAGTCAGAGTCTTCTATTAAATTAAATTTGGCTAGACACACAAACTATATGGTAAAGAATAATCATTAACAGAGGTAGTTAAAACTGCAACTGTATAAATGAGAGATACTTCACTCTAGATCTTTTAAAAGTAGATATGTCCAAATTCCGACATTAATTCCAATAAAAGAACCAAGTGATTAACTCCCAGTTTGAGTGTTGCTTACCTGAAATAAATGTGGCTGAATGTGTTGGCTGTGGATGCAGAAAGAATGAATGTGAATTGATGGAGAGTTCAATTGTGAATAAATCATGATTAACGTAGCATTGCATCAACAGCTCAGGTAGGTGACTACTTCCTGTTTGGTGGTTGTATCAAAGGAGGGGGGTCTCTATCCAGTTAAATGGCATGGTGATGGCGGAAGATGAGCTATCGACATCAAACTTTCAATACTTTTGTCAAGCACAAACCAGATAGAAATTGAGAAATCTCCTAACATAAAGTAGGATAATATAGCAATAGAACCCTAGTGAGGTACTCTTCCAACTTTCATCTATACATTAGAACCACCATAACTTTAAAAAGGAGAAAGACATTCCAAAGTTTATTTGTTAAATTAGTTAGTAGAAAAATATACCGACCAGCTCATAAGTAAATTTCTGTTAATCTACACCATCCTCATGGAAATGTATTCTTCTTTTTATTTGACTGCAGGACCAAAGACATGAATGGTTTCTCCACTTGACCAGCAGTATGCTTTATTAACCTGTGGTTTCAGGAAACATTCTGTCTTCTGTCATGCTTCCCATCAGTGTAAGATCTATCCATAGTCTTTCCAGCATATTTGACTTTTAGAGAACTAAATGTGATTAAATTAAATGAGTTGCAGTTTTTATAGAACATAGTCTATTCCACAGTAAAGATTCACAAACCTAGAGGGAAGGATAAGGGGAGAAAACATTTTGAATTCAATTTATATTCTTCACGTCTTGAAGAATGTCCGAATTCCACTTTCAAAACTGTATCCATACACTAGGGTCACTTAAGTGATCTGCTACAAACTGCTGTATGGCATTCCAGTGTAGGATAATCAGGATACATTTGTAAAGCGTGGATCTTGCATTGTAGATAAGCATACAGCAAGTCTGAGTGTGAGTATGGAAGCAATACCTGCCACCCTCAACCAATATTTTCACCTGTATGACAGAGTCCATTCTTTACCAAATAACATGATAGAGACAGAATTGAAAAAACTGGAAAGATTTGATACTGAACACACTATAGCTATAACTGATGGCATTCTGAACGTGTCTCACCTATTTAGTATTGTGTCCACCAGTGAAAAGGGAATGCAGTCCAATACTGCTATCATTAGAGCAATCCATCCAGCTTACAATTGTTTGTGTTGCACGTGTTCTATATTTACCAACTTCCTATGTCTGAGTGTCAGCTTTGGGGCTTCCATTGGGATACATTAGCTGATTTTCATGCTAACCATATCAAAATAGGAAAAGAATGCTTATTATCTTGGCAGTGTTTACTTAGGCTGTCTGTTTTTCAGAAGGATTATGATATAACAAGCTAGATGGAATGTTTAAAGGTTGGAAACTTGCTGGCTGGGGTGCTTTTATGCTGAAAATATCAGGGAGTCTCGATACACAGCAAACTGAAAGTGAGATAGCACTGGGCCCTGACAGCAAAGAAGGCCAACACTACCTTGAGCTAGAGGAGTAGGAGCACAGCCAGTAGCTTAAGGAAAGTGATCATCCCTTTGTACTCAGTGCTTACTAGGCTACATTTAGAATACTATGTTTGATTTTGAGCCTCCCAACGTAAGAAAGATATCAGTGAACTGGAGTGAGTCCAGAGGAGTGCCTCTGAGGGGCCAGAGCACTTGATCTGTGAGAAGAGACTACAGAAGCAGGCTTATTCAGCTTGACCAACAATTGGCTTGGAGAGGACTTAACAAACAGCAGCCCCAGCTACCTATGGGAGAGTTATTGAGGAAGTAGAGCTCTTTGCAGTGATGCATGGTAGAAAGACAATAGACAGAGCAGGTTGCCTGGTGAGGCTGTGCAGCCTCCATCCTTGGAGGTTTTCAAGAACCAACTGAAAAAAGCCCTGAGCAGCCTGTTCTGACCTCATGGCTGCCTCAGGGAGGGCATTGGACTAGAGACCTGAGATCCTTTCCAAACAAAATGAATATCCAATCCTATGCTGTAGGACAATAATACTACTTCTCACCTGACACTGTGGAAATGTTCAGATTAGTTGATTTTCAGTTCACCTGCATTTAAGAGACTGAGGCACTGGCCCAGAGTATGATCAAAGTTGATAAAGTGTCCATGTATTTAAATACAGAGTGTGTACATTTCTGAAAAAGAGCACACTGCAAATGAAGGTCTTAACTTTCATTATATGACTGGGGATTAAATAAGACTTGTCTTCAGTTCCACCAGAATGTGCTTGGTGGCAGTGTTATGCATTCTGTGTGTAGATTTTGAGTATTTTTCTTTTAAATACATTCCCTGAAAGTTTATTTAATGAAGCCAAGTGGCATACATTTTGGCTGTAATATATATTCTTTTAAATCTCTTTGCCAAAAGTTTATAAGTGTTTTTTTGTTGGTGGTGGTGTTTGTTTTTTTTTTTTTTAATTTTTTTTTTTTAATTTTTTATTTTAGGAAGGCTAATTTGTGCTCTGTTTCAAATGAAATATAGCATCCTTGGGAAAACATGTTTCTGATCAAAGGAAATATTTTCTCCACTGACAGTGAGATTAACAATGGAGTGAACCAGAATTTCGATTAAATGTCAGTGTTTTCTACTCCAGCTCTACTACATAGAACCTGAGCTTTATTTCATGGGTATTGCTTACTTTGACCCTATACAATTCATTCGTTTTGAAATGATGAACAATTTTTGCTACCTTGATTATGTCATCACTAAATTCTTTCCCCCTCTGCACTAAAAAACCTCCCTGTTGAGACAGAGCTTAATTATCTTCATAAAACTGCCTAGTATTATTACCAATAAACCATAGGAATCTGATTCCAAATTCCAAATATCTTTTTTTTTTCTTTTTTTTTTTTTTTTCTGAAAAAGTGAGTATTTGGTCATTTTCAAAATTAATTTTGAAGACTGATGGAAAATTTTTTGAAACTTAAGATGGCCCTAATTGTTCTGGAAAGGGACAGTTTTTAGAGAACACCAAAACCACATTATAATAATGACACACACTTCATTCAAATTGTATCTCATTTTAGTGTTGGAACAGACACAATATTATTTATTGGGCCCCTCACTGCAAGAAAGACATTGAGGCCCTGGAGCGGGTTCAGAGAAGAGCGACAAGGCTGGTGAGGGGTCCAGAGCAGAGGCCTTATGAGGAATGGCTGAAGGAGCTGGGATTGTTCTGTCTGGAGAAGGGGAGGCTCAGGGGAGACCTCATTGCTCTCTATAACCACCTGAAGGGAGGTTGTAGTGAGCTGGGGGTCGGCCTCTTCTCTCGTTTAACTGCTGATAGGACTAGAGGGAATGGCTTCAAGCTGCGCCAGGGGAGATTTAGGCTGGAAGTTAGGAAATGCTACTTTTCTGATAGAGTGGTCAAGCACTGGAATGGGCTGCCCAGGGAGGTGGTGGAGTCACCAATCCTGGAGTTATTCAAGGAACATTTGGATTTTGTGTTGAGGGACTTGGTTTAGTGAAAACTGTTGGTGATAGGTGGATAGTTGGACTGGATGAACTTGAAGGTCTTTTCCAACCTTGGTTATTCTGTGATTCTGTTTGTCTGCAGAATACTGTGTCAAGGAGGAAGGTCAGCTTCCACTCTCAGTTGTACAGTTGTACACAGATATGACTGGTGGTGCTCATAAGATTTCAGTGGACTTGCTTTTCATTCCTTTAGTCTATTTTTCAGGATTCTTGCTTTGCTTAATAGATCAGTGTGGTCTGTGAAGTGTCTAGCAAAGACTGTCTGTCAGCTTGATGCCATTTGCAAGTGTTTCATCAGTTCCATTATTTTTACTATACATAAAGTTGTAGACAGTCTTAAATCTATTGATTTTTGCTTCGTAGTTCAATGCTTTCACTATTTTCTAGTGTAGACCTTAAACATGCTAATTTGTTCCCATGGACCATAACAGCTTAAAAAACAACAAACCCACAACAGAGTACTTTAATGAATATCCAAAAGAGCAATAAACTCTGCAAACAAGTATTGAGTTCACCCTAACATGATGATTATGACAACGTTTGAGTGACCTGTTCAGCTTGTAGCTCAGATTTGTCATGGAAAACCACTGAAGTCATTACTACTGGACAACAACTAGATTGAAAGAAGTTCTAGTATGAATTAAATGCTTTCCATCATTTTTGGTGGAAAAATACTAAACTCAAGTAAATTTCTATAATCCTAAGTTTTTTTGAAAGTATCAGTGTATCACTGAGTAAAAATTGCTTACCAGCATGTTCTTCAGGAGGAGGAAAGGAATATAGAATGAGTGGTTCATAACACATTGGCACTTTTGCATAGATTCCCAAGTGGTACTTGGCACTTCTGCTCTTTTTTTGGTGTATGTTTCATCTGGAAAAAGCTCTTTTCAATATTCAAAACACTGAAGGGAAAGAATGTGTAGAAAATGATCATTTCTATGTATTATATCCTGGACAGTCAAAGGTATTTTCCTAACTGTAGAAATCCTGTTAGACAGCTCCTAAAAGTTTATAATAATCGCCTTGGTTTTATTAACTTGTCTCCTTTCACATCATGGGTTCATTCTCGGTATGTTCATCTGCTCCTACTAAAACTGGAGGATTTAGATCAATGTTGGCTTTTTTAAATTTAATTCCATTCTAACTTTAACAGCCTTTTGCTAATGCACTGTAGTGCAGTGAGTTATACTAGATGGAAGAGTGACGAGAGAGTAAGATCACCACCTACTTGAAAAGGGCCTTTTGCTTTTATGATGATAATAGTAAACAGTTTTCATTTGTGTGTGCCTGCTGGATAGACTTCAGTGGCAACACAACAACCTGCAGAAAGGGCTTTCCTCTACTCTGATCTCCCTTTGGCCTAGAAATTGAGTGGAGCTTTAGCGAAAGAGGAACATATTGTATGTGATTAAATAGAGAATTCTTCTCCTAGTGCAGATGGTTCTATTACTGTCAGAGAGATGAAGCATCCAAAACTGTCACAGCTTTGTAACAGGAACGTGCTTCCTCTGCTTCACAAGTAGGTGAGTGGTACTGCTAGTACAGACACTACATTCTCTGTGGGAGATTCATAGACCTCTGCCATGAGTTACTGAGCTAACAGCGGGGCTTTTTTGTATAAGAATACTTTTAGACTGTTTATCAAACTACTTCAAGTACCAATTTCCAAGCCAAAGGTCAGTGTTATAAATTTTTTTAATTTATAGAGAAGTTGACATTCTGTTTTTTCTGTGAGTGTTCAGTTCAGACTTATTTTAGAAGAAAGAACTCTGCTAGCTAGGATCTGTCACTCACCTAGTTGCACCAAGAAAAAGCAGGCTGAACTACTGAAACTTCTCTAGGCATAGCAAGTTCTGTGAAAGCCCTTCTGCTTAATCCAGATGGACAGTCACTTCATATCTTAAAACATTTATTTCTATTTGTGTTGGACTGGATGGAGTGTCCAGGCCTTACTTTTTCTCAAACAGCTTCATGTTTATGTGTTACTGTTAACATTTGAATAAGCACAAAGCCAAAAGCATTCTGTCCCACAGAACTCAGATGAAGTTTATGCCAACTAAAAAAGCATTTTTTTAAAAAAAAAGAATGGAATCAGCTATATGTAGCTCCTTTAGGCTTCTCAGTACCACTTATAGAACAATTTTTCCCAAAGATGATTAGAAATGAGGATAAATCCTCACTTGACAAATCCTACCTATCCATTCCAGAAAAGTTCCGGGGATACATGCTTGTCCAGTTTCTGGTTTGGATGACTCACTAAGGTCAGAGATGCTTATATATACCATCTGATTCAGGAACAATGAGAACATATGAATAGTCTTTCTCACAAGATTCTCTACTTTTCTGGTGGCAGAGCAAATACTGTGGCTACAGCCTTTCTCTGGCTTTTATTATGTGTGGTTTTGGAGAAGGACATTGTCACATGTACTTTATTAATGATTTGGAATCTTCAGCTAGTTTTCCAAATAACTTTTCTTTAAGAAAATTTTCTTATTAGTGGATTTTTTTTTTTTTCCTTAATCTTATGAAAGCAAGAAAATCGCAGCAGAGTATTCCTTTACTAATCTTTTTAAGTATTTGCTTCTCTGAAGATAAGCAGCATGACTGTAGGATTATATATACTGTACATATACACTCATACTGTATGTTTTCATGCAGGTGAGTTAGGAAATATTTTTTTAAACTGCCATAAGTTTGTCTGAAGCAAATAATTTTTTTTAGCATTCCCATAATTGTAGTAAATAAAAGAAATGAAACTGGAATGAGGTTGCTGGCACCTTGAAGGCTAAGTAATGCACTACTGGTTTTGTTTTTGGTTGTTTTTTTTTTTAAGGGAGATCAATTTTTGTTTGAGGCTGTTTTAAAATTTGTTACAGATTTTGTCTTACACTTTACAAGCTGATCTTACCCTCAACCTCGTGTCCTCTGCCCAGCAAAAACATGAATTTTTCATCCATCTTTAATGTAGGTGGGTAAGTAGTACAGTAATAATCACCACTGTGTGAAATCTGCTAGCATAAAATGCTTTTATTCTGATTTTTATGGTGTTCAGTTCAAGGCCTCGTTGTAGTGAGGTCCAGCTCCTACCAGGCCTTTCCAACCACATCTCTGTAGGCCAGCTGATTCTGGAATGGTAAATTTCAGAGTGAAATTTGTGAGAACTGGGGAAGTAAAGTTGGTTCAAGCTCCTGTTTGTGAAACAATCTACAGAAAGAGATAAGACAGAGCCCATTTCAGATTGCACTCCAGAAATTTGCTAATAAAAAGCTAGGAAAAAAATACTACTAAGGTTAAAAGTTTTTCAAGATGACACTTGACTTGGCTATTGAATTGTCTTAATGGTTAAAAGTGGCTGCAATTTGGAGATACTGGATTTAATGCTGTAAAAAATTATTTAGTGAGCCCATTTTCTGTAGATAAGGTCCCTATGGTGAGCATTAGGCTGGGTACTGAATTTTGCTAAATGTTTTGTAAACTTTGCTAACAAGTTTATATACCTCTCACATGTAAAAACAAACAGAAAACTGCACAAAAAAAACAAACTAATAAAGAATGGCCAATCTTGGAGAGGCAGCATACAGAACTTACCAATATATTGTCTGCAAGTAGATGCGATTCAATCATAATGGCTGGGTAGTACTTCAATTCTGTAGTACACCTGTCAAAAAACCCCTAACTCTAGCAACTATATCCATATAATCTTTTTTTGGTGGTCAAAACAGAGGTCTTCATGTGTATCTCTGACTTGATGTTACTTCAGTGTATTTTTCTCCAGACTTGTGAGAAACGGAATAGACAAGTCCTTGAGAGAATTTTTTACTTACTTGACTTGACTTTGAACATATAGAGAACAGTGTATCTCTAGAGTGGTGGAGATACTTCCAGAATGTGTACTATTTACTTAAAAACAAGAATCAGAAGTCAGTCATGATCTATAGATTGGTTTGGAAGTAAAATAGGAGAGCAGTTATATTTAAAAGTGCCATTTTAAAATATCTGCACTACCCATACTGGCTACAGAAGGAGGATCAAGGGTATTTGCTGAACAAAAATACTGAACTTTTACAGTACCTCAAATAACATTTCATTGCATAACATCTTCTACATTCCTAAAGACAACTGAGAATGAATTACATTATGTATGAAGAAAGAATCTATGACTTTTTTTTTTAAGAACATGTAATTTACATGTAGTTACTTAAAGGCAGTGTGTTTATTTAAAAGCATGCACTAACATACGTAGATGTCCTATATCAATCCTATATAGGATTGATGGGGAATGACTTAATAATGAGTTATTAGAGAGATGGCACATCATTCCTGGTAATCTACATCCCCCTTTACCTATGTTAGAGTTCATGATGTTTCTTAGATGGTGTCATAGTTGGAAACAACTACATCACACTGCATTTGTAAGAGAGAAGCTAGAAAATATTTATTGATATAATATGGAAACAATACAGTGATTTAACAGCGCTTAATTGTAAGTAAGGCAGTGACCTAACGAGATTCAAGATGGTGGGATACACTTGATTAATTACTGCATAGTGGGTAGGGTAAACCTACACATATAGGAGATTTTTCAGTTAAGTCACATCAGTTAGAGTGGACACTCTTGCTTCCTAAACTTGAACCACAGAGGTAAGGTGTGACTGAATCCCAGACTTGGTGAACGGTTTATGTTGAAGGGATTAAAAGTGCACAATCAAAGACATAATTTTAGTGAAGCTAAAAAATCTTCAATCAGTCTAGGATATGATCTTAGCAAAGCTAGCAAAGCCTAAAACAACTATTAGCTGCTTACGGAGGATCTGTGTTAGCAAAGCGTCTTGATGTCAGAGTGAACTTTGCATAGGCATTTATCTCAGGAGGACTCCCTGCGCAAGGGGAGATTCTGTCGGGCAGCCTGCTGCCATGCAGAAGAGCTCAGGGGGCTCTTGCACTGCTCACTATTCATGGCATAAGACCTTTGGCAGATAGTCATAGGTTGTTTTTTTAGGTGCGTACTCAGTTGGTCCTTTCAGTTCTTTTAGCCTCCCCTAGTTTGAGACAGATCTGTAGTTGTTACCAGTACTGTTGCTTATGATTGTCTTCCTGTGCAAGGCCTCCTGTGTAAGACCAGTCTGAAGGAGGACGTTGAGGGAAGAAGACAGGAGGGCTGGGGAGCACGCCATCATAGGCAGAATGTAGAATCATAGAATAATTAAGGCTGGAAAAGACCACTAAGATCATCTAGTCCAGCTGTCAGCCCATCACCATCATGCCCACTAACCGTGTCCCTCAGTGAAACAGCTACAAGTTTCTTGAAAACCTCCAGGAACCTCCCTGGGCAGCCTGTTCAAATACCTCGTGACTTTCTCAGAAGAAATGTTTCCTCGTATCCAGCCTGAATCTTCTCTGACTCAACTAAGGCCATTATCTCTCATCCTATCACTAATGAGAAGAGGCCAATACCCACCTTACTACAATTTCCTTTCAGGGAGTTGTAGGAAGCATCTGAATTTCTGCATCTGCATCTCCTACACATGCAAATATTCATTTTGCTCAATTCTGGAAGGTCCAACTTCAGGCATCTCACTTCTAGAAAGATGCACTCTAATTGCAAAGGATTCAGAACACAGCAAGAAGAATGATCAGAGGTTTGTGGCTTTTGACCTCCAAGGAAGTAGGAGAGTTTGGGCTTTTTGGTTGAAAGAGAATACTTATGGGGAACATTAACTGACTGCCTTCACAAGCATGTAAAAGGGCATTGCAGAGTGGAACAGGCAAACAAATAAATAGAATCAAAATTTGGAGCAACAAATAGCAAAGTTTGCTATCTTTTTTTTTTTTTTAATTATTATTTGAAGAAGGATCTCAACTAGTCTGCTTATTTACACTGGAACATTTGTGCAGCCAACTTTAAAGACTTCTGTGTTGCACTGGGAGTTATCCAGACAGTGTGTGAATCAGTATCAAGCACTTGAAATGATGGATCACATGCTCTGAATAGCAAGTACTTGAAGCCCTTATTAACTGGGAAAAAAAAAATAAATTGTGTGCAGTCCATAAAGTGGAGTGTGGTCACGTAAAAAATAGTTAAATAATTCTGAATGTTCAAAGTCTGTTCAGTGATTTTGAATAATTCTGAATGCTTGAAGTCTGTTCAGTGATTGATTCTGACCTTAAACAGACTAAGTTATTCCTATATGCTGTCCAGCCGCATTCAATATTTATTTTCACTTCTGAATCATTCAGTATTTATTTTCATTTCTGAATCATTCAGGATTACTGTTTCCAGGTTTTCCTCTATCCTTATGTTTCAGATTATTTCCTCTACTAGTACAAGCTTGCATTAATCTTTTCTAAACATAAATGGTTATTTTGTCCCAATGTTTCCAGTCTCCATGTCTACATATTTCTCACTCCTTGTTCATGGAGTTGTTAATAAAGAGTTTTAACAAGTGTTGCTTGGAAAAAGAAAATATAAGATCTTTCCCATATTATGTCTAATGAATTTCAGAAACATTAACATGATCTTTCAGAGTCAGCTAAGTCCCAGATAACTGGGAAACAAATAAAATATTGGTGCAATTTTAAAATAACTCTTTCCAACCTGTCAGCCTCCTTCCTCTTCCTGGAACAACTTCAATAGACACAGCCCACTCTCCCCTTCCAAAATCTGACCAATATCTACAGAAAATTTCTAGAGTTCTAGATAATAAATTTGATTCTAATGATATTATATTGCTGCTTTTAATTAGAGAAGAAAACCTGCTTGGTGTGCTGTGTGTTTATATGTAGTGTGATGACTTTCACTAGATAAGGGGAATACTGTGAAGCTAAAGCTATCACATATGACACTTAGGATTGTGATGAGTCCAAGTGTAAAATGGGAATTCAGCATCAATACCAGAAGATATTAAGCAATTAAAAAATAAAAACAAATTCACTGCATTTGTCTCTGAAATACATTCAGTACTTTGTCATTCCGTAAATGATAAGCTGCTGCAGCCACAGTTATTGTATGTGTGTGTATGACTACTTGTAGAGATCTCTTAGCAGTTCAGTTTAAGTTAAACCATTATTTTCAGTTGAAATATTCAGTGGTTTCTGTTTCAAATACTAGCAAGGGGAACATCTTTTTTAAACAGCAGAAAATGTTGCATGTTTTTTATATCATAAACTTAGACATGAACCTGAGGTATACATACCAATTTAAATCTAGGGTATATTAAAGTGTATTTTAATTTTCTGTTGTATCTGAAATTAAATTTTCTGTTGACCCAACTGATTCTTTGCCATTTTACTAAGGAGAGGTGGTAGCCACTCACAAATGGGTGGCAAACGAAATTAACACAAATACCATTAAATAAACAGCACAGAATCACTGAGCAGAGAGACTTGAGCAATTGTGGTTTCTCTTGTCTCCCTGTGATGATGGTACACTGCAGGAGCTCAGCAGAGTTCCCATGGGCTAACAACATAGACTATACAGAGGTTTCATGGCTGGTTCTGTGGGACTGTCTGTGCTGCAGCACTCAAAACATGACTGCAAGGGAGTGAAAGGAGCCAAAGGGAGAATAGTGCATGCTGTAGGCTTTTTAGGACTAGTAACGAGAACGAACAAACCTAGCTTATCAATGAACGTGCAATGGAGACCGTAACTGAAAGTCACTGATCAACATAAAAAGCTAGAAGGGCAGTTTATGTCTTTAATAGAAACAGTTCTTCACAAAATGGAAGACACGTTCATTCAAAATAGAAGGATAAGAAGACAGGAAAGATGGCAACACAAAAGAATGGAAGTAGAATCTGTTGTTGAGAGAGAACAGAAGAAATGTTGGGAAAAATGATAGTAATTCCAATGGTCCACCCATCTATGTTTTATCTCTGTCTCTCTTTCCCTCCCTTCCTCTTTCCCTCTGTCATTTTTTGCTCTTACTTTCTCTCTTGTGCGCTACAAGGATGTCTGACCATATAAATACATCTGAGAATACAAAAAAAGTCCCATTATGACACAGACTGCTTTCAAGTATTTTAAGAATGGTCGCTTACCAGTGGCTGATGTGAATGTTCAAAGGTTTATTGTTCTGTCACACTGTGTTTGAATTATTGTTTGGATAACCATGGAGTACAACCTAAACTAACTTACTATGCTGTCTGAAATAGTGGTGAAGTGAGGAAAAAAATGAAAAAAAATCTCTCCAGAAGTTTCCTTTGTGTAGATGTGGGCCAGATCTTCTTGTATGTGCACAGGTATACAAAGGAACTCTAGTTAGGTTATGAAGACCTACTGGATATCCTGCTGGACAACCTGATCTGTCTGCCAGTGAGCAGAACATCTGGTATCATGGAGCTTTTTTACTTTTTATTGAGGAATCTAGAGCTTGGCTCATCACTGTCTGTTGATTTCTGTCTAATTAATTTCGAAAAGTAAATTAGCCAGTAAGAGGCTTTTGCCTTCTTGTTTTCAGATGATCCCAAATACTGCTATTAAAATTCTGCTGTCTTCCTGCAACTTGCTTTCATAAATCTCATGTACTTTTCTGTGCTGTGCCCAGTCTTCCCACCTAATTACCCATTCTAAAACTTCTCAAAACCCAAGCTCTATTTGCACTTACAACAGACTGACATCTAATTCTGTGATGCTACCTGTTGCTTGGGGCCCCGCTTATTTGCCTAAGTAAAAATTAAAGCTGTAAGAAAGTATTTGTACTGTTAAGACTCGCAGAGCTCAACGTACCCCAGAGAGCTTCTAGCCCATCATATATACTTCTGAAACAGATTTTGCTTTTTCTAAATGCTTTTAACTTTTCATGCTTACTATCAAACCCACCTAAAGCATTTGAATTTGAACAGCTGTGCCTCATAGTTGTATTGTAGAAGAGGCAATGAGGAGCAGACATAGTTTCCCTGTGATGGTCCTGATTTTATAGACCTCTACTATATCCTCTCTCAGTTATCTCTTTTCTAGATGAAATCTATGGGCCTCATTTGATACCCACTGCTGTCTAGGTGAAGTCTCTTAGTCTGCAAACCAAAAGGCAAAGTGCCCAACAACATCCACAACTACCACCCTGTGAAATGGCCTACATCTTCTATTCTGACTTCAACCTGAAGTCCCTGCTTACACACAACAATGTATAAGGAGGCCTGACTTAAGATAGATGTAGCAGAAATGCTAAGTCACAGCTTCCATGAGTGAATGAGCACCTGGAAAGAAAGCAGGGCCATCCCAGGTGAGCTCAGGTGCATGCAATTCATCTGAGTGACTGGAAGGGGTGGAGCCAGGATCCACCCTTCCCAAGTTTCATTTAAGTGTTGGCAGCGGAGGTGAGAGTATCTTTTTGGAGATTCCTTTGTGCCTAAAGCTTTCTGGAGGTAAGCAGCCTCTTTCTATTATTTCTGCGGTTGTTGCATTTTAGCGAAATCTCACTTGCTGCAGCTTGGGATCTTGCTGTTCTGCTGTTACTGCTGTGCTTTCTATTGTGTTACACTTGCCTACCCAGACAGGAGAATTGCATACTGGCCCATGAAGAAGTGCAGGCTTCAACTACAAACCAGTCATCAATTGTCTTGTATTTTGTCAATTGTACAATTTGCCTATTACAACGTAAAGTGTTGTGGTGTACTGGATTGCTGCCTTAGAAAGGGTTTACCTTTAACCTGCTCAATCAGTGGTTCATGCTGTGAAGTGGTGGAGCTCAGTGGAAATGCTGAGTCACAGCTTGAAGCAGTGATTGAGCACCTGGTAGGAAGGCAGGACCAACATAGGGGGAGCTCAGCTGCAAGTAATGCACCTGATTGATTAGAAGGGGTGGAGTCAGGATCCATCTTCTCCCACATCTCATTTAAGTTTTGGTAGTGAAAGCAAGGGTGTCTCTCTGGGAATCCCTGTGTATCTGAGGCCTTTTAAAGGTAAGCAGTTTTTTTCCTATACTTTTATGCTTATGGCTATTGTGTCTTTTTTTATTATGAGCAAATCTTGTCTGGCTGCAGCTTGGAATCTTGTGGCTCTGCTGTAACTTTCTTTGTTGTATTATAGTAGGGTACTAGCTGACAAAGCAAGCACTGAGTTAATTAATTTCTTCAAATTTGAATTTGTTTGTTACTGAAAGGCCTTGTACAGTAAAAAAATGCAGTGCAGGGCTGGCATTCCTGACCATTAGGCAGAAGGAATAGTACTCTGGGAAGTTTATTATAAAAATAAGTATACACAAAAATACACACATGTGAGCACACAGTAGAAGAGAAGCCTTGGCAAGGGTCTTAAAAAAAAAAAAAAAAAAGTATTTAAGAAGTGGTTACAGTAAGGAAAATATTGCTGCAAACACAATTAAGTCAATGAGTGTTTGTGAGAGTGAAAGCCAGTGGGCTTCTGTTTTGGGTGTTTATGGAATTCCTATCACAGCTGTAGCATAGTTACACCTAGATATGGATGCTTGCTGTTAAGTCTGAGCCACAAAATTGAGCATGTAAGGGAATGGTATTCAGGGGTAAAATAAAATTGTTAGTAAGGGAGACTGATGTAATATTGTGGCACACTTACAAAATAAACAGTGCTTTACGCTTTTGAGTGTACCCTGCCTTCTTGCTTGTCCTTGCTCTGGGCAGAACTGCGTGTCCCAGTTGCTGTGGGACTGGAGATAGTGGGGCAGCTGTTCCCTGCCCTTATTTGCCATCTGTGGTGGCTTTATCAGTTTGGCACCTATGAGTCCCTTTGCTGAAGGCAGTGCAGGCCTTCAGCACTTCCAGGGAAGTGGAAGTAGTCTTTATCTGTTTGCCTTGCATAAGAAAAAGGCTATAAAAAACAGGAAGTTCATATGCCTGGAACTGTTTTGTACCTTCAGCTTCCTTGCCTGCACTGAAAATTCTTTTCAACTTGAATGTTGTGATGTGGAACATGCTTTTGCTTCTATGTATAGCTTTCCAAGCTCTCCTGATTTCCTTCTATGCGATGGAATCGTTTTCCTAGTCCCAGTACAACAAGTGGCTGGAGGGAAAATACCATTTTATTTTTGTCTGAATGCCAGAAGTATCACTAAAAGGAAGTCTTGAGATTATTCTTATTGAAGAAAGACTTGCTAGTCACTCTGTCTTTTGGTCAAGAAATAGGGAAAATTCTGCTTTTTTTTGCATTAGTCTAAAAGCCTACAAAAGAAGGATTTCCAGGCAATGCTTATAAAACACTGGAGAGGACTGAGTGGCACCATTTAGGTGATTCTTGAAAGCTGTTGCCTTTAACAAGGTAAACTTGGATTATGTTGTATGTGACTGTAACTGGGACTCAGTACCTTGTATGCCAGGGTAGTGATGTGCTGTAATTTTCACATTTCTTAATATATTTCTGTATATTTCTTAAATAAATATATAAATATAAATATAATATTATATAAATATAAATATTTCTTAATATATTTCTGTACATTTCTTAAATAGATTGATCAAATGGTGGAACATCCTTCTTGTCATATAGAATTGCAATATAGTGATGGATGTCTGTTTCTCTGGGCAGCTTCTGTCTTGATAGCTGGATGTTTGTACATACAGGCTTTTTCTGTGCACAGTAAACATCCTGTGAGAGGATCAGTATGCTACCATCAATTTCTATATACAGGAGTGATGTGATAGGTGCAAAGCTGTTTGCGATGGATAAGTTTTGGTCTGGATTTCTTGACAGTTACCTTCAGAAGTTGTGCCTTCTCTCACAAGAGAAAATTCTGTGATTCTTAGGTAATAAAAAAGGTCATTAGAGTTTATCTGCTAACTCTATATTGAAGATGTGCCTGGTATGTACGAAAATGGAGGAGAGCAATTTTGTTTCTGAAGTGACAGCGCTTTTTTAGTCCAGTTTCCCAGGGATGTCTTGTCCATGTGGCCTCACACTTTCCTAAAATATTTTCCTCTGGTTACAGACCAAACATAAGAACTGTAGGCGAAAAATATTTCTTTTAAAGAAAGACTGAAAGGGTGTCTGTTGAGAGGTGGAAAAGACTTGTGATGTATACTGAATAATAGATAATATTGTCATTGAATAGCTAAATTACTAAATAGCTGAATATCTGAAAATTGTGTTTAAGGTTTTGTTTGTGTTACAAGCATAAGTGATCTTTATAAGGATGCTATAGATCTTTCTTGTTGTCTTGTTCCTGTATGTACAATATGTGAGGAATATCAGATACGAAGGATGAGTGATACGGCAGATGTTTTCCCAGCTAGATTCTGACAGTACTCAGTCTTCTCCTCCTTACTGGGGAAGGTGGGGGGATATGGCACTGGTCTGGGCTTGCTGGCCTCATTGATTTACTCACATGGAAATAGCAGCTGGTCCAGTAAGCAGCACAGGGTGGTGTATCTCTTTCATCTGCATGTTTTGATGGCTTTTCTGACTGGCTGTCAAAAAACCAAATTCACCACCTTAAGTGAGCATAGGTTGCAGCTGTTGCTTATTCCAGAAACTTCCATGATAATGGCATCCTCAGAATGGACATGTGCTTGGGTGAAAGTGAGACTTTTAAATTGTTTTTAATTTTACAACGATGCCTAGATGCCTTAACTAAGATCAAGCCCTCTTCTTTCTTGGCCTTACACAAAAAGATGTAGTATGAAACAGTTTGTCCCCTGGGAGAATTAAAATCTTAACAGACTTAGTAATCTGTTTAAGAGCATAGCAATTGATCTCTTCTCCGTGGGAGATTTGCTGCTGAATGAAATAGTACCTCCACCTCCCAGCCACTACTGTATTTTTCTTTTGCAGTTGAGATGAGTAAAAGGGAGGCTGCAGTTAAGCTGAAAAAGCAACTTATTGCTAGCTACTGGCAGAGATGAAAATGAGTAACAGCATTTAGGGATTTCTCTTAATAAAATACTGGCTGGTGATTGTTGCAGGTGTGTACTGTGAGACATGGAAGTGAGTAATGTAGTCCTCATACTTAACAATGGTTTTTTCACATAAGCATTCATTAGACTCAATTGAAAACAATGGTGCAAATGGGGCCAAAGGGGCTTAGACCTGCTGGTTACAAAGGAGATTGCATTTGTTGTGCCTGTGGTGTGTGTATGTAGTGGCTTAGAGTAATTTATTCCATGTTTAAATATGCATTCTGATAAAATGTATGTATCTGAGCTCCTGCCAACAAAACTTGTTATGAATCACTCATGCTCTGATAGACACAAGTTACTTGCCACTGACATTTCCCACAGATGTTATCTTCAGATTCAGCAATGTCCTAATTTGGGCATCAATATAATTTTCCTTTTTAATAAAGGAATTGTTAAAAAGTTAAGCAAGCCAGAGGTTTTTTCTCATGCTCTGCTGAGGCAACTGTGTAAAGTGTGCAACTTGCAAGAAGCATTGAAGTTCCACCAAATATGGGTGGCAATTAATTTCTAAGTGGTTTTACTTTTTTTTAAGGCATAAGGAAGTGGATGAGGACATGTCACTTACCTGAAAACTGATTACAGACTGAAGTAGGCATGGTGATGTATTTGACAGGTTTAAATGTCTTACCTGGAAAGCTTTAGCGGTTGTGAAGTATCACTATAACTATGCTACAGGAGAACCAGTGTCAGCTGAGAGCAGCAGTGGGCATCAAGGATTTTTTTTTCTTTGCCAGCAGAGGCAGGCAATAGATAAATGTTCTCCACTTCCCTCCAACGGCCTCTCTGGGAAGGGGAAATGTCTGAGCTTCTGTATCCCTGCCATCTGTATGGCAACTGCTGAGTCACGGCCTGAACCTCTGATTGATCACCTGAGGTGAGCCTTGAGTCAGCCAGAGGAGCACAGGTGAAGGCAATTCACCTGTGCTGCCGGAAGGGGTGGAGCCTGGCTCCACCCCTCCTGGACCTATTTAAGAGCTGGCTACCAGAGGGGAAGGATCTCTTCTGGAGATCCTCCTCTTTGATATCTTCTAGTGAGCTCAACCCAAGGGTAAGCTCTTCTACTTATTCTCTTTTGTGATCCCTGTTTGCTTTGCCTTACTCTTTTGATTATATTCCAATTATAACATCTTGGTTATACACCATCTCTGGTGGGCTAATTCTCTGGGGTGTTGTGATGCAGATGTGTGTTCTTGTGGAACTGGATGGAGACACATTTATATCATAGATTTTGAAATATTCAGAAGTTTTCAGATAGAGAAGTAATTGTTCAGAATACGTATTCCAAAAGTAGCTTGTCTTCCTTCTTAAATCTCCTGGGCCTTTTGTTCAGTTGGTTGTTTTTCTGAGTGCTTGCATTTTTTTCCCCAAAGATTCATAATTATGTAGTGTGGCAGAAAAAAATTATTCTAGGTGGAATTCCTCAGAAGTGCTTTTCTGTCTAAATGCCGCTGAAAGTCAATGGGTTTTTATGCTCCATGTGTAGTTAAGTTCTGTTAAGCATCCTACGTAGTGAAGGGAGAAAAAATATCACTTCAGTTTTATTGTGTGAGAGTTAGAGGCTGTGTGTAAGCTTCAGGAGAGAGGACAGAATGCCTTAAGTATCTTTAAGTAGGGATGATGTCAGTTATAGTGAAAGTAAATGGCATTTTTCACTCTACTGTCAGTGAATGAATGATGTTTATTCAGCTAAATGCTGGTAGCCATGGAGAGAAGCAGCAGCTAATTGAAAGAAACAAAAAGGAGTACACATGGTCTTTTTGTTAGACAAACCAATTTTGTCCAAGAAAGTAGAAGGCATGTGGAAACTGTGTTTTTTGCTTTGAGATGGTTACAGTTATAAAATACTGTTCAATTAACTATTTAATTCCACTATAAGAAATTGCTATAGGGCACGGCATGAACAAAGTAGTCTCTCCAAATGCATGAATGACACCCAGGAACCCAACTCTTGCTGTCTTTCAAAATGTCTCCTTTGTTTTCTACCACTACATGTGCTTTTCCTGGGAGCAAAGACTAAAAGCTACCAAAGGCATCCAGCTTCTGACAGCTTTGTGCTTCTGGTGCTGCGCAATCAAAGTGATTTTTTTTTTTTTTTTTTTTTTTTTGAGCCCTGGGTGTGATGCAAGAGAGCAAATATTTGAGCCATTAGATAGAAATGAGGAGAGGGGAGTGACTTGCCAAGCAACTCAGTGGAATCCTTTCATCTTGGGAGCTCTTGCATGGCCTGTGGATCTGAATGTTGATGCTTGGACACTGCTCTTCTCCAGAAAGAAATAAGTGAAATTAAAACAGACCAGGACAAACATTGGTCAGAACTGTGTTCAAAAAAAAAACTTTGAATGAAAACATTTCATAAATATGTGTTAGTATAGTTTTTGGCCAAAATAAATACTTGAAGAAAAGCAACAGAAATGGTAGTCTGAAGTCTACTAAAAGAAACATTTTGAAACCAAGTGCTTCAGATGTAAAAGACAAAGATTCAAAGTATGTTTTTAAACAGTCGTACAGAAAGCCTTTCTCATTAGACCCAAACAAAAATTGACTACGTCATCCATTTTGGTTGTCTGAAAGCTGAAGATGTTTTTGATTCTGTCTGAAGCTTCCTGTCACTTTCAAACCACGTGTCAGGCATTTGTACAGACTGAATTAGCAATTCTTAGATCAACATGGGAGCTTGGATGTTCTCTTTCTCAGTTGAATACCTCTATAATAAGTATTGGTTTTATTACTGCAATGATGACATTTACAACCTTAGCTCTTTATCTGTCTCCATGAAGTTGAAACTAACATGATAGCTAGAATGTAAGTGGGCAAGGAAGTAAAATGATTTAATTGAGGTGGACAGCTATTGGAAGACTCCTACAAAACCATGCAACATGTTGAAACATGGTTTCTTCATTTTTTTTTTTTTTTTTCCTCATGGTAGTGTTTGGTTGCATTGTTCAGTATAGAAATGTTTTTCCATTTTTGCTTACTCTGTGCCTACAAAAGTAAAAGGAGAAAAGTAACTTCAAAATAAAACAGGTTAGATACGGGGGGGGGGAGTGGGGGAAGAGGGTTCCAACCCAAAATCTTGAACTTGTATGCATATGTACCCCTACACACTGAGCTTTAAGAGTCCAGAGCTTGAATATTGTGGCTCTGGTTTGGCTTCAGCATGCCTATAACCCAACTTCAAGTGTCTGGGATCACAATTGCATGCAAGTTTTAAGAGGGTGAAGGTACTGACTGAACATGCTTTGTGAAGAGGTTATGAGAAAAGACTTCACTAGTTGTTGCAGCCAAGATTTAAATCATTATTTCAGACAAGAAGCATCTGGCAACAAGAGTTTTTTTCATCAGAAAGGAAACTCTAGTTCATTATTTTTGGTCTGAGAATAATCAGATTCTCTGTTCAATGCTACTCATTTTACCAGCAAACAGCTGGCAGGAATGTTAATTAGTATTGGCAATTGCAGCACAGCATATACCAGGCTGATTTTAGAAGAAATGGTGATGTTTTTAATCCTGTCTATTGATTAGATGGGATAACTGTCAGAGAAGGAAATATGGGGTGATTTTCATTCAAAGAATCTGTCTTTAAGAAGTGCTCAGAGCTCCTTGCAAGCATATCCCAAACCAGTTCTGATTTACAGCATGATTAGTGGCAATAAATGGAAGTATGTCTTGGTCATAAAAATGTTACCCATCAGTTTAGTCTGTTTTAACCATGCATGTTGCTGCTGACTGAAATATTCCCATAAATATTGATTCATCCTGTTACCAATATCATATATAGTTGGATTATCTTGTCAACGTTCTTGACTAGGAAGCTGTCAATTAATACATAGCTGCCTCTAAACAAAAGTAGCAAGTATTCACCATGTATGGTGACCTATATTTTCAGGTTTCAGGTGTATTTTGAGATGTTTAGGGACATACTCCAAAGAGCATATTATTCCAAAGAATCAGGAAGGTGCATATCAATTTGAGGTCTATCAAGTTATCACTGAGTGTCATCTGTCACTTTTGAGAAAGTGGCTAGTGTAGCAGATGGGTGTACAATTCTTAAATTCCAGAATTTGTGTTGTGAGTGTAGTAAGCACTAATAAGTAATGCAGCCTTAAATCCTGCATCTTCTCTGCTTATTTCTTCCTAGGGAGAATACCTTTTATTATGGCTTGCTGCTTCCAATTGATTGAATACAGACTTTGGAAAACTTGCAATATCAAAGAATAGCAAAGCAATGTGACAGTAATGTTATCTGTATGTTTTGCCAAATAGATTGGCTTCATTTACCCACATAAATTTTCTGGACCTTTTGATCAAATCCTCCACCCTTTCGCAAGTTTGCTCTTCATGCCAAATGCAGCATCCAGCAGCAGATAAATTTGAATTCTTTCATGTGAAAGAATAATTTTTAATCTCATTTCTGATAAATCTTTTGTGTATATTGTTATTAAAGCTGGTCAAAGAATCTATCCATCAATTAATTTTAAAAGATGTTTTTTTTTAATTCAACTAGTTTAACATAAGTTCTCAAAACTGTCTTCCAGTACCCACTACAAATACTACCATTTTTCATTTCATAATTATGTACAAATACATATTGTTAGCTTTTATTTTCTAAACCTTTATTAGTTGAAATAGTATTTTTACTGCAGAATCAAATCTGGACACTAGGAACAAAGAAAGCTGACAGAGTTCACCCACTGAAGTCAGTGGGACTCTTGCTGAAATTTCCACTTACTCTGTCTAACAGAAATGGGCTTAAATGCACTAGGCAGCATCAGTCAAGATACTTCCAAAAGCTTTGTTGAGGAAGTACTGTTGCAAACAGCCTGCATTGGGAACACTGAGTACAGCTAGAATACCTGTTAATTAAGAAAGCTTAATTCAAACAGAAACAGGTGCAAGAAGTGCTCAGAATGTTCAGGGCTGGAGAAATCTTACAAGGGAGGGGTAGAGCTGAGCCAGCATGATTAAGCCAAACAAAGAGAGGGTTATGAATGCATTCTATAAATATATTAGAAAAAAAAAAAGTGCTATTTAAGCTGAGTTAAATGCTGATACGAGAACAGATGGGTATAATCTGAGTGCAGTTATTCTGGATTTTAAAGCATTTCTCATTCTGAAAGAAAAGAGTCTAAGACAACTTTCCATAAGAGTACCAGGAGCAAAACAAGAAAAACCCAAGACGCACACACTTCTCCTAATTGATTTTAAGCAGACCCTGAGCGGCATATGAAAAAGATTATATGGCATGGTTGCCTGCAAAAACAAGGGACTGAACTCAGTGACCCAAGAGTCCCTTCCAATCTGCTGTTCTTAATTAGATATATGAGTATCATGGGAGCTCTTCTAGCCTCCAGCCTATTCCTGCAAGAAGAGCCTTTTATTTATGTAACTTCCCACTGAAATCCCTGCAAATCTGCAAATTCCTACTGACATGTAGGTGATACAGATTTTTGGATCAAGTTCCAGGGAGGGGGTTCTTGGTCTCAGAAGAAAATTCCATATCTGGTGTTTTTTTCCTTCTTGGTTTAGCATGCAGCTCTTTCAGCTCCAGAAAGTCCCTTATACTCATTCTTTCATTTTCCTAACAAAGATAACTTTTTTCTTGAAGAATTTGAAGGATAATAAAGCATGCAGTTATTTCCAGACATGTGGATTTTGATTATACTTCAATACACAGATTACCTGTTGCTGAAACAGTGCACAGAGAGCACTGTTTTTTTCTGTCCTTTGAACCAGCCTTATATTATTCATCACCACAGATCAGGTCCTGTGCTGTGAAACTTCAAGCACATAGTTTTCAAAAGATCAGTGGGTAAGTTTTAGGTACCTGAAGCTTCCGTTCTCTGCAGGAGAAATAGTCTAGTGGGACCCTTGGAAAGCTAGAGGAAAACTTGGGAAGTCTATAAGAGTAGCCTTATAGACAATCGTGCAGATTTTTTTTTCTGCCTTTTATGGTACTCCAAAAAGCAGTAATTTGAGACTGAGTCTCTATCTTAATGTTTATGACCGATTAGAAATACTCACTGAAGTCTTTCCTTGACAAAGGATAATCTGTTCATGTCTGCCTCAGTTGCTTTTTGTATCATGACAATGAAAGCCTCAGGGCAATGTGTTGGGCACTGAACAGTTCTTTATAAGGGATGTCTGGAGTCTGATACAAAGTTCTACTTGTAAATTATTATGATAAAGATATTTCCTAGAAATTTAAGATTGTGTTGGAAGCTCTCTTACTCACTATGATGACAGATGGGAATGGAATGATTTCCACAAATTGGGGATGGCTGGTAACAAAGCTGGACAACTTGAATTATTGGTTTCAATTGTTCAGTGCTTCTCTAACATGCTGTTTTCTCAGGGAAGTTCACCAATAACAATAATCCCAGCAGTTCTTACTGCTTACTAGCTTATTTTATGAAAGTCGCGACCTAAGAAACTTACAAAGTGATCCATGACCACTTGCTTGTACCAGCAGCCATACCAGAGTTGAACACCAGGCACTCAGAGCCAAGAGGGAAAGGCCCGAGACAAATAAAAGCAAGAATCTGATGTTGGAAAAAGACAAGTGACATTTTTCTTCTCCTTCCTAAAAGGGAAGGATTGGGCTCTGAGTTTTTTTCAATGGCAATATTTTATCTTAGGCTTTGTACTGAAAATAATGTAGCATTTCTTCACATTCCAGACACTGCTAAATAACGTTAGGATTTATTATATTAAAAAACTGTTATGAAACAAATATCTGCCTTTGACATAACTTGTGCCATTGTTAAAAGTCTAATTTCCATCTTGATTGTTAAACCAACGAGGAGCCCACAAGACCACTGTTACCATCTGCACTGCAGAAGATGGCTGGGTATATCTTGTCTCTGCTGTCCAGGGCATGAGCATCTGCAGCAGACACAGACCAAGAACATATTTGCATTTAAAAAAAAAAAAAAATTGCAGCTCAGCTTTGAGCAACCTGATCTGGTGAAAGATGCACCTGGCCACAGTAGGAGGGTTGGATCTAGGTGATCTTTAAATGCCCTCCAACCCAAACCATCCTTTGATTGTGGTTCTCTGATCAAGTGCAGGCCAAGGAGTTTCTTTGGTTGCTGGTTTGCACACCTATGCAAGCTTCTCTTTGAGCCTTGCAGCTTGCAAATGGAAAAGAGGGGGATTTTATCCAAAGTGAATTCTGTTGCGTCTTAGCTGAAAAGCAAAAGCTGAAATATTTTTCATTATCATGCAGCACCTGGTGTGCTGCTCTTCTGCTTGGACCATTTTCTCAAGTCTGTATGTACAAGGGTCGACTTGTAGTATGTCTTTACATTACAAGCAGTAACAATTGCGAGTGACTTGAATTAAGGCTGTTAAATGTTTTAGAAATGAAACTCTTAATTTTCTAGTAACTACGAGATCTAAACTCAAAAATCACATTGCCTTTTGTCTTGTGAAGAGGCAAGAGGCAAGGTTGTCTGTCTGTGTGGGGGTGTCAGGACAGCCTTCTTGCTTTAAGATGATTGTGCTTTTATTTGCCATGTAAAAAAAAAAAAACCCTGTAATCTATACTTCAATTTCTTCATGAGGCTGTTAGAGCACTTAAGTAGTCATTTCTTTTAACAGCATGGGGGAATGGAAATTCTGCATATATATATATATATTTATATTTGAGATGATCACTTGCTCTGAAGGATATTTCAGAAGATACTCTGCTTTGGCCTATTTGCCAATCCAAGTTATTTTAAAATTCACTGAGCAATTATGCTTAGTTCACATTTAAAGTAGTGAGAACACTGTGGGGAAGTTCTAGACTCCAATATTTGCTGCCTTTATTTCTTTCTTCTGACATCTTGCAGGATATATTCACTGCAAACTTCATTTCAGGAGTTCAATTCTATTCATGCTAGGAAATGTATGCAAAACTGTAATGAGAACATAGAAAGCGTAATTTAAAAAATGTTAAGTCTTGTCTTAGAAGATGTTTTATTCTTGTGGCCTTAGAATTCACTTCTTTCAGAGGTCACAAAGCTTTATTTGATTTGTGACTCTGAGATATTGATTTATATCTGGATAATTTGAAATAAGCAATTAAAATTGCTAGCTACACTCTCATCTCTCAAGTTGATATCTGAAGCAGAACTGGTAGGATGAAACTGCTGCTGTGTTCCTTTTGCTTCCTGTGTCATCTGGATTTGCATTGCCTTGTGATATAGGGCATTCAGCCTATTTAAAGTATTAACCTCCTGACAATGACTTTGCTTACAAAATCCTTAGTAAGCAAGAAGCCAGTGTTACCTCAGCATCCTTATATTCTTACAGGGGGGCTCAGCATTGAGGAGGTGGAAATAGTTTTATACAGGGACAAAAACTATCTTGAGTCTCAAGTAGGAGGTAGAAGTTGAGGACCATTGGTGTTCTCTACTGCCTGTACTTAATTTTTTTAATGGAAAAGTCTATTTGTTTAATGTGAGTTACTCTAGCATCTTGTAAGTAATAGTACCTGAGTATCTTTGACTGTTACTGTTTCTCCTTAGCTGAGGCTGAACTTATTTGCCAAGTCATGTAACCTTTGAAGCAGCTACATTTGGGGAAGACCTTGAGTAAGGTTTTGCAAAGGTGTAATAGCAGTTAGGGATGATCTGTATCTGTGCAGCTAAAATTTGTTGTGATGCAGCTTTCGTTAATGTTTCAGGTAAGCTTATGATGTTTTATGGACAGTGAGGAGTAGTAGTAGTGAACAGGAGTAGTCAACATGGGTTCACCAAGGGGGAAAATCATGCTTGACTAGCCTAGTAGCCTCCTATGATGTCGTCACTGGCTGGGTAGCTAGGAGGAAAGGAATGGATGTTGTATAACTTGACTTCAGCAAGGTGTCTGTCACTGTCTCCCTCAATTACATGTTTGGAAACATAGAAAGTGAAGGATAGATGAGTGGACAATGAGTTAAATTGAGAAATGGCTGACTGGCAGAGCTCAGAGAGCATCAGTGGCACAGAGTCTGGTTGGAGGCCTTTAAATAATGGTGCTTTCCAAGGATTGGTGTTGGTTCTGGTCTTGTTCGATATCTTTATCAATGATAGGGAAGAAGGGATAGAGTCTACCTTCAGCAACTTTGCTGATGATATGAAGCTGGGAGGAGTGGCTGACACACCAGAAGGCTGTGCTGCCATTCAGCAAGACCTGGACAGATGAAGAGTTGGACAGAGAGGAACCTGATGAGGTTCTACAAGAGCAAGTGTAGAGTCTTGCACCTGGGGAGGAATAACTGCATGGGGTTAGGGGCTGATCTGCTGGAGAAGAACTGGATGTTCTGGTGAGCAACAGGATAGCTGTGAGCCTTGTGGCTAAGAAGGCCAGTGGTATTCTGGGGTGCATTTTTAAAAAAAAAAAAAAAAAAAAGCATTGCCAGAAGGTTAAGGGATGTGATCTTCCCCCTCTACTCTGCCCTGGTGAGTCCACATTTAGAATACTGTGTCTGCTTTTGGACCCTCCTATTAAAAGACAGGGATCTCCTTGAATGAGTTCAGCAGAGGGTCACAAAGGTGATTAGAGGTATGGAGCAATTTCTCTGTGAGGAAAAGCTGAGTCATCTGGGTCTATTCAGCTTGGGGGGAAAAAAGACTAGAGAAGCTCTGATTAATGTTTGTAAATATCTAAAGGGAGGTGGGAGTCGAATGGATAAGGCCAGGCTCTTCTTGGTGGTGGGCAGTGATAGGACAAGGAGGAGTGGATAAAAAATTGAACATAGGAAGTTCTGTACTAATGTGTAGAACAACTTATAGTATGGGTGGCAGAGCACTGGAGCAGATTGCCCAGAGAGGTTGTGGAATCTCCCTCTATGGAGATATTCAAGACCTGTCTGGATGCCTACCTGTAGGACCTATTGTAGGGAACCTGCTTTAGCACAGGGGGTTGGACTTGATCTCTTGAAGTTCCTTTCAATCCCTGCAATTCTGTGAATCTATGAGTAGTCATCAACTTTCTTTAACTCATCTGGCCAGCAGGTTAGGGCATGTTCTAGCACTGTCTTTATACTTCCTTCCTGTACTCTCAACCTGCAATGTCAGAATGTGGATGGCTGTACTGGAACCCTGCTTTATAACTTCATCTTAGAGAAAGAATAGCAGGCCAGTGTTTTGGAAGCACTGATTCTTAAGAGCTGTTTTGCCTTAGAATCTCCTGCAGATTTTTGAGAGCAGCCTAGTAGTTGCATATTTACCTGTTCAGACCTTATTGCTCTGGTTGTCAGAAGTTACATTGCCCTAAAGAGCAGTTACTAGGCTATAAAGCGAAGACCATGTATGTTTAAATGAAATTCTGGATAAAATTCCTGTTGACTTCAGAAGATACGATTTGCTTTCTGAGAATGAACAATCTTTCAGTGAAGCCCAAGTGTTTTGTTTTCATGGCTCATTACAGATGACTGCATGTATGGTTTACCTTCAGTAAAATTGTGATATTTGGGGTAATGCAGCTGCTACTAAATAGTGTGTATTCTTGATAAGCCAAGTAGAGGGGTCTTAAGAAGTTAATTGTAGAGTAACTGTAAAACTGTGTAAATGAATACTGAGCTTTGCCTGGAATAAGAATTCTCTTGAGACTGACCTTTGTGTACCTTTGTTTTAAAACTGCTCTCCTCATTGAGCTGAGTTGTCACCTTGGTTTGGTGGTAACTTCACAGATTTTTCACTCGGTGAAGTCTGTGCTTCAGATGAATGCAGAATATAAATCTGGAGCGGTGTTCAAATTCTGAAGCCACCACAGTCTCTTACACTGTTACCTGTTCCTTTCCTTTAGCATGTAAAAGATGGCATAGTACACCTAACAGCCTTCAATACTCTTCACAACTGTCTTAAAATACTGATGATTAAATCCTTTATATTGGTCCCTAAAATAAAAAAAAATGCTTGATTTTTTTTTTTTTTTCTCTGAATTGCTATCTGAATAGTACAAACTAAAGGATAGAGGATTTAAAACTTATATGTAAATTGTGGAGGCAGCATAATATTGTAAGAATGTCACAAAGTATTAATTCCAATTTCAGCATTTAAACTGACTAAATGAAGACTTTTCACCCTTATTCCACTGATGTGGTAATCTATACCAAGGATACCATACCACTGTCTATTGAAACTGTTCAGTTCCAAACTTCTCAGTGATATTTAGAACTGTAGAATAACATTTTCACTTAGAATTACTAACAATAGTGATGAGCGTCTTAAGCTTTTCAGTTTCAACATTACAGAATTGTTTACATTTTATCCTATTGTATTCCTTTGCGTCCCAAAGGAAGCTCTTTAACTTTGCCTTATAATCTAAGTGCTTGAGGATCCATGTCCCTTCTCTTGGTGGTGCTGAAAACAATGACTAAGATGTCTCTGAGCAGGACCCCAAAAAATGAATGAATGTCTTTTGGGAAAAGGAAAGACATTAAATGATTCACATCAAAGTTCGCCATTAATATGGTTAGAATTAAGATAGCAAATTAGGAACTTGTCACTCATGCTGTAATTGCAGTAATTCAGTTTCTCCACATGAAACATAAAAGTGTATGTTACCAAGAGCTTTGGTATGCACATTATTTGGCATATAATGATGATGGCACATGTGAACTCATGTCAGAAACATATTATCTGATCTGTTTTTTCCATAGGATCTAGAACACACCAGCAATATTCTTCAGGTTAGATATGTCAAAATAAATAATGGTGCTGACCAAAACAAGAATTCTAAGACTTAAAAAGTGAATGTTCCCACATAAGAATTGACCTCAAGCTTTTAATATTTTTTTTTTTTTTACTTTGCTACCATTATGCCATTCCTATTGGGAAGCATAGTCTTTCAAATTAATAAAACGTTGCCTTAATATTTCTTGCTTATGAACACATCCACAGAAATCTGGCCTTGTGCTGATGGCTTCTGCAGATGAGTTGCTTTATACTCATATGTACTGCTCATGTTTTGATGAGGCAAAAAAAAAACACCCCATCAAACTGGGGTGGATGCAGCATCATTCTGGATGACTGTATGGATTTAATCTGGGACTGGTTTCTGTCCAGTCTGCTCAGAGCACAAGCAGAATGAGGGTGCATCGGTCTCTACCCAGCAGAGTAGGTATGTTCTGTATAGTATTTTTAAGTATGTATACATTTGTGCAATGGAAGAATGAAAATCTTGGCAATAATTCCTATATGCATCTTCTATTGCATAAATAATTTTTCCAGCTTTGTTGAATAAATCAGGATTGACTTCATACGTAGTCCTTGAACACTTTCCAAATATGTTCATATAAATCACTTATATTTCACAACCTGTTTATGACAAATCTTGTACTAAGCCATTTGGCTCTAGTGAAAGCATTACCCAGTGTCTGTAGATGTAACACATCTTTTCCTTATTACAAAAGAGCAGTAAGGCAACCATCAGCACTACTGCAGCTTCTACAAGTGAGCTATCCATTATACTATCACACTATTGTTAAGGATATTGTTCTTCAAACCAAAGAAAAACTGCAGGAATTTGACAGAATGGATCTGTGCCAAGAAAAATCTGCATATGGTATAGCACTACATCAGATTCATTATTATACCTGGTTTTGGACTAAATGCTGTTCTTCTGCATGTGTGAGTTTGTTGCAGCTGTCATTTATTTTATAAGATATATATTTTATAGACTGTAGTCAGCTGTGCTTACCTTGCCTAAGGTTTGCTGTGGACTCAATGAGGCCTCAGATTTTCCTTAATTGCTGCTGTTTGTGACTAGGTGGAGAAGGAAACCTTTTTTCTTTTCTCTGCTTAGCCCAGAATCCTTTTGGTAAGGTTCAGTGCGAGCAGTAAAACCACTTCTGAGAATGAAAGAAAATAGATTTTCCATTATCACAGAGTTTGCAGGTTTTTTGAACAGCTGTACTGCTGTGGTGGGTGTGGGCAGAATGATGAAGTCTGATGGGAAAGTTGCCAGAAAGGGCAGTGCATGTTTGAATGTGCTTAAACAAAATAACTCTGAATTCTAACTTCTTTTTCTTTGGCTATTTGGGAACTAATGAAGAGTATTCTGGATAGGTTATTTTCCTCATAAGCTGTCAGTTTGGGATGATTTGGGCTTGTGAACGGTGCAAAGCTAACATCTTTGAAGTAAGAGCAGAAAGGCTTCTCTTCCTGAAATCATGGCTTCAGGAGGAGCCAAGCACATGAAGAGAACTTCACAGAAGCTTTCTCCCTCTTGCTGTGGATGAGACTTACAGTTCAAAAGCCTGTTCTCTGCCATTTCTATGGTAGGGCAAGCTTCCATAAAAAAAATCAGGAAACTGCTGTTCTACTCTTCTGAGTTTAGGGACAAATTCTTTTTACCCTCTTGCCAACTCATAGGAAATACATGTATTCTTACATTTCTGCCCAATCTGTAGGAAGTATCAACTATTTGCTTCCTTGATTTTTTTTTTTTTTTTTTTTTTTTCCCCTCTTTGGATTTTATGATGCTTATGTATGGCTGCATGGTATGGGTAAAATATTTGCTTTTACACTTCTATAACACACTGTACAAACTATTGAACTTTGAATTCATCTTGATAACATTTACCTATTTTCTGTGGGCCTTCCCTCTTGTCTGACACTGAGTGCTTATAAAATCTTCTGGAGTGGCAGCATATTTTAATGCTACTCTGAGTTTTCTAGTAACTTGGAGTAGCAAAAACACTCCAAAATGTGTGCGTGGCTGCTTAATACCAGAGTTATTTCTATTACACTTCACACAACATAAAATGAATTACGTTTATGATACAAAAGCTTGTGTAATAATGTGTTCTGGTCCTTCTAGGGTCCGTTTTTGAAGCTGTACAATTTTTTGGAAGATTGATTCTCTTGGGCTCCATAACTTCAATCTCAAGAGGCATCTGTATTAAAGTAGTTTAATACCAGAGTCACAGGGCTTGTTTACATGGGGAAGTTGACCAGCACTGCTGCAGTGGAAGAGCTTTACTTAGTGTAACTCCCTCATGTGGACGTTGTGGTCTGAAATAGAACCGACTTCATTTTGAAATAATTACTCACTAATTGTTCCAGACTAGTGTGTCCACAGGAGGGAGTTGTACAGAAGTAGCTGTAGCAGAATAGTTACAGCTCAAATGATTAAATTCTCTGCTTAGGAGTGCATTCTGCAATAGTAGCCCAAGATTTACAGGGGTAAAGATGTAGTGATTACAGTCAGCTCTGCTCCCACTGACAGATTGGGCACGTAATGTTAGCTATTTCTCCTATGCAAAGATTTGTAGCTTCCAGAGTGCTCCAGGAAACTGCAGCATTTTTGTTTTGATAGACTGTCTTTGTTCTCCAAATAACTCAGTAAATTTAATATAAAATTCAGTTTTGTCCTGTGTGACTTCCCCACTGCCCCTAGTTTTTCACATTCTAAATTGAGTTTACACTTTTTTAGAACAGTTAATTCTTGGGTGGAAAATAAGCTTTTTTTCTTATTGCATTCCCTGACTTGCTGGTATTTGTCAATTCACTGACCCTCCATGCCTTTCATTAGCTCTAGTTAAAAAAATACTTTCAAGAAAGAACTGTTCACACTGATCACGATATGGTCAGCCTTTATCACTTTAAGGGAAGCAAGATTTCTGTTTTGTTTGCGTATTTTTGAACTTGTGAGGGCAAATTGCTGTTTATACCACACTCTCTTCTCTAGAAGGTATTTCGGGTACTGTAGATAGCTGCTTGAATTACAAATGGCTGGAAAAATAGATGCTCAAGAAAAATAAGATTAATTTCTTCCCTAAACTTGTAGTTGCAAAACATCTTGTGAGTCTTCAAGAATCTTAAGAAATTGAGGTTTTGTGCAAGCTGTTTTGTAAAAATGAGTTGCATGTTTTGGCCCTTGGTCTGCTAAAGAATCATGTGGCCTCAGTGGAATCTCATGGGCCTCACCATTTGCTCTAAAACAAGTGCCATGCTACCCAGCATGTAGAAATGCTGTAACACGTCTTGCAGTTGAAACCATCAGGTAACAGATATAACCAGATGCATATCACTGCAAGTGCGAAGCACTCTTTCTTATTGAGTAACTTGCAAGTTCTTAAAGGTACTGAAACAATGAGGAACCTTTCCATGATGTGTTTTGGGAAAAAATGAGCTTATTTCAGTTCTTCAAGCCTGTTCAAAGTGAAGTGGTTGTACTGTCACAGAGGTGAGTCCAAGTTTGTGTGCCTTGTTCTCAAAGATGTAGCGCTGTCCTAACACCGTCACTCACAGTGCAGGGTAATCTGGCTACTCCTTGGAATGCAGACTTGCAGCTAGCCAGAATATATTTTGGGGACATTAAATGTAAGTGTTCTTGCATGATGATTAAAAGGGGTTTGAAATAGTCACCCTCACTGAACCTTTAAATTACGTTTCTGATTTAGAGAAGAGTACTACTAGGTAGTGTTTTCTCAAGGAAGAAATGAGCTGAGGGGAGGTCTGAAAGTGAAGGAAGAGTTTAATTGCAGTTAAAATCTAAGTTAATCATGTAAAATGAGGTCAGCTGGCTCACTGTCTAGCAAGGTAAATGTTTCAAAATTTAGTGAGGACTGCTAATATAGAACTGGAAAAAAAAAAAACCCAAACTCAGAACCACTCTAAACGTAGGGACAGAAAATCAAGAGTGAGGACAGAACATGCCAAGGTTGAAGTTTGCATGGAATAAGAAAAACAGCTGAACCAGATGGGTCCCTTCTCTCCTCTTCCCTCAATAAATACCCTGTCTCTACCTATGTTATTTCCAATGGACAGAAAAATCTGTGTAATCTTCTTAACTCTGCAACAGTGTTCTATGTATGGGAATATTGGTGTTTCTTCCCCTTTTGGTTTTCTCTTCAGTGGGGAAAACAATTTTGGCTCATTCAGTATTCCCTCTTAGGTCTTGCTGTGAAGACCTTCAGTTATTATTTTTTCTTTGTTTTGCTTTCTTCCAGACAGTTTCCAGCATGTTCATGTCTCATTCATGCATTGCAATTGAGGCTTTACCCGTGCTTCACCTTGAGTTGAAGAGCTACTTCATATGTCCTAAATACTTGTTAATATATTCTGGTATGATTTCTTTGCTCACATTAGAACTAGCAGAGAGGCAAGCGCTTTTGCAAATAAACCAAACTCATTCAAGTTTAGACTAATACTTGAAATAGGGAAAATGACTGGGTGGTACTGAGCTTAAAAGGAGCTGGAAACAAGGAGTGATTTCACCCACAGAAGCAATCTAAGGGGAGAACTAAGAAAATGACAAGAGAGGGTAGCAGTGAAGTGAGATTATTTTAGCTGAAGGCAACAGAAAGATGAAGCAACTTTACACTGCAAAGGTTGTCCCTTGCTGGTAGGGCTAGAATTGAGTTGGGCTGCAAAGTGCTAACCTTTTACAACAAAAGTTTTGCTCACTGAAAACTCTGTCCTCCTAATGTAGTGCAGTGCCTCTATGGATATGAACTTTGAAATTTGCACTTAATTCTGACAAGTTGTTTTGAGGCATGGAAAAGATTGTTTAAAAGAAGATGACAGATCTGTGTATTTGCCCTTGAGTTACTGAATTCTGAAATCATTTGTGTACATCTCCAGTGGTATGATGCTTTTCAGTCACTGCATAATTGCTGCTATGGAAAGAGCAGAGCAGAACATGATTCCTGTGCTCCAGTGTGTCCATATTATGAGGACTGTGCAGAAGTCCCCTAAAATAGGTCACCCGCAGCTCTGTTGGCAGCATTGTTTACAATATGTGATGTTGTGGCAGTGTGAAAACTTCCCTGAGGAATGACTAGAAAAAGTCCCTTGAGATTAACTAGTTGGTAACTGTAACTTGTTAAACCAATAAGCGTTTCATATTGCTCTTTGTTAAGCTGAGAGAAAAAACTTTAATTTAAATGGATGAATATTTGTTCTAAACTAAAAGAAATTGGAAATGAGATGAACTACTCCCCTGCTTCTGCAGGAAGTGAGGGGAATCGGTGCAGATAATTTTTGAATAGCACTGAAATGACTCGAGTAGTCTCCAAGATTGTATCCTGAAGTAGTGTACTGCAGTTGTTTCAGCAGGAGTAATTCATGATAAAAGGCATCTGAGTATTAATAAGAGTCTACTGGGCGCACCATTCATCTGAGTGTCCTTGGACACAGGCCCTGGTTGACATACACAGGATCCTCAAACTGGTCGGCCCTCTGCTTCCTCAGACCTCTCACCTCCCACCTTGCTGTGTTCCCTAAATATCCTCAGTCAAGCAGGACAGCCTGGGACATCTGACTCAGTAGTTGTAAACCAGTTTGCAGCTGTGTCCAATTAAAATCTCCAATGTGAGTTTGTCCTCAGAGGGGCTGCAAGATCTGATCAAGGAGGCAAAGATTGGTTTTTCTATCCTCTTAGCCTGGCATGTGAAGCTGTTTCTTAAAGAATTTAAACTATGCAGTTGAGGGTCTTTGTTTTGCTTTGTATCTTTCTTGAAATGGGACTAATATGGAAATTTAAAGATCTAAGTGGTCCCTTCTGAAAGTTCCTAACATTGCTATCAGTATCATTCCTTTTTATAAACAGCACTGTTACAGTTCTAAGATATAAAGTATTCAAAGAATGCACTCATAAAAGATTACGCATACAATGGAATTTTTTAGCCTCAATGTGAACAGAAGGCTCTGTGAGAAGTGTTTGTGTGCAATGAACATAATGCTTAAATCATTTTTTAAGCTGTTGCTAATGGGACACCACCCTTTGAATAAGGAGCGTGCCTTTTACAGATGCACAACATATCAGCTCTTGAACTATCAAGGCACTAGGGGTTTGAAGTGTGAAACAACAGTTCAAAAAGAACCATGCTGGAAGGGGAGGCGAACAGGGAAACAGCCTGAAAAGCAGCTTGGAGTGATGCGAGATTTGTTCTCTTTGCTCATGTTTTCTGTAGTTTCATCATATGACTTGGCAATTCTGCAGAGCTGGTGTTAAATACATCACATAGGAGTGGAACAGAGATACTTCTGAACCTTGGATAAGTGACAGACCTCACAGAAAGCACTTGACAGTTCCTACCTGTTCCACTATTGAGGTCCAGCTTTTGGTTTTGTTACAGTGTTCAGTCTCTGCAAACTGACTGGACCACTCCTTTGTAAGCTTCTGTAGGGGAGCATGGCTTATGACGCTGCTCCTGCTTTATTAATGAGTGGGGAGGTTGCTGTATCCTTCAGCTGTTTCCTCTCTCCACATGCTTATTTGCACTATCAGCAGTACTCGGGCAGATACCCTTCACTACTCAGATCCAGCACTGTTCAAGATTGGTGAAGCAGAAATACCTTTTAAGATGAACTGACTATTTCCAAGGACTTGGTGAGAGATGTAGATGAACACCTTCCAGGCTATGAGCTGCTTTCAAGTTCTTTCCTTAGAGAGCTGTGGAAGTTTTGTTTTTGTTTTTTTTTCTTGAGTCTGCTGTAAGGTTTATTCCAGATGGTATGGTTCTGTGTCTTGACTTAACTGTCAAGCTTACAATGAATTTTCAGTATGGATACATGAATGTTTCCATTGCAGACGAATCTTCTCACAAACATCGGCAGAACCTTCTTGCCATCATGAATATTCTTTGTGTGCAAATTTGTTCCTATGAACTTTCACAAATTACAAGTGAAATGAGGGGAAAAAGAATAAACCACTAAGTAAATTTAGTAAATTTAAAGTGATTAGATCAGCTGTTGCACAATAGTTGACAAGAACTATGTGGAGCTGAGTATATCTGGTATGAATTCATCTCTGGAATTTCCACTGGTTAGCAGAGTTTGTTACATACTCATTTCAGCAAGGATAACCACTAGAAAATAAGCCAGTGGGAAATACTGCATCTATTTAGATCTTTGGTCTCTTTTTTTCCATGTTTTCATATAACTGTCATTGCATCTGGTGAACACATTCAGACTGGGGAGACAAAAAAAAAAAAGCATAGAAAGAGCAAGTGAGAAGTTCTTGGAATGTTACAAGCTGCTGTGTCACTGGGAATGGCAAGGCAGACAAGCAGAAAGCTCCTCTCCAAAGCTGACACCACAGTGGGAAAACTTGATACTTAGTAGATAGTGAACTTACCAAAGCCATAACTTTGAAGTAAATGTACAATTGCAAACAACTGCTGGATATCCTGCTCTTCTCCTTTATTCATTTCTTAACTTTTATTCATTATGCTCTTTAATATAAGCTTTCTGAAATCTTATAGTACAGATGGTTATATAATCCGTAGACTTACGGGTTACTATATATTTTAAAACAAGTGGTCTTAAATTTTAAACTGGTGATCCCACTTAAACAAGAAAACAGGCTATTTTCAGATTATAGCTTAGAAATGCTATGGGATGAAGTTAATATCACCTACTGTGCATTAAAATTATTTTAAAATAGAAATTATTTCTACTAGCAACAAAGCAGGAACCCTCAGAAAACGCAAAGCCTGGTTCCCATGCTGTCCTGCACACTGTCTCAAAAAATGCTCTCTTCTGGCACATAAAGCCAGTACGCTAGCTTATAAGTGCATTAGCTGTTGTCCATGACTAGAGGATGCGATATCCTTTAAAGAAAAAACAAACAACCTCAAACCTTGAGAACAGAAAGCTCCTACTCTCATCCTTCATTCATATTCTTATGCCATGAGCATCAGCATTCTGTGAATAACATGCTTCTTTTCCTGGTCTTCCTTTAATATAACTATGCTTACTCTCTAGGAGCTTTCCAAAAGGGTAAAAACAAAACTGAAGGGAGTGGTTGAGAGGGGTCTCCGTTGTATTTCCTATTTCTGATCTTTCCTTACTCATTCCTTGAAGGCCTGAGCCCAGAGCAAGATGCAGCCTTGAAATTTACTCCTTCCTGCCTGGGATGGTGGTGGAGGGCCTGATCTCTAGTCTCACTGAGATGAGCTGAATACTTTTCACAGTGAATTCTGATGAATGGATTTGTTGAAGGAGGTTGCTTCTCTTGACAGTTTGTCTTCACTATATATGTGTTCTGCTCTAAGCAACAGTTTTTGTTTCATGGCAAAAGTAATTTCAAGAAGACTGAAATGCTACTAATTCCAGCTGAAGTTGAACATAGGGAAAGGGAGAAAGGATGTAAAAACAGTAATTCATGCAAACATACCTTCAAGTTTCTGTAAGATTAGAAACCTGGGACCCATCCTCTTCTAACAAGTGCAAACTCAATAGATTCAACAAAGTCTGTAGAGCTTCTGTAGTGTAAACTAGTGTAGTTATTTGATCAAGTGTGGCTCCTTGTTCCTCCTCCATCTAAGTGCTTGTATTTGCTGCAATGACTAAAAGGAAAGCATTCAGGTTTTTTTAGCCCAACTGCACGTTATTTTTTGCCTGGTGTTTTAAAACCACAACTGAGTTGCAATGTTTTTGGGGTGTATCTACATAGTGATGGTAGCTCCACCCAAACTCCAAGGCAGCAGGCTGCTGACAGCTGGGCCTGGCAGCCATTTTGATGCATGACTGTGGTCTGGAAGCTGGGGCATAACACAGCTAGAGTAAGCAGGGGTGGCTAGAGAGCTGGCACAGGAAATTTGCACCATGGCAGCACCTGAACACAAACACACCCTCTGATGCTCTTACAGTCTCAAAGCCTCCCAGTTTCAGTGGAGCACAGCGGCTAATTATGAAGGGCTTGTGATGGCTTCCAGGAGAATCAAAGCAGGCTGACTTAATTTTCACTTAATGTTGACTGTCACCAGCTTGCTAGTGGCTCTTGGCCAAGGAGACTGCTCTGTGAAGCACTGAGACAGCACTGTGCTGTTAACCTTCACCTTTACACCGATACAGTTGTGTGGATGCAAGTGTCAATAGAGGATGTGGGAGCAGAGTGCTCAGCAGAGGAAGGCTGTGATGGCCTGGATGTGGTTGGCACATTGGTGGCTCAAGTCCCCATACCAGCGAGCGTTGCCTGTAAGAGCTGGGGCTGGAGGAGGCTTGCTCTCAGGCAGAGGGGTGTGGCGTGAGCCACTGTAGGTGAAGCGAGCTTAATTTGTTCCTTCTCTGGCTATCGTACAAACGCTAAGCCGCACGGGAAGGAGTGCCTTGTGCATGCCTAGAAGGCCGTTCTAGCCGCGGCACGGGAGGAGGCAGCAGCCCCTTCTCGCTGCGGAGGCGGGCTCAGCCTGAGCATCCCCCGGTCAGGACTGGGGAGGAATGCGCTCCTCCCGCCGCACCGCCAGGTGGCGCCCACCCCCTCCCGCGGTCGGCGCGGCCCGGCTGGCAGGCAGCGGCGGAGCGGGGCGGGATGACGTGTCTGTTCCCGATGTTGGGCATTATCTAGCGGCCTTGCCCACGCAGAGCCCCGTGGGCCGGCCGCCGCTGTGCCTTTGGGGATGGTGGCTGGGGTCGAGCGGAGGAATTTGCAGGCTTAAACACTGTAGTAGAAATACGCCATTCAGGAAGGGAGGAATGTGTGTTTCAACAAAGCCTTTTCTGGGAAAAGCTTTAAAGAAGAGGGAAGAGCGACCTTATCTCAGTGCCTGGGGATGGGGACCGCGTGCAGGTCCCTGCTCTGAGCTAAGGCTCTGCTCAGAATCAAAGCAGGAGCTGCAAACGCAGTGCCTTTCTTCCAAGGTTTCAATCAGCCTCAAGTGTCAAAAATGCAACCGAATTTCATATTGTATCAAAGTTTCAGTAATATATTTTGATCGTTCCTGTTTTTATGAAACACTGCTTGAATTGAGTGGTATTTGAAGCGATTTTTAATTTAGTAATCTAAATCTTTTCTGTAATCCATTCATCTGCTGGAGTCGTGTTAGTGCTTTGCAATATTAATGTCTGTTGTTAATCATTTTGTCCGAGATTAGAGGCTTGAACAAATTTCCTGGGCACCCAGGAAAACCCATGACTTCCAAATGGACTATGGGAAGTTGTTCCTTGTTGCCTTGTAGTTGGCTCACATGTAAAATGGTAAGCATGACATTTTATCCGTGAGAGAGGTCAAGAACTGTAGGTGAAATATGATTGTAAATCCTCGTATTTAGGAGGATGAGTTGGCTTCATACTTTCTAGAGTAACAGAATGAAGCTCTACCCTTCGGTGGTCACTGATCCTGAAGTAGTTCGTATGTACAGAAATCTACACAGAGGCTATCCAAGCTTGTAAAGTGTCAGATGGGGTGAGCTCACTAAGTATGTGCAAGATTCTAGAAGTACTGCAGACAGTTCTTGTCTTCATTTCACTGATTACACTGAAATTTTCATCTTTCTGAATGGAAGTGATCACGCATTAAACTGCTGCAGAATGGTATTTATAAAAATCATTGACTACTTCTCACTACTTCAGAGGAAAAAAAAAATGTTATTTATCTATATGGTTTTTCACCACTGAAGCATTCAGCTTGAAAAATCCTTTGATCATTATACCGTGTAAGAACATAAGTGATCATGGCTGTATCATTTCTGCAACAGTAGATTAAACAGCCTCTTGTTTTTACGGGATTTGTATAATGAGAACAAGGGTGGTGATAATAGTTTTCAATTAAAATACAACTAATTTTGTAACTTGCTAAGCAGCTTGCACAGTTTTCAGGCTGAATTTATTACATTCTTGCTTATAGACACATGAAAAATTTATCTGAAAGCTTTTAACAGAGCCTATACACCCTTCTATAGTAACTCCTAGTGATAAGTAGTAGAAACCTCAGCCTTAGTGAAGAACATTTCCACTGTTCCTACTAAAACATAAATTTGCATGTGGTTAACATGCATGCTTAGCTATGCATGCTATAATTTGTCATTTTCTGTGACTCTCACTAAGTCTCGAGACTTCGAAGACCAGATTTTAACATTATGGACACTGATCTAGAATTCTCAGTTCCTTATTTTATACTGTGCTTTAGCAGCACATCTGTACTTATTTTATTGGGCATAAATGAGAAATTGCAAAAAGGAGGAAACGAACTTGGCTTTATTAAAATATACTCGCATCTCTTGTTTTCCTGTTATTAATCTTCCTTTGGTAACATTTAACTCTGACCTTTCAGAATGCAGAGAAGTGCTTTTGTGCTTTTTTTGTGTGTGTGTATGCAAATAGGTTCTTCACAACTTGAAATGTTCTCTGGCGTGCTTTCACAAACACTTAGCAAAGTTGCAAGTTTTGGTACCTCTGTATTCAGTTAGGAAGCTCACAGGCACAAATGTTAGGACAAAGCCTCCTAAATTCAGTTTCCAATTTTGTTATCATACAGCTGTACAAATTCCACAATTAGCAGGCATTCCTTTGGGCTGGTTGTTACAGCCTTTTCACAGGTGGGAAAACAAGTTTGGGAAAATCACAAGGGTCTGGTGAGAAGAAAGTCAGCATCTGAAGTAGGATACAGGTCTGCTGTAAGCAGAGTTTTAGCTTCTGTATGTCAGCTGTTTTTCTTAGCTCAGGGCAAATTGTTTAGTCAGTATCTCCTTTCTTACCTGTAAAGAACAACAACTACAACAACAAAAAAGGTGATTGAAAGGCAGTATCACTTGCTTGTTTAATATAAAACAGCTCCTCTGCCTTGTATGTGGAGATACCTGAGGAATACCTCATGGTAAGCTGTAAGCTAACACATTATATAACGCTGAGTTCAAGTGCAGAAAGTTTCAGTACAATCCATGTATTTTTCATATGTGGCTCTGTCCTCAAGTTTCAAATATACACACATAGAAGCCAAAGTTGAAGAAATTTTTTTTTGGAGCCTTCATGCTGAGAAACTTATTCAACCTTTCCAGCAGTTTAGAAAGCCATTCCTTTGAAAGTTAAAGGAGGTCGCAGTTGTGTTGACGTTACTGAAGTTGTTAATCATTGCGTTTCTTTCTGTTGTGAACTAGAGCACTGCACTCTCAGACCCTGCATATTGCTCACTGGTGAACTAGATGACTTTCTTCAACAGCTGTCCTCTCGTTTTTTACCACCTTACACTGTGTCCCTAGCATCTAAAACTTTTCTTAGTATGCCATCTCTGGAGGGTTGCCTGATGTGTGGATAGACTGCTAAGGATGAATTGGGAACACTGTCATGAGATGCACGTTTTGAATTTAGCTACCTGCTGAATGTGTGTCTGCCAGTTTAGTAGCTCTGTGAAAGATTCAGTATCATACATATCCTAGGAGAGCTGTCATAGCCTGTCCCTGCTTCATTTTGGTTGTGCGGCATGTGTAATTTCATAAATAAACATTTATTCACAGAATATAAATTTGGCTGAATCATTCCGCATATGTGAATCATTTATTCTTGAACAGAGTAACATTCAGTATTCAGTAACTTAAATATTATATAACCACTTCAAAACTTGTCCATTTGAAGGAAAAAAGAAAACACAATTTTCTTTTGGCTTCCTTCCTTCATTTCCGTAGCAACCTTTTCTATTGTGATTCTACTTTGAAACACAAAAACAGCAGCTCCATTTTATTCAGCAGAGCTTTAGCTCGTGTTTATCAAAGGCACGGTGGGGGGAAAAAAATAACCTTTTACTGCCTTTTGCTTCTGCTGTCCTTTAGAGTTAACACAGCTCTGAAAAAGGACTCAAATTATGTCATGTACATCACCAGAACTGATAACTGAATTGTTGCCATTTACAATGTAGGAACAAACTCACTGGTAGCTGAAACAGCAAGTGTCACTGAGTCACAGTAGGAACATCTGTTTGTATGTCCACCCTCACTGGTGCTGTCAGCAATTTATAACAAAGTAACTATCTCTTATGATTTGCAGAGTGCAGGCTGAGCTTCCATGCTCTGTAAATGATTCTGTTTAATTGCAAGTCAGTAAATGCTAAATTACTAGAAGCAGGGAGCTTTATGATGACTCTGGGGTCTGTTTTGCAAATGCAGCTGTCCAAGACTAACTCGTGTTTGCAGATGTACTCATCTGTTTGAGTTTGCACCCGCAGGGATTTGTATTAGCACAGGAGCAATTGCATAAAAAGACTAGTCCTAGATTTCATGCAGCCTTTTCTGCTGTGGGATGAGGAAAGCTTGTATTTCAGTAGCAGAAATGTGACTTGTCCATACAAGTAACAGTGACCTCTGAAGCAGGTGTTAGGGTAACAGGAGGAGGAACTTAAGTATCTGAGTGTTTAAATACACATTTGTCTGTTATGTTTTTATTCTTTTTAATTCAGGTGTTTGAGCAATTAACAAACAGTTAGGAAATGACCCTATGTTAACAAGCTCTATGGTTCTGAATGTTTTGCCATCAGTTTAATCTAACAGAGGGGGAAAAGCTGGGTAAACTCAAGAATAAGAGATGTTCCCTTCAGGATTTCTCTGTGCATACCCCCAGTAGGCATATACAAGGCCTCATGTCTCCATCTTTTTTGGAATATTGGCACAAAAAAGCAACCTGTCTATCAGTTGGCCTCACCCAGCAGGTTCTCACGTTATCTGTTGACTATTGTTTTTTCTCTCTGGCTAGTAAACTTAATGACTGCCTAGGCAAGACTGCTGTTTAGCTCTAACTGGACCAAAGCGTAACATTAGAGAAAAAGACCTTTAAAATTGCAGTAGGCTTATACATCGTTCAGTTTTCCAGGAGCCTGACTTGGCTTTTACTATCTCTTCCCAGGCATACTAAGGGTCTTCCTCTCTGTAATTCATCGTATGGAAGATTCTGATTTCTCAGTCTCAAAACAAAATCTCTCTCCCACTTTCTTTTGGGTTTAATTCTTCAAAGAATCTTGAATCTCTGGCTTCCTGCACTTGCCACCAGGACTGCTTATCTCTTGGAAAGAAAAGATTTGTCTTTCACATGTTCTGTGGGGAGAAAAAAAAAAAAGGCTCTTGCCCTAAGTTTCAGGTGTATAGTAAAGAATGTTGATCTAATCCCGCTTTCATTTTTAAGCCTGATTGTCCTACTGTTGTATTGATTCAATATCTACATACAGTAACCATCACAGTAAATCAGTGCAGGAGATTCAGGATTCACACACAGCTTTAAGTCCATTAGGGAGGAGAAGTCTGATCTCTGAGTCAAAAGAAGTAAATGAAAGAAGCAAAATGAGACGTTATTGGCATTTATTCTCAAGAACAAGACAACATAGGAAAGGCATACAGAGCTACGCAGCAACACTTTGCAATTTGCTTGGTCTGTGATCTGCTTCCCTGATACCTTTCAGGATGAACATAGGATTTCAAGAATGTAGGTGATTAAAGATCAGGTCTGTATGAGGCTAAAAGGGATTTTGTGCATGTAAGTCTTTTCTGGACAGTTTGGGCTGTCATATGATGCTTTATTTTTTTTCATTTTATAATAAAGGAAGTCTGGAACATAGCAGTTTCTGTGAACTAAACTGTATGTCTGCTGTGGCATTGCTGGGCTTGGAAAAGTGCGCTAGGCCAGATGCATGTCTAATGTGGCTACACTCAACGATCCTGAAAATAGGATGTGGTTTGATCCAAAGTGAGAGATATTAGCTTAATTTTCCATCTGCAAAAGAGTTCTGCTGTTGTTTACATTACTTCTCTCAACCCTTCTCGGCCTGAACACTGATACAGTTCTTAGCACCTAGAGGGTCATTTGTCCCCTCTCAATACAGGGTATCTCTCTGCAGCCTCTCAGGTCTCTGAGAGTCCCATCTGTTCTCTCTTTACCTCTGCAAACCTTGGCACTCTACTCGCTATTCTTTTTGGCCAAGAAGTTCTGGATGTGGCTCCCAGCAGGGCCATTTGACACTGCTGTTGAGTCAGGCAAAGGGCTGAATACAAAACATGTGCTGCTCCTTGTTACACAAGCTATGCTTCCTGCTTCCCATTGCCCAGCAAAGCTTGCAATGCAGCTTCTGTTTCATGAAAACATCTGACAAAAAATAGTCTGTTATCAACTTACAACGTTAAAGATGGTCTTTAAACCATACAACTGTCCCAGAGTTGTACTTGGTAGATGCTCAGCTGCTTCAGTAAGATGGAGCCTGATGTGGTGTTGTGCAATCAACTTTAGGAGGCAGGAGTAGGTAAAGAACTGGAAAATGTTTTTTTAATTCCACTAAGCAGTTACCTATTATATGATGACTGTTATCCAAAACTAGTATAGTCCTTATTCCTGAAATAATATGATATCATATTACCGTGCATACCATGAATATTAAAAATTGGATTGTACGTGGACATATAGAGGAGAAAGAACAGGCGTGCAGGAAAAATGCATTGTGCAAGAGCGCTGAGAGCAGTATTGTGCTTTGGAAAGTATAATTTACTACCTGGAAACTTGAAGCTTTTTAAAAGTTAAAAAAAAAAATCTTTATTTCATTATAAACAGGGTGGTTTATGTGTCTTAGAAAGACAGCAAGGAACTCATGATTGGTATATGAAGCCTCCAAGGTCTTCGTGGTCTGGATAGACAGAGGCGGGTTTGTGGCTGCCTTTCAGAATGCCAAAGAACTGAAGTTGTTTTTGCAAGCAAGACTGCATACAATAATCAAAGTTTAGTCCTTGTACAGCGATTTGGAGTTTGCAGGAAGTGAGCACTCCTTCTGCTCAGCCCAGTGAAGGGACAGAACTGCCACAAGTCAATTTGGTGCAAGGAAGGGAGAAGAATATTTCAGTGAGATTCAGGAGAAGATCCAAAAGACGGAGGCTGAGGCTTGAAGGGGCTATGTGGAGTAGAGCAGTGAAGGCTGATGCTTGCGGGGGGGGGGGGAGGGGGGGAACAACCAGCAATGAGACTTTGAAACAAGATTATGAATGATATGGATAGGAACACTGCATAGAATGCGAGAGAGCTCTCTGCAAGATGCTCAGCCATGAAATTGAGAACAGCTGACATTTGCAGCTGGCTGGGTTACCATGGCAAACTTTCTTCCTTATATCCAACTAAATAAATAGTGGAAGCTTGTCTCATAGGGAGTATTCATATTATTTTTATATTTGCTAGGTAAAGAAAGAAAGGAATATTAAATGAAACAGTTTCTTCAGCAAGAATCTCAGCAAAGTTTGCGAACTACACTGGCAGACATATAGGCACAATAATGTCATTGACAAGATTTTTTTTTTCCCTGCAAAAGCAATTGACTGTACACTGTTGTATTCTTTACCAAGTTCGATCATTTTAATGGTGCTACATAAATTCACATCTCAGATTCTGTTAAATCATTCCTGAACTTTGCAGTATTCTTGTTCTAAACTCATAGGTACAAGGAAAGTCTTTAATATTTTCCATTGTGTCAGGTGGGGCTGCCGCTCTTTAACAATCAGAGCTTTTGCTATGCCATTTCTCCTGCCAATGTCTGTGAATGCTGAATGAGCTAAATTTCATATTTTGGAGCCAAAATAAATGTTTCTGCCTCTTACTGCTTGGTATTAGTTTGATTCCACTCTAAGCTACAGTAAAGATGTTCCTGGAAAACAAAATCATTGGCTTATAAACATCCTTCAGAATACGTTAGAAAGCTGGATGTATTCTGACCATCAAGACTGCGGGATTTAAGTGAGAGAAGATCAAGAAGGTTTCTACAATGTGTGTTTGTAGATACTGACATGCTGGGAACAATTTATTTTAGCTGCCTTAAAATATGGGCAATTAGTCTAGCTCCCTATATGGGCTTTTCCTGTTGCTAGTACGGGAAGATCAGCAGTTCCAGAGAAGGCAATCATTCCACTTACCTTTACTATCTATGCTGAGATCAGATGAATTTCCCTGTGGGGTTTGTCTCCCTTCAGTGGCTAGGGAGTAAGCCTACGCAATCAGCCAAGTCTAGGCACCTAAGTGACTTCAGTTTCTGTGATAAATCCACTTGGTTGTATATGCACAAATACAGGTACAAATACAAATGCAGGTACAAATACAGAACATGAAAAGCTTGGAGAGTGCGGAAAATGCAGAGCGGTGTGATGTAGGGCAGCACAGAAAATTTAGGGTTATGTACAGCACAGGGACAACATGCTGTCAACTGTGATTTGCCTCAGATTTCTCTCATTTCTGCAGCCTGGAACCTTGTCTCCCAAAGTAATGAGGATTATCTAACCACATCTGTACCCGCACACATTACTTTTGGTTGTTTCATGTGCTGTGTGTTGTAGAAAGTTTGTAAGTGTACATTACCAGTCATGCCCTAGATTCATGTTAAGTTACTGTGTGGTCACACTATCTATTTCAGAGAACGTGTTCTTGGGATATTACCGTGTTTTATGCAGACTATTTTGGGGTAGTTTGATGAAATGCTGAGGGTTTCTCAGATAAAAATTAATTGGTACAGGTTTGTGAGTAGAGAGATGAAAGAGAACCAAACTGATGGAAAATTAACCTTATATCTATAAAATTCATAATCTGAGAGAAGAATGGCATTGAGTTATCCGATATTTTTGGTTTCAATGGCGATGAAATGATAGAACAAGTTCACTAATCCCAATGTCGTGTTTCAAAATGGCATCAGGTCGTATTCAGAACTCACGTTAGAATCAGCAAGAGGGAGGCTACCCAAAGGGGGTTAAAACAGTGGGCACTAGGTAGGACTTGGTTATAGTTTATGCGAAAGGGAGGAAAAAAGGCTCATTGGCAAGATTTAAACACTTTGGCCAAGAAGATGTTTTGTAAAGTGAATTGATTATTGCAGAAATTCCTTGATAACCTACACTGAGGTAGCTATTTCACTCATCAGTATCAAAGGTATGGTTGGTAGCAGTACCTGTCTGACCCTGTTCTGCCCATCATAATACACCTTGTTTTATAACTTTGTCAAATTTGCACAGTTTAGGCAGAAGGTTTCTACGTCAGTTGTCTGCTCAAGCTGATTGTTTTGGAAAACTCAGCTCAGTCATTTCCAAAAATAAGACTAGTTGGTTCTGACCATCTTTAAAAACCTGTGGCAAACTTTTCCTTGAAAAGCTCTAGAGTGCCAATGCTTTAAGGCACAGGTGTAGCATTTTCTGGGGCAATGAGGCTGAAAGCATTGAGGAAAAGCTGTATGTCAATAGGACTTCTTGCTTTACTCAACACTGAGTACAGGTGGTCAGGCTATAAACCTCCAAGAAAGCACCTTTTGCACGGGCTCTGAAAAGACCTGCTTGAATTTAAGTGGAATATTCAAAAAGTCTCTCTCAGTACAGGCTTTTTGGACCTTGGGGGTTGTCAAGACTATGTATAGTAACCTAAGTTGTTATTTTATGTGTTTCTGTTTGAGTAGGAGACCTGGGGTGGAGTAACCATGTGTGTCAGTACAGGTTAGGGGCTGACCTGCTGGAGAGGAGCTCTGCAGAGAAGGACGTGGGGGTCCTGGAGGACAGCAGGATGGCCATGAGCCAGCAGTGTGTCCTTGTGGCCAAGAAAGCCAATGGTTGCCTGCGGTGTATAAAAAGAGAATGGCTGGGAGGCTAAGGGAGGTGATCCTCCCCTTCTACTCTGCCTTATGAGTCCACATATGGATAACTGGATAACTCTGTCCAGTTCTGAGCTCCTCAGTTCAAGAAAGGCAGGGCACTACTGTAGAGAGTCCAGTAGAGGGCTGGAAAGAAGAGTAAGGGCCTGGAGCATCTCATGGATTACAAGAAAAGGCTGAAAGACCTGGGACTGTTCAGCCTCGAGGAGAGAAGACTGAGATGCTTGTAGTGCTTATAAATATCTAATGGGTGGCAGCTGAGTGGATGGGGCCAGGCTCCTTTCAGCGACAGAACAAGGGGCAACAGGCACAAACTGGAACACAGGAAGTTCTGTGTGAATGTAAGGAAAGTACTAGTTTAAGGATTACAGAGCACTGGCACAGGCTGCCCAGAGAGGCTGTGGAGTCTCCTTCCCTGGTGATATTTGAAACCCTCCTGGATGCTTTCCTGCATAGCCTGCTGCAAGGAACCTGCTTTAGTGGGAGGACTGCACTAGATGATCTCTTGACGTTCCTTCCAACCCCTGCAGTTCTGTGGTTCTGTGATTCTTCCCCTCCTAGAATGCTGTAGGGCTGCACTCCTTGTTAGTAAGGATGTTGTGCCTGCTTGCTTTTCCATCACCCTAGCTGCTGGCTCTCCTTTCTTATGAAGTAGCATCGCTCTTGGTACTCCCTAACAGTTCAGAAAAGTCTTCAGATGACTGCGCATCATGGAGAATGTTAAATAGCACTTAAGTAAACACATTCAGATACCGTGGTGATACTAATACCAGATTCTCAATATTACTCTATGCTCAGCAGCAACTACCTGTGAAATGCATTAACTTTTCTGATTTTTCTTCTACTGTGGCATAGCAATCCTAACAGAAATCCAAAGTCTTATTTTCCTGTACAGTATTAATGTTTATAACGCTATAAGAATGCATAGTAATCTAAGTAGTTATTTTGTTATGTTTAATTTGCTATCCTCAGCAGGATAGATTTTCTTCAGATAACTGTAGAACAACACCAGAAATACAGAAGAAAAAATGGAGAAAAAAAAAAAACAAAAAACAACAGCACCAGCTTAAATAGAGTAGGAAAGTGAATCCATAAATAAAGCCTTAACATGGTTTGTGCTATGCCATTGGTTAAAGCACATGAGACTGGAGCTCATTATGCTAAATGGTGTTTGTTCCTAAGTAAAGAAATTTGATTTCAGTAAATGGAAGAGGAGGTAGGAGAGAAAAAAATAGAGAAGAGGGAAAAGCAAAGACATGTGAAATAATCCACATCAGGCCAGCTGAGAACCAAATTATAATCCAGGTTTTCTGGCTCACATGTGGATAATTCTGGCAACAGTCAAAGACGTGAAGAATGCCCTTACCTGAAATATCAGCAATCTCCAGGTGGTCTTTGACCTTAGCATTCTGAGTTAGCTACTTTTTGGTAGGGCAGAAGAGGAGTCTGGTTTGAGGGAAAGGTGCGGGGGGCTGGGGTGTCTTTGAGATCAAGATGCAGACCATAAAGTTACATTCTTTTCACTGCTGGGTAACCCCTTTGGCTTGATTTGGGACTTCATTACTGTAGTTTTACACTAGTGTAGTCGTGGCAGTAACACTAGCAAAGAACTGGAATTAAGCCTTGGCAGATGAAGAAGGATTGTTGTAAGCATTTATCCTACTATTTTAGGGGTGAAATAGTATGTTTTCTGTAAATTTATCACATTGACACTTGCTTTACTGCTTGAAACAGATATTTTTTTCAAGTCCTGTTCAGGAATGTAGATGTCACTACTGTGTGTCAGCATTCATAAACTTGACTTCAGTAGAAACACAATACAGTGTTTATGTCCAATAAATATGAATGGAGTGCCCAAAGCAATAATATTTGGAAAGAATCCTAATATTGTACGTTCTTATTCTAGCGCATGGAAGTCATTTGTTTCTGGCAGTACATTATTTGATTGCTATATGCAGTAACCTACATTTGACATAAAAAGATAAAATCTTATTAATAAATCCAGAGCACACTGCTCTATTGCTCTTGCACAGTTTGTGTCAACAAGTGCATAGCTGATCTACGTAATAAAAAACCTCACCACTGCTATATGCTAGTTTTCTTGGTCAACATTTGACATTCAGATGGCCAGTGCTTTTCTGAGTATTGGCAGAGTGACTACTTACATCAGGTACACTGACTTATAACGTAGCAAGAAGAGAATGTAAAGTTGTGTGGTGTGGCATGCACTATTTACAGACTGGGGATATTATTTCAAATGGGAACACTCGGAAAGAGTTGCACAGCTCCTCCCAAATGAGTGCCAGTGACACTTTTTTTTTTTTTTTTCAAACTTAGTTCTGTATTTATTGTATGTATATTGGAGAAACTGCCCCAGGATGCGCTGAAAATTTGGTTTTGCACTTTAAAATATATTTAGAAGAAAACAGGATAGCAGTGGCATTAAAATGAAGTACTAGATTGGATTCGATATTTAACTGTATGTGGATTTGGGCCACTCAATTTAGAGGCACGACTCACCAGACTTGAATCTTCTACCACATGGAAAATTCAAATCTAGTTCCATATTGTCTGGCCAAGGCCCAGGCCTTTAATGCAATGCATGTAAGCACATGCTTAAAAGAGAAGGGCAGAGGACTAGAGGAAGACCCTGTTTTGCTACATCAGGGATATTTGAGGTAATTCAAGTGGAGGGCCACAAATTTACAGCAGCATAACTAAGTGAAGAATATGGGCTATGGTCTCTAGGGTGTTAAAAAGAAATGAGGGCAGTCTCTTGAAAGCTCTTTCAGCATTGAAGCTGTTGAAATTATATAACATTTAATAATCCCTTCTTTATTTTCAGACATATTTGTTAGGTCCAGGAATTATTATTTCTTCTTGGCAACAGTAAATCCATCATTCTCTAATTTCCCCACCTTGGAAATTGCATTTTTTATTTTACAGTTGGCATCACCCTCAAAAGAAAACAAACAAGCTGCTAGTCAGTGAAAGAAAGGAAAAGAAACATTAAAGAAAGGAAAAGAAAAAAAAAACTTCAAATCATGTTTAGCCCCATCTGGCCTTAGAAAAACATGGAAATGGGTGATCAAGTACATTTTCCAGCATGGGCTGCCTTTCAAGGGAAACAAAATGTGGATATTTCTATGTCTAGACCACAGAAGAAAAAAAATACTTCAGTGCTAATTAACCCATCAAAAGCTTACAAACCTTGAGTGGTGCTCAGCAACACATGTAGAGATGTTAGAAGATTTAAGCTGCCAAAGGAAGTGTGGGAGACTACAGCCTGAGATCAGGAGATCTGGGTCCTACTGCTTACTCTTCCTGCAACTTGCTCTTTTTTTGGGTTGCTTCAGTAACTCACCTTATTGCCGCCTCATTTTCCCTCACTGAAAAATGGGGTTGTGATAGTACTTTCTCTCTGAGAGCTCTCCAGTATCAGGAGATGAGAAATACTATGAAGCAAGTGCTCAGTCTTGCTTTCCTGCATGGTATATTATTTATCTGGCCATTGTCTAGGTAGAAATCGCACTCTCCAAAGTTACATGCCAGATATTGTCAGCCACTGAGTAAGCGCTCATTTAGGGACAGCAATACTGCTGAATGACCATCTATAGCTGAAAGTAGTGTAAGAGATCAGTGAGAAATGCGTACTGTGAACATGCCTTTAAAAAATAGTTTCAGGATAAATGGAAATGAATAAGTAGAATGTTTCATGCAAGCACATGCTGCCTTTTATTCTTCCCAAACTTCTTAGCCCATCTCTATGACCACCTGCCATTCTGATTCTGTTGATTGTGAACAAAGTGGAAATCATTCCCATACGCCTATGTTTTGTGTTAAACAAATACCCTCTGGAAGACAGAAAAATCCCTATTAGTTGCGTTAAATAAAATCCAGGCCTACCTGGATCTGGAAAATAAAAGAAGGTGATTGACTAGTATTTGCTTTCTTACCTCCTGCTGTCTTGTCAGCTCCCTCTTATACCTTCGTAACTCTCCTGCTGGTCTTTTACCACAGCTGCCAGCTCAAACCTATCTGTACTAATTTAGCTGTCTGTATTACTCCCTCTCTCATCTGTAAACAGACATTCCTCATCTCTTCACATGCCATCTGCCATCGATCGGAGCTTTCACAAACCGGAGATTTCAGAAACTGCTCAGGAAGGAAGAAAAGTTGATGAAGGGTTTTTTGGTGATGGCTAACGAGAGCTCTGTGTTAGAGATTGGCACCTCTGTACCTGGCTGAGAACAGCTGTATGGGATCAAAGCTTTCCTGTCCTTCTGGATGGGCTGTTCTCTGTACAGCAAAGCACAATGGTGACTGTGGTACCTCCTTACCAGAGTTCGTAGGAAGAGGAGTAGGAATGGGAAAATAAGTGCTAGAGCAGTCAGAAGAAAGGGATAGAATTTGTGCAGTCTTTCAGATTGTGATTTCTGGAATTTGGCATTTCTTCCATTCCAATTTCACACCAATAAATCAGCTCACTGCCTTGCTTAGCATCTATCTAGCTGATGTTTGGGTTGTCACCCACTGACTAGTAGCATAAGGAGTGCCCAAATAAAACTTCATAGCCCACCGGGTTGAGATGCTAGTTCAGGGAGAACTTTATGGCTTAAACATATAAATAGACGAATTAACATTGGTATGACAAGCTTCAAGGCTTGCCTGATAGGTTTCCTCACCATACTTCTCTCAGCATTTTGCCTCAGCATTACTCTTTTTTTTTTTTCCTCTCTGACTACATAAAGCATATTTTCATCCTTCATCTTGCATCATTTAAATCATTAGGATTATCGAATCACAGAATCATAGAATAGATTGTGTTGGAAGGGACCTTAAAGATCATCTTGTTACAACCTCCTCCCATGGGCAGAGCTGCCAACACTAGATCAGGCTGCCCAAGCCCTCATCCAGCCTTGCCTTGAACACCTCAATGATGGGGCATCCACAGCTTCTCTGGACAGCCTGTGCCAGTGCCTTATCAACCCTGAATGAAGAAGTTCTGCCTAACATCTAAATCTCCCCTCTTTTACTTTAAAGTCATTATCCCTTGTCCTGTCACTATCAGATCATGCAAATATTCTATCTTCCTCCTGTTTTTAAGCCCCCTCAAGTACTGGAAGGCCCCACTGTGGTGCCCGTGGAGCCTTCTCCAAACTAAACAAGCCAAGCTCACCCTGTCTTTGTAGGAGAGGAGCTCCAGCCCTCCCATCTTTGTGGTCCTTTTCTGGATCTGCTCCAACAGCTCGATGTCTTTCTTGTGCTGAGGGCCCAGGGCCTGGATGCACTGCTCCAGATGGGACCTCACAAGAGCAGACTAGAGGGAAATAATCACCTTCTACACCCTGCTGGCCACGCCACTTTTAATGTAGTCCAGGCAGTTGGCCTTCCAGAGTGCAAGCCCACACTGCTGGCTCATGTCCAGCTTCACATCACCCAGAACACCCAAATCCTTTTCCCCAGGGCTGCTCTCAGTGAGTCCTCCCAGTCTCCACACACATCTGAGATTGCCTCAACCCAAGAGCAGCACCTTGCACTTGGCCTTGTTGGACCTCATTAGGTTCATGTATGTTCTCATTCATTCTCGCTCTGGATATCATCTATCCCTTCCTGTACCTGTGTCTGCTTCTACTCATCTTTGTCACAGGATCAGAGAATTGTACTAGGTAGCTGATGTTGGTCCACACTGGAGGTCTCCAAATCTACAATCTCTCTGGGCACCTGTCCAACTTTTGACTGTTCTTACAGTGAAGAAGATTTAAATGGAACTTTATAATCTGTGCTCATCAATTCTTGTTCTGTCAGTGCACACCCCCTGGGAAGGGTCTGGTTCCATCTTTTTGACTTCTTTCCCTTGGATATTTCTACACACTGATAATATCACACCTTTTCTTTGCTTGAGACCCACCTGCTTCTTTTTATTCCCTCATTAGGTTATCATAGCAAATGTTAGGCATTGTAAGGGCTACTCCAGTGAAAAAGCCCTAAGAAGTTCCTGGCTGTCTACAAGATGAGATAAACCTTGCGTCTGTCTGTGTCTGGGAGACAAATGCCCCAAAGCTGGGAAATGTCAGAGGAAGAAATAGGCTGAGCACAGGCAACAACTCTCTCTTGGAATTCTCTTGTCAGTGGTGACAGGGAATTGAACTCAGTATTCAGCTCTGTGTTGGCCTGATGCTGGAAAAAAAGGAAAGCAGTGCCAGAAAAATGTCTTCTCTGGAGAAAATGAGCTCTAAACAAAAACATGAGCAGTTTAGAGAGGAATCAAGTCAGGTATCTTCTTAATTCTTGGCTGAAAGAAGAGTGATACGTGCATTGTTGTTTTCACAGAGCAGGTTTGGATAGCTACCTGGATGGTGACAGAAAGTTGAATTTAATTTGGAGGACAGAGAACCTAGAAAATACTTCTGTGTGACAAAAAACTGAAGAGAGAAAATGCGGCATTACAGGATGCAGAGCTCTTAGGTGCGACAAGGAATCATAACCCAACATGCAAAGTTTGAGTTTAGCTATACGTCTGTTGCTGTAACATATATCAACATTTCTTCTCTATCTCCAGTTTTAAGATCTGAGAGTTATTTGCCCTTTTCAAAGACTTTGTGAGTTCATAGGAGTGAAACCTCTAAATCATATCCTGCAGATAGTCATGCCAGCAATGTGAACTCTGAAGGATACAGTGATAGGGGAAGTCAAGTCAACTGGCTATTTGAAACTGGTAAGCAGATTTTTAAAAACATGCTAAGATTTGATAATGTGAAGGAAACTTGTTTGAATTTGGAGGCTTTGTTATAATTTATTGTAACTTCTGAGTCAAAGACAGCACGCCAGCATGTTAAACGAAACCTACAGAAAGCCAGACTGTCAAATTAATGATGATTTGTTACCTGTGATCTTACAAAACTGAAATTAAAGAAAATAGAAGACTTTCAGCAGTCCAGCTGTGTGTTCTGCTTTGGTCATTCAGGAAAGTAACTTTTGTTCTTATCATTCTAAAAGCATTTTCTTGTCTGAAAGGGGAACATTTCTGTTAGATTAAGATTCCATTGTATAATTTAATAGGGTTTTTTTCTTGAAAATTGAAATATTTTGTTATTCTTGTTAGATAGATGGTCTTTCCACTCTTCCACAAATACAGTGCATATGTATTTATAGTATGTATATGTTCCCAGTGTAAATCCTCACAAAGTAGGGTGCTCTGTTGAATAAAAATACTAACTTCAGCCCAGATTTCCTCATGGAGGACTATGCTAATGACTGGTTTTCAGTTTGATAGCTAAATATTTAAGAAGTCGGATCCAAACTGAATTTTCTATTTCTGCCCAATGTGAACAAATGACATTTTTGGTAGGTCAAATTAAATGCTCCATTTACGTTTTGGCATTCAACAAGAAGAGAGATAAGTGGAGATTAATGACTAGACTTGAGGAATGTGGACAAACCCAATGAGGAGACTTTGGGGCTATGAGATTAAAAAAAAAAAGCATGCTCTCCATTTTGCTGTTGCTTTACTTTTCACACAAATGTTCTAGAATGCAGCATGCTGTTAATGGTCAAAGGAAATCTTTTGTGCGCAGGAAATTATTTTCTCTTTCCAGTTTTTCTTCCAAAGAAAAGAAAGTAAACAAGAAAAGACAAACTGTGTCAGTCTAATATTTTAAAAATTTCCCGTGAAATGAAAAACAATTATTTGCCCGTTCCCACTAAGAAAGATTTTTATAATTTGAATGGAAGACGTTCTGGTCCACCAACCATCAGCAGTCATTTGTAATTTCCCAACTATGTATAGAAAGCTCATGTTTAATTTTAGGTTGATTCGAAGAAGCAGTACAAATGTCCACATTTGCTTTAATACGTTACTTCTTTTTACTAAAAAATATTGCACTGTGTTACATAATTATGCAGCATCATATCTATTAGTGTTTTACAGAACATGGTGCTATATTTTATCAGAATATATTTCTTCTTTTCTCTAAGCACTTAAATATTAAGCAGTAACAGTGAAATTAAGCAGACTACGTAAAAAGAAGATCATGGAAAGATATTCCATTTGATGGCAAAAAATGTATTTTGCTCATGTAGAGTCCTTCTGTTAAGTTACTGAAAAGGCAGGAAGTTTCTTTATTTCTTTCATGTATGAGCTCTGCTTGAAAATCCTCTTAGGGGTGTGTAGGTTTATAATTTCCTGAAAGATGAAAGCATATTACAGAAGAATTTGGAAAAGACAGCTTAGACAGCATTTAAATAGTTTGGTAGGTGGAATTATAATGTGGCGATTCCTCCTAATTCCACAGGAATCAAATTTCCTTAGGAGTAGGAATAGACAGGAGTAGAAATATTTCTAATATTTTTGTTTAAAAAGAATCCGAAATATGACACAGAAGTCATGATGCCCCCTGCTAGTTTTTCACCATTATTCAAAGGAAGCAAGAACTTCTGCAGGGACAGTACTGAAGAATGTAATGAATTGTGAGCAAATGTGTCTATCAAAATTCTCATCAGAAATGTTCAGATTCACACGTTTGTGTGGAAGGGTTATCTGCTCAGACAACAAGGTAAAGCTGTGTGAGACTCAGGCAACTATCATGGTAGGAGTAATGAAAACGTAAAGCACTAGTTATTTCAAACACAGTGTGACCAAGTTACAGGTCAATATAATGTCCTTAACTTGTTTTGTGGCATTAAAGGTATGCATAGTCTGTCAACAGACAAAATATATCAGTCTTGTGGAATTCAGAGTCCATCGCTAATAGAATTCCAGAATTCAACTGCACTGATGACAACATTTGTCCTCATATGTGCAGGCTGACAAAATCATACTGGAAACCACTGGTTATAAACTTCAATTCTTTGTGTAGAGCTGATTTTCTTCTCTCACATCTTTAATGGAGTGTTGCAGTTACTTTGTGAACTATTGAAGTTGAGTAGCCAACTTCTTTTCATTCCACAATAGGCTAGCATCTATACTTCTCTCATAATCTCCTTAGTGCTGATGTCTGTTCTTGAGCTTTTTTGCAGCCTATCATCACACTGTATAAAAGTCATTTATAAGTCACATTAACAGGGACCCCATTTTACAAGAAGCAGTCTGTCGTTAAGTTGTTGAGGATCAAAATGCTGCAAGGAATGTGGTTTGTGCTTTTCGCTTTTTTTGTTTTATGATGTTATTAATTTCCTTTGTGGTGTCTGGCAGAGGCTTAGAGGTTGATAGGATGTAGTCCTGTTGAAATGACTTTATGCCTGCAATGTTGTGGTCCAGGCATTTTACATCTCACCATATGACATCCAGCTGTTTCTTTCCCAGACACTCCCAGTCACAGACCCCATTCATTTTTCCTTTGTGACGTGTGACATTTGTGATAGAGTGACATTTGTGTGGGCAAAAAGTCCTTTACATAGCGTTGGCAGTGTAAAAACCACGATGATGTAGTTCATATGTAGCAGCCCTGCTGTGAAATGCTTTGGAAACATGCAGGTACTACAGTGGGATTTGACTACACTGTTTACCTCACTGATTGATAACGCTAATCACCTCACTGTTTGGGATCCGTGCCAGCCATTTTCTCTCTAGAGGAGAGGAAGACAATGTACAGAAGGACTGAAAGGACTGAACTAAAAATGACTGCTTCCATCTGGATGCCCTTGGTTTCTATAAGGGCACTCAGCTGATGTTGTTGCCACAATGGGCGCTGTGGAATCATCTGCATTAAGACAACTGCCTAGTTTTGAAGGAAATTATAAGCTTTGAATTTAATATTTAAAAGCATAAAAAGGCCCACTGCTTGTTGAGAAGAAGTTCTCAGATGGTTATTTATCATTTAGCATGCTAAATTGTACATCAGTGGTTTTGAAACTCTTGCCCCATTTTGAAGCATAGAAAAGCACATATTCCTGTTCCCCATTATCACATATCCTCTGGCACTGCTATTGATACTGCTTGAGTGCAGTGTGGTTGGTGCTCCTCTATCATGAGGAAAGACAGCTCAGGCTTCAAATGATTTATCACGTTTTCTCAGCAAACTGTTCTTTCTCCATCACCCTTGTGGGCTTTTTTTTGTAGACTCTCACTAACACTTGTCTTCTCTATTAAAAAAAAAACACAACAAAAAACAAATCAGAGTTCTGGGCTTCTTGGGGCAGCTAGAAGTCTTGATTAGATGTCAAAGAATGCGTGCAAAAGGATTTTTCCCTATAGGGAGAAGTCCTGATAAAAGTGCAATTATTTTTGTTCTTGTTATGACTGTGGGGAAAGATTCTTTTTGGGTCTCTTGGGGGGAATGAAACTGGTGAAATGGAAAAAGCAAATAAGATGAGATTTTTAAAAAAGGTCATGTTCCGTTAACGTTGGAGAAGCCAAAATAGGAATGTGGTCAGTCTGAGAAGATCTGTGGTTGAATTATCAAGGAAGGAAACTGGGCTCTAATACCTGCACAGAATCTAACAGAGGCTGTGGGTCTAATGGAGCCATCTAACATTTTGCTGTTCTCATGATACAGTGCCTCAGCTCTCGTGGTCTGTGAGCTGCCACATTTCTTGTATCCTGACAGGCTTTTTGGCTCATTTATTAGAGATGCCAAGTTGGCTGACTATGAAGCTGAATCAAAAAGACATGGACTATCTTGACTTCTTTGTGGGACATTTCTGAGCTTGTTTCTAGGATTTCTAGGTTGACCAATTGTAGATCTGCTAATGCTTCTGAAGAGTGTTGTGCCAAAATGGACTTGGGATGCAAAACATCTGACAGAATTGGAATTTTCTTAAAATCTGGTTGTTTTTAATTTGGGATTTGTTTAGTTCTGGACTTTATTAGAATATCAAATGAAGTTTCTAGCTGTTACTTCCAAAATTCAAAGTATGACATTGGGTGATAATTTTGCAAGATAAATCCATATAAAATAATAATTAATGTAAAATAATCAGTAAAATAATAAATCTCATGTGCTCTTAATTCTTTTCAATTCACAACAGTGTATTTAAAAATCTCTCGCTTTAAGTATACTTAAATGTGCAAGAGTGTTAATGATATTTGTCTGACTAACAGCTTACTTCACTTGGACATGGAATAAATGAAAATAGTTCTGTCCCAAGAAAAAATGGGTAGAACACAGACTGATCTGCTATCTGTTTTGCAACAGGATTTTACTAATAAGAAACAGGAGTAAGAATTACTCAGCGTTGCAAATTCAGAAGTATTTTATGGATAATCTTAATTCACATTGAAGTCTGCCCGTGACATCATTACACATTCATGGGAATTCATTGGTAAATAAAAGATTTATATTTGATTAAGCAAGCTGACAAGAATCTGGAAATACCTTTAATCATATTTTTAGATTTTCCATCATGCCATTACAGAATCACAGAAAGGCCAGGGTTGGAAGGGACCTCAAGGATCATGAATCTCCAGCCCCCCTGCTACACGTTTAATGCTAAACCAGGCTGCCCAGGGCCCCATCCAACCTGGCCTTGAACACCACCAGGGACGGGGCATCCACAACCTCTCTGGGCAGCCTGTTCCAGCACCTCACCACTCTCTGGGTAAAGAATTTCCCCCTGATGTCCAGCCTAAATCTCCCCTCCCTCAACTTAAAACCATTTCCCCTCGTCCTACATTATGGCAAATGAACTTGATTTTTCTTTCTGTAATTAATGCAGTTTGGGATAATTAAAAGCATACCAAAACCTATCATGGAAGCACTCAAACCTCACTTTTTTGATTGTCTGGCTCTGAAAGGGATTGAGGAGAACTCCCAGATCCAGAGTCTCTGTGTTCTGATGGAAGCTCACAGCACAGGTCATAACTATCATGGCTTATGTTCACTGCTGTTTATTTGAGGGCTGTTTTGATGATGTGTACTATTGAACCTATATGACTATTTTTATCCTGCTTTCCAGCAAAGATTGCCATTTGTGGCAAAATGTGAGTCTGACTGTACAGAAAGGCTTGTAGGTTACAGAAAAAGGCTATTACTTGAGAGGCTGACAGCAGGGAAGTTCTGGTAGGCAGAGCAGCCCTGGCATTAATTAGGTAGAACTCAGTGAAGGAAGGCAACCAAGCAGTGCACTCTGTGCATAAATCTGTAATTCAAAAAACAGTTCAGCACATGTTCTAGGCTGAGATTCAGGGCAGTTTATTGTATTCAAACCTTTTCCTCTCTCTTTGTCTATGCTGTTGTTAGATTGCATTCATCAACCACCACTAGAAAACAAGTGGTTAAGGTAATAAAATATCTTGGAGCAAGCTAACCTTGTAAAGGAACTACTGGTGCTTAGTCCCTGGGAGTGTTGAGAGAACAGAAAATTAGTGGTATGAAGGGTTGGAGGAAGACACAGGTAACTGTTGGGTATATTACTTCCTATTCAAGTTTTCAGTTGGATATCATATCAGGAATGTACTTCTTTGTTTGGCCAGAAGAGTCGTTTTTTCCTTCTACAAGTGGTTGTTGGCAGGTGAACCTGAAATCAAAAGAAAATGGAAGAAGCCAAGTACTTCATGTAGGAATCAAAAAACAGTGTTAGAGACACGTAGAGCATTATACAGTTACAAAACTTTTGCAGTATTGCTGTAATGCAGTAGAGAAAAATAAATGGTCCACACGGTTACCAACTCGATGTTTGATGTCAAAGTTTAGTGAAAGAAATGCAGTTATCCATCAGCGACCTGATTCTGCTTCCATTGAAGTCATATGGAGTTTTGCCAGTGGCTTTAGTAGGTGGAAGAACAGGATCTGGGTGGATATTTATGGGGAAAAGCCAGCACTTGAAAAGTTTTCTCAGCACATTATTGGATAAATGCCACTGTCTAAAGGGCAGTGGGTGGTCTGGAGAGGAGGAGTTTCAAAGAAAAGAGATTGAAAGTGGATTTGAGTAATTTTGAGGAAAAGGTTTTGAATATGAGCAATGACTAGTCTCTTGAGAGACATTGTATGTCTAGTCTTTCTAATGACCAGAGGCAGGTGGAGGGCCCTCCCTGTTGGAACAAAAATTCAGCCCAGGTTTGAGTTTTTAAGCGTGTTTCAGAAAGTGTTGGTATCAGAAATATGCACCAAATAAATGGAAGTGTACTTGAATAACCAAATGATGTTCACAGGTGTTAGCTGAACAAAATATACCTGAAGTAAGGATGTAGGAAGATAGGTACCTTGGAGACGCTTTTGTTCTTGTATCCTTGTTTTAGTTAAAGAAGCTTTCAACTCTTCACCTCACTGGCTCATAATGTCTTCTAATTAAATCAATCCACAGAGTGAACTGCACTCTGTGTTTCTGCATCTTCTGCCTCAGAACTGACAAATCACTGAGTTAGCTTCCTTGTTGTTGTGCCCAGGTCCATGTGCAAGAGCTATTGCAAAAATCAGGAAAGCTGACATCTTAACATCTTTCATTGTCAGTGGAAAGTGATGCTGTAGCTGTCAGTTGAGGATGGGGCACAGTCAGGAAAGGTGGTATGTGAGAATAATCCACATGAGGAACAAAGTGGAATAATGAGTTTAATTATTCAACTATTTTCATTGATTTCTACTGAGTGGCCTGCTGAGAACATCAGAACTGGTGGCATACAGATTTGGTTTTTTTCTACTTGCAAATGAGAATTGCCAAAAAAAAGATATGTATATAGCTCAAGGATTTATCAAAGCCACTTTATAGTTTTCTTGTCTGTGACATTAGTAGGATGCTTGCTGGATACTATACTCAAGATGCTATAAGTAAGGACTGAAAGACCTGAACAAGTCTAATCTTTATAGCACTGTTGTCACTGTCAAAGACAAATACAGAAAGTTCACTTGAGATTCTTTAGGAGAAATCATAGTCTATATGAGTCTATACAAGTATAGGCATCAACATCTACCCAATACCATAATGATGAGCATGGCAATAGATGGGTAGGAATGACAGCATGTGCACAGACATACTGACTCCTGGATCACCCAAGTTAGGTATATGGAAAGGTTAGCGCTGAGTGTACCAGAAACTTTGAGGAAGCAGAAAGACAGAGGCCATCTGGTATTGGAGAAGCCAGAAAAACTGACAAATTCAGTCAACTGTACCATTCTTCTCTCTAAATGCTTGGGTGCGTTCTGTCTCTACATCTCATTTGACAGAAAAGGGAAAATTCTCTCTTGTTTCTGCCGTTTTCTAATGTTTTCCTTTATTTCCTTCCATATGTTTGATTGATTTCAGACTATGTGCATCCACTGGAAAGGATTCAAGAGATGATCAAAGGACAGACAGAACAGGCACTGGTGCTCCGTTATCCTTTCCAGATTAAACTACTTAATGTTAGTGTGTATTATCACTTGCAGTTAGAGAGGGATACCAATTTTACATTCCTTACAGAAATACTATATAAGGCCACAAAGGTATTTGTTAACAGCAGAAACTTCTAATTGGCCTTTTGTATCCCTTTACAGCATTCATGGAAAGTGATGCAGTGGAGATTTATGTACCAGATGAGCTAAATTAAGTTACAGTGTAGTATCTCTGAATGACTTCTCACCCTTCATTGAATCAGTTGATCACCAATAACCATCCCTTTCTATTTATTTGCCAAGATTAGTTAACGTATTTGTCTGTTTTGTCATGGAAATTTGTCAGTTTGTCAGTGGTAAAGAACTTGCCTTTTTTTCTTAGCAAATGTTTAATTTTGACATGGATATTTATGCATCTCACCTACAAGCTAGAGATTGACCAGTATTAGATTGATGAGCCGTACAGCAAACTGGAAGGACGGGGATATTTATTTCTACCAGTGTCTCCCTTTGGGATTCTTTCAGAAACACACGTTTAAGCATGTCTATATATTCTCTAAGAAGAAATATCAACACCAATAGCATTTCAACCTCTTTTACATCCTGACAATCGTATGTGCCTTTCTAAGGTCTTAAGAACATTGGTTTCAAACTGTAGTCACTGTTTCATGCCACTTAATTGTTTTTCCAGTTTGCCTTGGTTAAACATAATGATAGCACTGTATGTGAATTGTAAATGAGCATTTACAGCTTTCATACTGTTTATGCAGCTTGTCAAAGTGCACCAGCTTGCAGTTCTGAATACAGTGTTAAAAATCTTACATTAAAGAATACGCACAGTGATTTTGCTGTGACACCTCTTAGCTGTCTAAGCTTAGATGCCCGACTACACCCACAGTTAAGGTGACAGCAAGAACACTGTATGTTTTTCACAAATGTGACTCCGTTCTGAAGCCATTTGCTCCATGGAAGGTTAGAGAGCTTTTGTGATTTTGCCTACAGCTTTACCACACTACTGATGTTTGCCTGTGGTGGAATCCCACTCGACTTCATTATCTGCAGGGCACAGAGAAGCTTTGGAAGGCAGAAGGCCACCCCTGCTGCTATTGTTGACGTCCTGGGCCATGCCATGCTTTGTTCACTGGCATAGAGGTGACTGCACAGATACCCAGCACTCATCCTCATGTTTTTTGAATTCTAATTCTTTACCAGATATCTTGCAAATGGTAGAGACGGCTATGCCAGTGCAGTTGCTACTTACTGGCAACCGCTGCATTGTCAATGGCTTCTGTACATCTTAATCCAAAGAGGCGTGCTATAAATAGAGTGGGTCTCATGTGGAGTAATTCACCTCTATACCAGTTGTGCAAAACTCTCCTTTCTGAACATGCAGTTTTACACAAACAATTTGAGGTGGATTCAAGGGAATGTTCAGAATATTGCTTTTAAAAAAATACTGTAGCCCAAAGATGCTAATTGGGACCATCTAGATCAATCACACTGTCATTTACTAATGAGAGAATACTTCCAAAATTTTGAAATAAAATATTTATTATCATTTTAATTCAAAGTGACAACATATTTTGAAATATAATTCAATTATCTTTAAAAAAAAACAGATAATGGAAACAAAGTTGATAATGGCTCAGGTCTTCTTTTCTTGCACTTGTGCTTAGTATTTGCAAAAATGAGTATTCTTCCAAAACTCTTCCCGGATGAACAAAATCTAGCAGCAGTGCATGCAGGAGAGAGCAGCCTGATAATTTAGGTATTTGTTAATTTTGTTAAGATCTAAATACTTGCAAACTACATGCAAATGACATTTCATCTAATCTAGTTTGTGCTTGCTTTAAAACAAAAAACAGTGAAACAAAGAATATCATGTTTAGGATAGGCACGGTTTTCTTTTAGAAATAAAATGTTAGAATTCAGGTATCTCAATAGAACTGTAAACTATTGAATTCACCTTATGTGGAGAACATTGTTGGAAAACACCATTGTAAAAGTAGATGTCTAGCTTTTGTGTTCTGCAACCATTCATTTATCTTGAGCAGTTGCTTTCAACACTCTTTGATTTATTGACCTTCTCATATCTAGACTGCATGCCTGTAAGGTTCCTTTTCATCTTTTGCATAATCCAGAGAAGATATTCAGTGGTCCCAAGTTCACAGTTTGAAAGTAAACAGAGTTTAATAGTAATACTTAGAGTGGTACTCAATTTAGTATGATGACTATGGGTACAGCCTGTCCTGAAGACAGTGTTGTGTGATAGTAATGAAAGTACTGCAGCTAACACAATGACATAATGACCTAAACTGTGGTCCCAAGTTCTTGTTTTTTCTTTGAAACCTCTTTTTCTATAAGAATTTTAGAGGTATGTATCCAGCATGTTTCCAGTGGAGAACTAAGCAAACATATCTCACTGCACATATTTGTTTTTTTTTTTTTGGTTCATATATAAAGCATATGGAGTTGGATTCATTGGTTTTGTTGTCTGGATAAATTCAGTGTATGTATCATTTTGTGAGCTCTGAGAGGGGGAGTTGCTGAGGGAAAACCATAGGCGTTATGGTGTAAATGTGTCCTTTAGAGTCATATACTGTGAAAAAATGACAGGTGCCAAACAGCAAGTTCCTTGGACCACATCTAGCTTTGAGCACATGAATAGGTTTTGGTACAGAGTGACTAATTTCAGGTTTTGCGTGGGAAGAAAAAAGTATTGAACGAGTAGTTCAAATTTGATTTCTAGCCTAGAATACTTACAGAAATGCCAAGCCTGCTAACGGTACCCCACCTTTAGTATTTGGCTGAAAACACTGATGAATACTGTGAGTAAGATGTTTTATGCCAAGCAAGCCAGACACAGCTGAAGTAAAAAGGAACTTTAGAATGGGTTAAGTGAAAACAGACACTAGTGCTGTTTCAGTATCTACTTCAGAGCCATGTGGTTCTTCAGGAATTGTAAGTAAGACAATGTATATGACCTGATTAAAGGAGTAATAACTTCAATACCTTTTTTTTTTTTTTTTTTACATGAAGATAAAAAAAAAAAATCTCATAAAAAAGAAACTTCACACACTTGATAAGGTGAGGGAAAAGCCTGTCATTCGAATAGAACTAAGATGACTTTCTATTGGGCTTCACAATGGTTTTGCTTTTTGCTTTTGTAATGAATTAAGTAAGAGGAAATTTGATTTGGATTTTCCAAGGTGCACTGCCAGAGACTTATGACAAAAACAGACTTTCAGGAACCCAACTGAAGGAGATACATAACATCAGATCTGTAGTACTTCCACGCTTTTACAGAGAGACCAGCATTTGTGGAACGCTCTGACAGGGAAACTACTGATGTATCCCATTCTGAGAGATTCAGTGATTATCTCTGAGAGGCAGACAAATGCCCAGGTGCCAGAACAAATTAACAAGCAAGCACAGCTTACACAGCAAGATGAATTCACCCTCGTTTTAAAAAAATTGTTTTCCTGGCCAAACAGTGCATAGAAACAGTTACATTTAGTCAATACTGAAGAATCATATGGAATGATGACTAGCACGTCTAAGGGCCTGTACTTACCTGTTTTTGTGGGGCTTATGTTGGCAGATGCATTTCCTCTGTTTTAGGTTCTGTGTTTTCAGGAAGCTCTAGGTGTAGCTGACTTGCAGTTGATGTTTGCCAAATGCTGCTCATGTGGCTCTTACTGGAATTATTCCTCTGCACTACTTGAACTGAGACAAGAGGCTTCTTAATGGCTTCTGGAGTAGAAGTTAAAGATTTACTGTTTTCTAGAAGGAAGTGGGTCAGCAAAGTTTTGCCCATCCAGAAGTCAGATGGTGCACAGGGGCTGCATCCTGCCTGTTGTTGGCTCCCTCCATATGAGTGAGATCCTTCACAACTTCCTGCATACAGAGGGAGCAGTCAGGTTTCTGAGGTGACTCACTCATCAACCCAATATGCCAGGGATGCTGCAGTGCTAAGAATGCAGAGCACCTCACCAGGATTTAAATTCCCCAGTACTGGTTGTCTGACTATGTGTCATGCTACTTAGGCTAAGTGCTGGGCACCAGAACAGAGGCTGCATTACAAATAAAAAATACTCTATCTGAAACATTCCCACAACATAGGGATTTTCCTAAAGTTTGTCACTGTTCCAGCATCTCTCAGGATGCTTGGTAGGCTTCATTAGTGTTAATAAGTCTGGTCTGTTTTTCCTTATCATCTACTGCATGTTGGAAGATTTCTTTGGGTTGTTTCTTTGTAATAATCCTTCAGTTGGTCAGGTTTAGGTTTCCCATGGCACCAGTTTTGGGCTCACATTTCTGTTTGCTGTATTTTTATCTTCTTTTGTGCATAAACAAAAAGATAAGGAACCGTTTAGTTCTGACAGATACTGAAAAATGTTGCAGATGCATTTTGTTCAAGACCCTAAATGAAAAGCCAGTGTGTATATTAGATTTCTGGGTTGGATGTACAGCTGTTAGGATAGAAATAATATTTGAGCTAGAGAGTCACAACTTACAGGTTTTCAATGACAAAAACTGAGCTGATAAACATGGCTGGTGCGTTGCCACTTTGTGACATTTTCTCCTAGACTGGAATTCTCTGAGGATTGATCTGATCTGAGGATTACTGCCAGCAACTAAAAACTGACTCACTCCTTGAATGCTTTTGCTTTTTAAAGTAATGGTCAGCATGGGATTTTTGAGCTTTTCACTAGATTTGTCTTTATTCTGTCATTCCTTATCTGTTTGGTTTTTGCTGTTTTTTTCCTGAATCTGGGCAGTCTTCGATTTCTTACTTGTGCTTGAGCTTAGAAGAGCCATACCATCCACAGAAATTGTATACTTGCATTGCTGCTGTGCATTGTTATTATGCTTGAGCGACGTATGCACTGAGTCATGATACTGCCTTTTATACAGCCTTTTATTTCATGCAAAACTGTTAAATGTTCCCCTTTCAAATTCAAGGTTTCCTAAGAGATCCCTTTATATGGCTCTATTTTCAGTTGAATTTACTTTGCCAAATTTGAACTGTTTATAGTGATATTTTCCATGTCTGTCTTAGCCTGATATTTTTTTTTTAATGTTTCAGATTAAAAGGTACAGATGTTTCCAAGAACAAGATTAGGGAAAACTGCATTGTTTTTCTCTATTGTTGATTAAAAAAGTCAACATAAGTCCTGAGTCCATCAGGAATCTCCAGAGTCTTTCAGTCTCTGGAGCGAAAATTTGAAGCATTAGGATGAAAGAAAAGCTATGAGGAGGAGGCATGAAGAAATGAGATGGAAATGAGCCCTAAGGGATCAAACAGTACATCTAAACAGTGCAAATGTTGTTTTGAACCCATGATTCCAAAAGTGCTACTTTTCCCTTGCTCTCAGCAATTAGTTTTGAGATACTTTGGAGAATGATTATTACTCTCTTTTAAGGCCATGCTGATTTCACTTGAGCACTCTTCATTCTGATTTTTCTTGTTTGTTTGATTGATTTTTATAATTCTTTGGATTATATTGAACATAGCTTAACTGTTCTTTCTTTTGTGCGGATGTGTGTTGTTTACATTATGAGGGTAGTGCAAATGCATTTAATGCAGTGCAAAGTGGAAAAAAAAAAAAAGCCCTTCTGTGGAGAGCTTGTATTTTATGTTGAAACATGGGAAAAATACTGGGGCAGAAGGGAATGGGGTAATATGAAATTCAACAAAGGAGGAATCACAGAGACATAAGGGTTGAAAGGGACCTCTGAAGATTATCAAGTTCCACCTTCCTGCTAAAGCAGATTCCCAACAGTAGGTATGTAAAATGTGTAGGTTTTTCCAAAAATAATGCCAATTTATTTCCGTGGAAAATACAACAGATATAAAGAGCACAACAACACTGTTTGATAGAGCAAATTCTCAGCTACAAAATGCTAGTTTTCAACATAGGCACCACCATTACCTTTGCAATGTTGCCAGCAGTGATCAAGAGCCTGCACTCTGTGCTCATCAAAATCTCTTCCAATAGAGGTGACTGCTGTCACTGTTGCCACTGCTGAAACACACCACCCACTGCCTTATACAGACAGCTACTGTTTGGTCTCCACAAGTGTCCATGAATGTCAGTGGGTGCCATTTTTTCTACGTGGAGAATTTCATTGGCACGTTTTTGCTTCATAGACACTTCCACATCAGACTGCATTCAGTCAAACTGCCCCTCTGCTGCCATCTGTTGCACAGCAACATGTAATGGAATATTGCTGAGAAGGTTCAGCCTCTGCTGCCATACCACCAACATCCACTGCTGATGTTGAGTGCCAGTGTAATAAAGTAAGAGGCATTGCTTTCAAATATAAAGTAATTATTAGGCTCTTATGGAAAGTAATTTAAATATGAGAAGCCCTCATATATGGAGTAATTATAAGGCTTTTTAAATATAAAGCTATTACTTAGCTATAGCTTCTGTCTAGGGAAAATAGAAGACTGGAGGGCTCAGATATGGCTCTTAGCCATGTGTAAACAAAAATTTTTTCTTTTTTTGTCTCTGGTTAAAAAAGTTTTTTTTTTTCTTAAGCTCTGATTTATGGTAAGCTTGATGGGTGTGATTTTCACAGGTGACATTTCCTCGCATTGAATTTTCAGTCCTTACAGCAAGAGCCGTTATTCTTTCGGTCTTTGTATATAAAGAGTTATTATTCCCTCGTGGGCTGAAGCTTTGTGTCTTGCAACATACCGCATGTTCTAGGCAACAGAACATCACTGTGTCTGCAGGACTCAGTATATTTCCCTGGCAGATTGGAGTGACACGCATGGTTCAGTCCTGCACCCTTCACTAATTACAGTCTCTTTCCAAAATAAATTTCAAAGCATAAGCCAGGAAAAAAAACCAAACCAAACCAAAACAAGATGCTACATATGGGGAAAAAGAAAACTCTGTTCCATGTTTCAATTTTTAGGAGAAATTGTGTGCAATGAAAGGAATTGTTAAAGTAGGTTGTTTCACAGCTCTAAACAGATCAACAATGCGAAGGCAATTCAGAGTACTCTTTTTTTTTTTTTACACCTCTGCTAATACTTTCTGCATCCTTGGCTCACATAGGGCCATGTGACTACATAGAAGAAAACTGGTGCTTAATAAACATTTCCCCATCATGTAGTCTGGCATATTTCACAGATCTACATTCCCACAAAGTGTAGCCAAAGAACAGTAAAACTTAAATTTCCTGTGAGGAAGGTCTCTGAGTCTGGAAGAGGTTCAGGAACACATGAAGGCCAGAGTTCACACCCATTAAACACAATTTAGCAAATCAGATAGAGACAGGGCCTGCTACCCAAAGCAGCCACGTCCCATGGGTCAGCAGCAGTGGCTGTTCCCAAGCTGCCAGCCCTACCGCTGTCCTCTCCATCTTGTTCTTGGATGTGTGGGCTGACAGTCCTTGCTCTGGTTGGCTGCATCCACGCAGGGAGTATTCCAGTTACCAGGTTGTTCCTGCAACTGCTGCTCTGAAGTGCTGGAGCTTGAGTCAGGGCTGTGGAAAAAGCCCAGGAACAAGTTTGTGAGCAAAAGGACTTTTGTTCGCCCCTCTGCTCCTGGTGCCCTCATCATCAGAAAGACTTGTTCCATCAGAGTGCAGGGTGGATAGTAAGCAGACCTGAGGTGTGCAACATAGCAGGAGGCTTACTACTATTGCTTACAGACGAGGAGAGTAACAAAACCAAAGGTACTGGGGACAAAAACAAAAGCAGATCTGGAACTGGGAGCAGCAGCTGGATCAGAGAATACTAGACTAAGTGACAAGGGCTTTCTGGAAAAGTGGGTTCAGTGCCGGTGTGATGGGCAGATCTAGACAAAACTGAGACCTGGAGTTTGGGAATAGCTGAGTATGGAGATCATGAACTGGGGCTAGCAGACTTGAGAGAAAATAAAGGAGATGAGGCAGGTGTGATGAAAGCAAGAAAAGCCCAGGCTTCTGGCTAGTCAAGGAACTGTAGGTTTTGTTGAGAGAGTATGCCAAAAGCAGGTCAGCAACCAAGTAAAGAGACTTGAAGTGGCAGGTACTGAGACAGAACCATAAGTCAGGGCAGAAAAAGGACAGTTGGAGAGGAAGCTCTGGAGGAGGAGGTGTAGGTTGAATAGGTGAAGGAAGGAGAAAAGCCATTTCCACAGTACAACTGGGACCTCAGCCCAAACTTGATATAACACTAGAAATAAGGATTATCTTGCTAGATACAGTGTAAAGGACAAGCCTGACAAGTTCAAAAGAAGGAAAGAGATAATGAAGACATATTGGTAAGAATGAAGCAGGAAGCAGGGGGAAAAAGGAGACTGTGGTTGTCACAATGAGGGAAGATACGATCACATGTGCTTTAATCTTGCCTTTCGTATATCTGAATTTTTGAGTGTTTGACTACTATGAGTTTGCAGCTTTTGTTTTTAAATATGGTGCTACATATACAGATATATAGGAAGAATGAAACTTTTGAAGGGGGTTGTGAAGAGAGTGCATTGCTTTGGGCTGTTTGTACATGCAAACCAATTCTATAATACACATTTTCAAAAGTAAGAGTTGAAAAGTGTCATAGATGGATGATAATGCTATTTGCTGTTGCTATTTGCTGAAATGTTGAATGTTTCTAAAGGTTTCTAAATGGTTAGGCATAACTGCATCTGAATGGGAAAGTACCTTGGTAAAATGTGCCGTAGGAATATTTTGGAAGTGAAGGAAAAAATGAATTATTAGAGCCTTTGTGTTCATTACTTCTGTCTTGTCCATCTAATATAAAGCATAGCTAGTTTCAAGTCTCAGCATACCGAGTACAATACAGATGTATCCAGTAAGGTTGCTCTGCGTAACCTGCTGTTGCTCTCACTGGGTGACTGAGAAAAAGCAGAGAGGTAACGAGTGCTCCTGCTCATAGAATCGTAGAATCACAGAATTGCTCATGTTGGAAAAAGATCAAGTCCAACAGCAACCTAACCATACTACCCTAACTCTAACAACCCTCTGCCAAATCATGTCCCTGAGCACCACATCCAAATGGTTTTTAAGCACATTCAGGGATGGTGACTCAACCACCTCCCTGAGGAGCCTATTCCAGTGCTTAACAACCCTTTCAGTAAAATTTTCTCTGATATCCAACCTAAACTTATCCTGGTGCAACGTGGGGCCATTTCCTCTTGTCCTGTCACCTGTCACCAGTGAGAAGAGACCAACCCCACTCTCCTGTAAGCACCTTTCAGGTATTGGAAGAGAGCAATAAGGTCTCCCTTCAGCCACCTCCTTCCCAGACTAAACAGCCCCAGTTCCTTCAGTCTCTCCTCATAGGGCATACTCTCCAGCCCTTCACAAGCCTTGTTGCCCTTCTTTGGACCTGCTCCAGCACCTCAATGTCCTTTCTGTGTTGATGTGCCCAAAACTGAACGCAGTACTCGAGGTGAGGCCTCATCAGTGCCAAGTACAGGGGCAGGATTACATCCCTAGTCCTGCTCACCACGCCATTCCTGATACAAACCAGGATACCACTGACCCTCTATCTCTGTATCAATTCTCTTGCCTATTTTTATACTCATTTACATAGTTACCTGGATGGGCTAACAATTGAACTCACTGCATAGAATGAAATTGTAGGGCAGCTTTTGCTTTCAAGTCAAATGTATCTATTCAGAACAGAATCATAGAATCATAGAATCATAGAATCACTAAGGTTGGAAAAGACCTAAAAGATCACCCAGTCCAACCGTTCACCTATTCCCAATAGCTCCTACTAAACCATGTCCCTCAACACAACATCCAGCCTTTCCTTGAACACCCCCAGGGTCGGTGATTCCACCACCTCCCTGGGCAGTCCATTCCAGTGCCTGACCACCCTTTCTGAAAAGTAATACTTCCTCATGTCCAACCTGAATCTCCTCTGCCGTAGCTTGAAACCATTCCCCCTGGTCCTATCACTGATGACACGAGAGAAGAGGCCGACCCCCAGCTCACTACAACCTCCCTTCAGGAAGTTATAGAGAGCAATAAGGTCTCCTCTGAGCCTCCTCTTCTCCAGGCTGAACATTCCCAGCTCCTTCAGCCTCTCCTCATATGGCCTGTGTTCCAGACCCCTCACCAGCTTTGTTGCCCTTCTTTGAACACGTTCCAGGGCCTCAATATCTTTCTTGCAGTGAGGGGCCCAAAACTGGACACAGTACTCGAGGTGCGGCCTCACGAGTGCTGAATATAGGGGAACAATCACCTCTCTGCTCCTGCTTGCAACACTGTTTCTGATGCAAGCCAGGATGCCATTGGCCTTCTTGGCCACCTGGGCACACTGTCGGCTCATGTTCAGCCGAGCATCAATCAATACCCCCAGGTCCATTTCCTCTACGCAGTCCTCCAGCCACACCGCCCCAAGCCTGTAGCGTCGCCTGGGGTTGTTGTGGCCGAAGTGCAGGACCCGGCATTTGGCCTTGTTGAAACTCATCCCATTGGCTCCAGCCCAGCTCTCCAGCCTGTCCAGGTCCCTCTGTAGGGCCTCGCTACCCCCAGGCAGATCCACACTTCCAGCCAATTTGGTGTCATCTGTGAATTTACTGAGGGTGCACTCGATGCCCTCATCGAGGTCATCAATAAAGATATTGAAGAGGACAGGCCCCAGCACCGAGCCCTGCGGAACACCACTCACGACCGGTCGCCAGCTGGATTTAACTCCATTCACCACCACTCTCTGTGCCCGGCCCTCCAGCCAGCTCCTTACCCATTGGTGAGACTTGATATCTAACTTCAATGTGAAATCTCAGTTCCAGTTTTCAAATGCGTCTTCTTAGCCTACTCATGTTAGAAGATATTCCAGTGTTGTAAGGAAGATATGCTCATCTAGAATGATAATGGATTAGGTAAAATCAGGTTTGCAAATGCCTGAGGAACCTGAACATCCAGAAGTCTATGGTGGGTCCCAATGAGATGTATCCCAGAGTCATGAGGGAATTGACTGATGTAGTTGCCAAGACATCCTTGATGATATTTGAAAAATGAAGGCAGTCAGGTGAAGTCCCTGGTGACTGCAGAAAAAGTAATATAGAACCTGTTTTTAAGAAGGGTATAAAGGATGACTCAGGAATCTGCTGGCCTGTCAGCCTAACCTCAGTGCTGGGGAGGATGATGGAGCAGATCCTCATGGAAGCTATGCTAAGGTACATGGAAGAAAGGGAGGTGGTACGGAATAACCAGCAAAGGTAGGTTCTGCCTGACAAACCTTGTAGCTTTTTATGATGGTGTAACTGTGTCAGCGGACAAGGGAAGAACTTCTGATGTCACCTATCTGAACTTCAGTAAGGCCTTTGACATGGTTCTCCATAACATCCTTCTCTCCAAGTTAGAAAGATATAGATTTGATGGGTGGATCTGTTTTGGGCAAGGAACTGGTTACAAGATTGTTGGCAGAGAGTGATGGTCAGTGGCAAGTTTGCAGGTGAAACCAAGTTGTGTGGTGCAGTTGACATGCCCAAGGGACAGGATGCCATTCAGTAGGACCTAGACAGGCTTTAACAGTGGGCACAGGCAAACATGATAAATGAGATTCAAGAGATATCCATGAGATTCAAGAGATATCCAGGTGCAGTGTCTTGCTGTGCTATCAGAACAAGCTGGGGGATGTAAGGACAGAGCACAACTCTACTATAAAGTACCTGAGGGTACTAGTGGATTGAAAGCTGTACGTGAGCCAGCAGTGTGCCCTCGCAGCACAGAAAGCCAATTGAATGCTGCATCCAAAGCAGCATGGCCAGCAGATCAAGACAGGTGATCTTGCCCCTCTACTCTGTGCTGGTGAGGCCTCACCTGGAGTACTGCGTCCAGATGTGGGATCCTCAGTATAAGAAACACACGTTTCCTGTTAGAGTGTGTCCAGAGGAGGGCCGCAAAAGTAATGCAAGGGATGGAACACCTCTCCTATGAGGACAGGCTGAGAGAGCTGGGACTGTTCAGTGTGGGGTAGAAAAGGCTCTGAGGAGACCTGGTATAGCGGCCTTTTCTTATCTAAAGGGGAGCTACAGGAATGAAAGGGACAGACTCTTTAGCTAGCAGGGTCTGCTGTCCCAAGACAAGGAGAAATGGTTTCAAACCATTGAAAGAGGGGAGATTTAGGTTAGATATAAGAAGTGTTTTACAGTTAATGGTGGTGAGGTGCAGGATCTGGTTGCCCAGAGAGGTGGTGGATGCCCTGCCTTGGAGACATTTAGGGTAAGGCTGGACAGGGCTCTGAACAACCTGATCTAGCTGTAGATGTCCCTGCTCGTTGCAGGGGAGTTGGACTAGGTGATTTTCAAGTGTCCCTTCCAACTAAAACAATTCTGATTCTATGATATTGTTCCCTTTACAAATTCTCACTGAGGAGAATTGGGCTTTCTAAGCCCCAAATTCTTTCTTCCTCCAAGCCAAGCAGTCCCCACTCTGCTTTTCCACATGAATATACAAGACTTCACATCCAGGCTTTTTTGCCGTCCATCAACTTGTGACAGACAGTCTAGAAAATAGTGTGCCCTAAGTGTCATGTAAATGTTAGTCTTAATCACTCAGCCAAATACAATATTGTGCTACAGCTAAAAATGAATTGAAGAACCTGCCACACACTTTTTAGAATTTCCCCAGAAAGGAAGGTTTAGGGAAAGTTCAAGTGCATAGAATAAGTAGAACAGTAGAACGTAGTCATAACAGGACGTGCCTTTTGTTAATTGAAAAAAAGGAAAAGGAAGAGACAACATCTGAAAGAAGTTACACCTGTTTTGTAAAGGGTGTGGTAGAGCGGAATTCATTTATGCTAGTTTAGAAGGCTCATCTCTCTGTTCTCCCTGTGGAACGTGAAAACAGAGCAAACAAAGAAACAGCAAATCCACCTTCATGGTGCCGTATAGTGAACTGAGAAGGTGCCACATCTCAAGGGACTGTGAGAAAATAAAAGAAATAGGAGGGAAGGCCAATTTCCATCACTTTACATTATCAGTAGCTCTGTTTTAGAAAAATTGGCAGCAACTGCCTTTCCTTTATGCTTACCCTTTGAAATTGAGGCAGTAATGGATTGCTGGCCTCTGCTGTACAGCAGAGCTACCACTGTAGCAGTTAAAGCATTCTCTGTTTCACAGTGCTCAGTACTGAATTTTATAAACATCTGAGAAAGCTATCCTATGAATCACATTATATTCCAAGCAACACAGTTGTATTCTGAAGATGCTGGTCTTCTCTGGGTAGCCAGTGCCCAGCTCCTGCTCCAGTAAGTGACATCAGAAATGTCACTTTTCTCACTCTTTTCCAGATCAAACCTCCTACTGATGGATTAATAAATATATATTTTTCTTCATTCCCAGTGCTTAACTCCAAGCACTTGCTTTGTGTTGCCTGCCTGTGGGTTGAGCAGCATGATGGCTTTCACTCCAATTCCAGGCAAAGCTACTGGACATTTTTGCTCTGTTACTGCGTTACAACTTTATCTCCTCCTGGTGCACTGATAATTAAGTGACATTCATTCTCTGTTTTACTAACAGTTTTTACTATCTCTGTGGGTGTTGCTATTCTTCGCAAAATGCTTTGGGGATGGAGGTGAACAGCCTTGTTCTGGCTGCTATTTGGAGGTTTTTGAGGAGGTTTTGTTCTTTTACATTCATTACAGACTGTAATATGTCATCCTGTTAGCTGTTTTAATTCACATTAAATGATCTTTTAATGTCAATAAAAGCACATACATATTATTACCATTTCAAAAAAAAACAAACCAACAAAAACATAATGATGATGGGGTACATATTTGATACAGTCCTGCTTGTGTATAAAGGATATACACAAATTATATTCAGTTGACCATATTTGAACAAAAACAATGACTTGGCCTGCAGCTCCTTGCCTGTCCTTCTGGCAAGTTCCAGTTTATAAACTTTGCCATGCTGCTTACCTTCTCTTTCTGCATTTCTCCTTGCAGTTTGCAGTGCACTAGTAAGGGCAAATTCATCCACAAAAGCTGATGGCTTCTGCTGTTTTCTTGCTACGTAATAGGGTACTGAGTCTTCTCTTCTTTTGCCTGAATATAAGGCTTTTGCCTGGTAAATAATTACAGAGGTTTGTGATTGCTACTAAATCATAGGTTTATCAGGAAGCTTCTAAGCAACCACTGGTTGATGGGCAATTGTGACAGGTTTTGCCTATCAATTTATGGCATTTCAGGAGATCGTACTGAAAAGTATTTTAGATCTTTCAAATGTTTGGGTTGACTTCCCAAGCTGTATAAAGAATTTTGCAACTTTCGATATCTCTGCTATGGTTCCTGCTCAATCACCACAATCTTGAACCAGGTCTTCTTATGTCGTATCTTAATCTCAGCCCTGCAGTAAGATAACTTTGTCATCTCAAAGATGGTGTGCTTGCCTTGTTCTAAACTCTACGTACCTCAGATTCCTTTGTTACTGGCTTCTGGCTGGTCATGGGTCACAGTACTTGATTCTACCTGCAGAAGCTGACTCTTTATGCCTTACAGAATGGTGGAGTTGTCAGTATTTGCCTGTCTGGAGCTTGTTCCATTACGTCAGTCACAAAGTTATGCAATGTCTGAGAAGATTAAGAAATATCAAAGAATATAACTCCTTGGAGCTCTGCTTGGATGTCTCATCTAGGCACCAGAACAGCCTGCAGAGAACAGCAACCATTGTTAGGGAAGCAGAAGTAGGTGTTGCCCTTATTTCTCCTGCTGAAAGGCAGGAACAACGTCCTTGGCTCTTTCATGCATAACACATCTTTCATGCATAACATAAGCTAACAGGAGAGTATCTCATTGCAAGATCATCATCATCTAATGCCTTTATCATGCTCAGCAATTGTTAGTACACGATACAAAAGGGTTTTATGAACCTCTCTCTTATAGTGCTGCTATAGACAAATATTTCATGTGAGGTTCAGTGTGAGAGGCTATAAAAAGAACAGCGGTCCTCTCTTTGCACTTTGAAGAGAGCCCAGTTTGCCTGTGAAGTTCAGTTCAAGTTGCAGCATTTATTTTAGATGCCTGTTTCTGATGGCACAAGCACATACCATGAGTCCCAGTGAGTGAGCCAAAGATCATCTGTAATAATCTCTTAGGAACTGATAGCTAGACGAAAATTACAGTTTTTCCAAAACAGAAAGGTCTTGCTGTTACTTAATATGCTTCTAACACAGAAGGGCATTTGTTACATATGAGTCTTTGGCAATAACTTCATAACCACCTTTTCCTGAACTTCTCACAAATTAAGAGTTGCTTTCTCAAACTGAAACTGAATTACTTATGAACATACAAACACAGTCATTTTGTTAACACTTTGGATGTTAGTGTGAATGATACCATGGCCCTAAGCAAATTTCTCCTCAGGTTTTAGACCTGTGAAGGAATAATAATACCAATGATTTTAAAAAGTAGTATTTATTGTAATTCTTATGTTATGTCTTTGTAAAGTTTGCTATTTTTACCAAGTAAAACCCAGGGAAATTCTCAAAAGCAGTTTAAAATAATAAACTTGTCTTAAGTCAAGAACAGATCCTGTCAACCTATTGGCTCCCACTTCTGTTTTGAAAGGAGCAGTGCTGTACTAGCAGCCATTCTTCTGGTACATGTTTCCCATGGGTTTTTGCTGTGGACAATCCGTAAGCATCGGATAGGTCTTAGACATTATTAGACATTATTAGAGTTAATAGCTTCTGAAGGAGTCCTATGGAATGGCATTTCCGTGCTCTACACCTTGTAAGACAGATTTACATGAAATCTTGACATCCTAAAACTATTTTTCCACATTCCAGCAGAATGAGAAATGGGAGAGAAGGTAAAAAATAAATCAGTGCATCGATGTTTCAGACATTGTTATTTGTTTTGTTTTTCTTTTTTTTTTTCCTTTTTTTTTTTTTCTTTTTTGTTTTTTTCCAGGAAGTGAAATGTTCTATAAAAATTTGGGTAAAGTGCATACATGGATTCTTGACTTTATGTTGAGAATTTATGCAGGATGGAAATCAAAATATACAACATCTGTGTGAAGAATGCATACTCGTACTGAGAAGTTTTAACGTGGAAAGAACCTGCAGCACTGTGTAACCAAAGAATGTAGTGCCTATGGGCTCGCCTTGCAGTTTTTGTTTTCCCCAGAGTACATTGAGCTGCTCTACTGATCCTTGGACTATGTTTTCTTGGAGTGTAACAGCCACGAGCAAGTAAGACATTTGAATGTTGATGCGCCCCTTGCTTGAGGGCCACTAAAGAGCTTGACAAAAATGAGTAAACAAATCTCAAAAGTAATCATAAAGAAATGTCTTTCTAGAAGGTTTGTTGCAGGTCTATGCAGGGAGGCCTGCTTGCATCTGAAGCACTGCAGCCATATTCCTGGATCTAACCTGTCAGCCACTAGCTCGTTTCATTCCTGTCAGCAATAGATAGCAGCACATTCAAACTATGGGAATGTCAGCAGCATGCTACCCAGTAAGTGGGATGTCAGCTCTACTACCAAAGACCTGTCACCACTTCTACCTGGGATGGCATCCTATCAGAACTGACTGACTTCTTACTGCAATCTAGTGCAGTGCTCTGAAGGATGGCAGTTGAAGTAGCTTCCAGATTTTATTTCATGTCAGTGTTGTAATGTCAGCCTTTATCAAGCCGACTATATCTTGGTCTGCATAAAAAGAAGCACGACCAGCAGAGCAAAGGAGGTGATTCTCCCCCTCTACTCTGCTCTCATGAGGCCCCACCTGCAGTGCTATGTTCATCTCTGGGGCCACCAGCACAAGAAGGACATGGACATTTTGAAGCAGGTTCAGAAGAGGGGCATGATGATGCTCATCTCTCCTGTGAGTAGACACTGAGAGAGTTGGGGGTTGTTCAGACTGGAGAAGGGAAGACTATGGGAACTCTAGTAGATGAAGGGAGCTTGCAGGAAATTTAGAGAGGGACTCTTTATCAGGGAGTGTCATGATAGGACCAGGGCAAGCAGTTTTATACTAGAAGAGAGGAGATTTAGATTAGGCGTTAGGAAGAAATTCTTTACTATGAGTCATTGGAGCAGGTTGTGCAGAGAAGCTGTGGACTCTGATCTGGAAGTGTTCAAGGCCAGGTTGTGTGGGGCTTTGGGATGTCTGACCTAGTGGGAGGTGTTCTTGCTCATGGTCAGGGTCTGAAACTACATGATCTTTAAGGTCCTGTCCAAACCAAACCATCCTATGATTCAATTTATTCATGTACAGAAAGTCTGTTGTTCTTAGGTATTAAAGGTGCAGACTCAGCCCAGTCTTAAAGGTAGATGGAATTTCTTTATTTTAGTCTGCATCATTAATGGGGCTTCAGGCTGACTTGTGTCCTTATAGGCATGTGTCAAGTCCTTTTTCCTTCATCAGGTTGCAAACAGGCTGAAGGCAACTGGCTTGGGAATAAACAATAAACAAAGAGGAAAGAAATCAAATAAATATGTGCATGTGCACATGACAGATCTGATTAAAAATGGAAAGTCCATCAAAACCATAAAATTACACCACGATAACTTTTCAGCCATATTTCAGTGTAGACCCACAAAACCTGTACCTGTTGTTCATCCTGGGAGCAGGTGTCCAGAGCTGGCTGCTTAGGGTTATGGATCCCTAGATTCTTCTTCAGAGCTGTGGTCAAGCCTCTCTAACCATGTTAAGGCAACAGCAATAGCATTGCACATGAATTTGAACAGAATGTTTAGATTGAGTCCCAAATGAGCTCAGCCAAATCAATTAGCATCTGTTCTTTCTTTCATCTGTATTTGGTTCAGTAATGCCTTTTATATACGGCATATGGGAATGGTAATTAATGATCAGAACGTGTTACTGAAATTCTTGAATGAAAACAGCTACACCAGTATAATGTCTAAATATTTTAATGAGTTTGTCATTTTTACTCTCAGCGCCAGTTTTTTGAGCATTGTAAACTCTTCAGCACAGCATGAAACTCCAATCCCATTAAATTTTACTGAGCAACTTAATAAAAATGAGCTAAGTTCCAAAAAGAAAACAAAAATGAGCACAAAGGGCAGTATTGTGAGCCTCTCTGTGGGTCTGTATGAGGATGTCTGTGTTCATATTGGAGTGTTCCTTGCTCCATGGTGTAGGCTTCCGTTTCTTGACATGCAAGTATTAGTCACAGAGAAAAACTGTAGCAGACATTCTTATTTCTTGTGCTGCTTGTACTATAGCAGCAGCCAGAATGCCTGCACAGGCAAATTGGCTTTATGGAGCACTCCATGCTCTCCAAACATGACTTGTTAAGAGAGAATTCAAAAGCAAAGCTATCTAATGACTCTCTGGCTTAACCATTGAGGTCCTGGAAAAATATACCAGCATTCCTCATACTGCCAAGGGCAGGTTTTGTGGCTGGGAATTGCTCTGAGGCTACTGAGTCTGCATTAAACCATCTGGTAGTATGCTGAGGTTTGACTAGTCCAATTTGATAGGTCTGGGGCCACTGACATACAGACAAGCAGAAGTTATGCTTCCATGTTTGTGCAATTTTTAAGAAGAATCTTTACATTCTTAGATAATTGTGAAATAATGCTGTTCAAGTAACCAAAAGGTGGTTCATAGGGATGAGCCTTTCCTAACTGGATTTTATCTATTCTTTTTCTATTTAAATAGTGTTTTCTCATTGTTGTTTCTCCTCATCTGCAAGGTCCCAGAATTTGCTGGCTTCTTTGCTCTCAGTGATATCCCTCGATACTTAGCGAGAGGTCAGAAGAACTAAAAATAGTGAACCTGTCTTCAACCCCTTAGGAACATATTTTGATAAACCCAGGCAGCAAGCAACAAGACTTAAAAAGGAAAGGAAGACATACCTCTCTGAATCTGAAAAAACCTTAGGAAAGCATGGCTTAAGAAATAGACTATGTTTAAGCTTTTATTTTGTATGAATCAATTTGCCTATCCAATGTAAAACACATGTCATAATCCATTCAGGTAATAGGAACAAGGAAAACTCTCTCTGTGTGATCTTGCTGCTTTTTCTGCACACAGATGTGACCTTGGCAAATGATCAGAGACTTACTTTACATTTTGTTGGTCAGCAGTATACATCGGGAGGGCTGCTTGGGAGCTGCTGTTTTTCCTTCTTGCATTTCTACACACAGTTATTTGTACCATGGGGTGTTCATGGAACAAAAAATATTTTTTAATTGGAGCACTTACGAGTGGTTAAAAGGAATATGCTGAGGCTGAAGTTCTCCAGATACTCATGATTTTGGGTGCTGCACACTTAGGGTGAGCAGCATGATATCACGAAGGAGCTTATTTTATGGGTATATGCCCTACTTCAGTTTTGATTCTTAGAGCATTAAAACCATCTAAATTCAGTATCTAGCTTAAGGGCTCTGCCCATTGGAAGTTAGATGCCTATAGTGTGATTAGAATTGTCTGCCAATTTCTGGTCATCTTTGCAAACCCTGTCCCATTGTTTTCAGTGTAGTGGCAAAGGCAGGAAAGGACCCTTGTTTTTCAGCCCCTTATCTGTTGTGACAACATGATAAGAATTTTCTTATGTTGACTGTCATAGATGGCACTTTACTAGCAAAAGTTCTGTTCTTGTGAACTTAGGACAACTTCCAGTGTTATAGGTTAAAGCCTCTTTACAAAACCACAGCTAACTACATCCATGTCAATTCTGTAGACTTTAGATTTTTTTGTTTCTATTATACAGAACAAACTCCTCCCAAAAAACAATCCACGAGTAAACCAAATTCCCAGGCTATTTCTCATAATGCTTCACTGTGAATACAGTGGGTGAGAATACATCTCTCAGGCCTGCTCCGATAAAACTGACTGTCATATAACTCAGGGCCAAGCTGGATCATGGCTTATCCATGAGGAAAACTTACCCATCATGTGCACCAGGGAGGGGCTGGAAATTCCCTTTTTCTGTGTGCTTTATGTTACGTTTACTGAGAAGCTCGTTTAACCAGACATCATGCCATACCCTGGGTTCTGACTGTACCAATGTAGCAAGTAAATGGCTTTCAGAATGCCAGTACTGTGTTCAAAGCCATGTAACACCAACAGAACTCAAATTAAACTGAAAACTCCTAACTTCTTTCACAGCATTCTAAGGATATTTTTTTTCAAGAGGACTGTTTGCCGACACAGGGAACTGGAATACATATGACAAGCGCAAGTAACTGTATTTTGATCAAGGCTGAAGTGAACTTTGGTACTTACCCTTAATCCCATCACTGAGTTCTGTCATTAACTTCAGTTTCATGCTGGTTTATTCACCCAATTTTCTATCTGTTAAATGTAAAGGATACTTTTAAAAGAGGGGTCACTCAACTACTTAAGGATTTTTAAGGGTAAAATATGTGCCAAGTATTGCATATTTATAATGAAATTGAATCACAGAGGTCTTAAAATAATTTTAACAGCATAAAAATAGCTAAAAGTTCCCACTAGGAGAGTACTCTGTAGATCACAGTTCTTGTTTCTGACTGTGGTACCTGTGGAGAACTTGTCGGGTGTTGACCAAGGCTGTAACTTACTAGTGCAGTTGTACTGGGCTGGTGCATTCTGTCTTTTGTCAGATTGCACATCTAGGTCTACGTACCTTATCTGTAATCTAGTTGTTATGAAAGGATCATGCTTAGCCCACTGGCTGTTCAAAGAAAGGCACCCATGTGTGGCTGCTCAGAAGCATCAATAAGTACGTGCTAGGCCTGGAGTAGAAAAAAAAAACATCTCAAGCCTACCTTTCCAGGAATTCTTCATGTCAAGTGAAGTCTGGAGCTAGAAAAACATTTTAATACCAACCAATCTTTTATACGCAGAAAACATATAACTATTTTACAGAGCATTAAATATTTTTGCCATATTTGTAGTCATTTTCTTATTTGTGCCAATTCATATACATGCTTCATTTTCATGTCTTTGTTACTTACTGCTGCTTAGCTTCCTCTTAGCTTTCCTTCCCCCAGTCTGTAGTTCTCAGGGGGATCTTTTTTTTTCATATCTTTTTCTCTTGATATTTCACTGATTTGTTTTCCATAACATTTAGATCATTTTCAAATTAGTAGTTCCGTCTATTTTTTCTTCCTGATTTCTTTCTTTCTGATCTGTAGTTACTTTTCATCACTTTCATTCATTATGTTTTATCTTAACAATTTTGTTTTCTATTTTTGTCTTGCAGAATTTGTGCCATAACCTCTTTCATTTAGTATTTTTCTATTCTCAATAAGGAAAGTTTCTGTATCATGAGATAAAAGGACACATCAATCTCATACATTCCTTTCCCAAGAGACCAGGATTATTCCTCCTTGTAGGACCTGTCTTGTGCCTTGCTGAGGTCAATTACATACCAAATCTTCAAGCCCAGTTTTCAATCAGTGAAGCACAAGGAACATATTTCAAGTATTTTTTGTAATGTTTCCCTGGTGTCCACATGGACGTTCTCTAACTTTGTTAAGTTTTTGATTTTTGTTACAGTGAAGATGTTGAAGCTGAGGTACAAGCTGATTCTTATTTTTAGTCTACTGAAGTGGACAGTTTTGTATCTACATTCTTCATTTGAAAGGGTCAAAACATTCAGATTCTTATTAATTCACCAAACTTCCTTGCTACATGTCTTAATGAAACAAATGTACACCTGAGTGAGTGTATTCACTAAGTTCCTTTATCTGAGCACACAAACTTGAAGCTTTTAAACCAAAATATTATCATTCCTTTCAGTAACTGTATTATCAGTTTCAATTATCAATATTCAGTTATCAAGCTCAATATTATCGATTCCTTTCAATGTCTAAAGGGGAGCTACAGGAAAGAAAGAGACAGACTCTTCAGCAGGATGTGTGGCAATAGAACAAGGGGAAATGGCTTCAGGCTCAGGGAGGCTAGACTCAGGTTAGATATAAGGAAATTTATTAGGTATGTCAGTGTATGATCCAATTGTAACAAATCATCTAACTTTATTTTGTGTGATTCTGGCTGTCTGAAAGCATGAAATGATGTTCGAAGAATTCAGAATAGTGGTTTCCTCTATATTGCACATGGCCTATGGAACTGATTTATTATCAGCAGTCACACAAGGTGTGGGAATTAAATAATATTAAATGCGTAAGGTAGAAAGCACATGAAAAAGGCAAACAATGTGTTTAAAAAGAATGAAAGAGATGTAACTCTTTGTGCAGTAACTTTCAGTATTACGTGAAACGTTTTCAGAACTGTAAGGATTGGAGTTTTACTGGCACCTCTGCAAATGCACATACAAGGGTGCACTTGTAAATGTTGGTGTCTCTTCTGGGAAACAGCCTACATCTGCAGATATCCTAGGGTGCTGACAGAAGAAGGTTTCTGCTTAAAACTTCATCTATAATGTGGAAGTGCCAGATACAGAAATAAATGCAACAGTAGACAGAATAGCTGATGATGATCCTTCTCAGTTGTTGAATTCAGAATGTACTCACAACTGTAAGATGAACCTTGGAATAGAGTTTATGAGAAAAAAAAAAACATAATTCATTCTGTGACAAGACTAGGGAGATGCTTAAGCTTTAAAAGATGTTAATCCCTCAAAACTAGAAGGATCCTGTCACATCTGTTTCTAATTTTAGGCATGCACAGACATTATCTGATACAACATTTCCTAGAATATGTGTTTTCTACAGTATAACCCATGACTGCAGTTGTGTTGACAGAGGTGCTGAATGCCACTTGGACTTGAAGAATAGCCTGAATTTCTACCATCTTCAGTTACAGAAGAAAATACTCAGAGCCAGGTCAGAAGTAAAGGAGACTTTATTCTTGTGCAAAAAAAAAAAAAAAAAAAAAAAAA